>NC_135307.1:184412269-184715299 GCF_048772815.1 Callospermophilus lateralis | reverse complement strand
CAATGAGTGAATACACTTTCTTCTCAGCAGCACATGGATCGTTCCCTAAAACAGTCCATGTATTATGCCACAAAACAACTCTTAGCAAATACAAAAAAGTAGAGATTTCATTTTATCAGATCATAATGGAATGAAACTAGAAATCAATGGTGAAATAAAAAAAAAAAAAATAGGAGCTACTCCAACACCTGGAGACTAAATAATATGTTCTTGAATGAACAATGGGTTGCAACAGACATCAAAGAGGAGATTAAAACGTTCCTAGATGTAAATGAAGAAATCTCTGGAACACTATGAAGGGAGTTCTAAGAGGAAAGTTCATTCCATAGAGTTTATTCCATAAAAGAAAAAAAAATCAACAAATAAATGACCTAACATTAATCTTAATGCCCCAGAAAAAGAAGAACAAATCAACAGCAAAAGCAGTAGAAGACAGGAAATAATTAAAATCAATGAAATTGAAACAAAAGAAATGAATGATATTGAAACAAAAAGAATAATTTTAAAAATTGACAAAACAAAAAGTTGTTGCTTTCAAAAATAAATAAAATTGATAAACCCTCAGCCATGATAGCAAAGAGAAGGAGACAGAAAACTCAAATTACTAATATCCATGAGGGAAAAAGAAATAAATTGATGGCACTACAGAAATACAGAAGATAATTAGAAATTATTTTGAAAATTTGTACTTCAAAAAATAGAAAATATTAAAATTAAAAAATTTATAGAGCTTTAAAATTTTTCTGGAATCATATAATTTGCCCAAATTAAATCAGGATGATATACACAATTTAAACAGATCAATTTTAAGCAATGAAATAGAAGATGCCGGGTCTCCTTCCATCTTCCATCAATCAACAAATATATGAAATATGTTCAACATCTGTATCAATTAGAGAAATGCAAATCAAAACTGCTCAAAGATTTCATCTCACTCCATCCAGAATGGCAGCTATTAAGAATACAAACAACAATAAGTGTTGGTGAGGATGTGGGGGAAAAGCATACTCACACTGTAGGTGGAACTGCAAATTGGTACAACCACTCAGGAAAGTAGTATGGAGATTCCATGGAAAACTTGGAATGGAACCACCATTTGACACAGCTATCCTACTCCTTTGTTTATACCCAGAGGACTTAAAATCAGTATAGTACAATGACACAGCCACATGGGTGTTCATAGTAGCTCAATTCTGTTGAACCAACTTTGATGCCCTTCAACAGATGTATGGATAACAAAAATGTGGTACATATACACAATGGAATATTACTCAGTTTTATAGAGAAATGAAATTATGGCATTTGTAGGGAAATGGATGGATCTACAGAATATCATGCTAAGTGAAATAAGACTATCTCCAAAAACTCAAAGACCTAATGTCTTCTCTGATGAGCTGATGCTGATCCATAGTGGGGGTTGTAGGGAAAAATGAAGAAACTTTTTATTGTACTGAGGGGAGTTAGGGAAGGGGTGGGGCATGAGGGTGGGAAGGACAGAAGAATGAGAAGGTCATTATTACCCTATGTTCGTACATGATAACACTACTGTGTGACTCTGCACCATGCACAGCAAGAAGAATGAGAAGTTGAGCTCCATTTATGTACAATATGTAAACATTCATTCCACTGTCAGGGCTAGATAATTAGCACAAATTTAAAAATGTAGAAGGGATACCAATAGAATGGATAAAGGGGATCAGGGTGAGAGAGGAGGGAGGGGCTGGAGAATAAAATTGATCTAATCATACTGTTTTATTGTGTGTATAAATGAATATTTTATAATAAAACCTACTGTTATGAATAATTATAATGTGCAAATAAAAATAAAGTACACCTTAAAATTAAACAGAATTAGAAACCATACAACATCTGCTCTGAGGCCTCACAAAGTTACACAAGACTTTGAGAGAAGAAAGATATTTGGGATACACAAAATATTTGCAGACTAAATAACACTTCTACATTACACATGAGTCAAAAGTTAAATCTCAAGAGAAATTAATAAATCTCAAGGTAAACCAAATGAAAATAATAACACAATTTGTAAAATCTGTGTGATATCAGGAATGTAAGATGGGCCATTATGGACATGCTCTGAAAACCTCTATCCCCACAAACTGGATGACCTGGATGAAATGGACAATTCCTGACATATACCACCTGCCAAGCCTCAAACTAGAAGAAATAGTTGTAACTGGTTTATATCCACAAGGGTGATTGACTCAGTAACTAATAACCTTCCCAAATAGAAAACTCAGGCCTGGGTGCATTCACAGGTAAATTCTACCGAAAATTTCAGGATGAAATTTAACCAATTCTCTGTGGCCTCTTTCAGAAGATAGAAGTAGAGGGAATTCCCCCAAATCCATTCAATAAGATGTTCAACAAAACCAAACAAGGACATTGCAAGAAAACTACAGACCATTATGTCTCAGGACATAGCTGCAAAATTCTTCAGTAAAATATCAGCAACTTGAATCTGACAGTGCATATAAAAGATTCTATGGCAGGACCAAGGGAAGGACTGACTCAGGTATGCACAACTGGTGTGAGATCAGAATATCAATTAACATAATCATTACATCCACAGGCCAAAAAGGGAAAACCTCACAATCATGTCAGCAGATGTAGAAAAGCCAGGGACAAAATTCAATGCCCATCATGATAAAAACAAAACAACAACAAAAACAACAACAACAAAATCTCAGTAAACCAGGGATAGAGGGGAACTATGTCAACTAGATAAACAACATCTACAAGAAAACTAACACTCTACTTAACAGAGAGAAATTTAAACACTTTCCTACTAGAATCATGATGAAGGTGAGGATTCCCCTGTCCTCATTCTTATCCGCATGCTGTTCATCATAGATAAGGCAATACCAGCAGGAAAGAAAAGCTCTACTTATCCATAAGGAAAAGATAAAGCTGTCTGGGATGACTCGACTGTCTATGTAGGGAATCCCAAAGAAGCAATAAAAACATGGGATGCTCTGAAGTGATGGTACCAACACTGCTGGGATGAGGTGGACAGACAGACATCCAGTATCAGTCACTTTCCTGTACACCAGTATCACACAGAGGGAGTCTGAGATGAAAACCAAAAGAAGACTTATATTAGCACCCCAAAATCAAATACATAGGTGACCATCTGCAGAAACCATGCATCAGGTACTTCCCCTGTTTACAAACAAATTATCTGAAGGACAGTGATTTCTTGCTCCAGAGTGAGCAGTGGGCACTCCTGCTCCAATGCACATGGGCCAACCATTCAGAGCAACTTGTTACTTTTCTTGATTTGTGATATTACCCTCCCACTGTTTTCTCCTTCTCTTGAGTCATTTGGCATTTCTAGAACGATTTAAAATTTGTTCCAGATTCAGTAAAGTGCAGCAACATTAGAAACTCAATTTTTAAAAACAAGGGATTACACAGGCAGTCAGTGTAGATAGGTAAATCGAGTCAGGTCAGATCTAGTCTGGGAAGATGGAGACTGTCCCATGAGGGACCTTATCAAGAACCTGCCCCTACTCCAAACTGTTGCCAAGGTAACCTGTCCCAGGAATTTCTTCTCCCTACAGGGAGCTACAAGGTTTTTAATGTGTCCTTGTCTACTCCACCCTGCCCTTTCCCTTTCAGCCCACCTATTTCCCACCTTTTGGTCATCCCATGGAGCATTTCTGAGCCTAGTCACATATGCAGGAAGGAGAAAGATAAGGGAGAAAAGCAGGAGAACAAAGGAATTCTAGGACATATAAAAAGGGCAGAAAACTTTGCTTCTTGGGATACCAGGATACCAGCTTTGGCCCCTTCTCCCTCACAGGAAAAAATCTATGTTACCCCATTTTAAATAACCTGGTTCATATGCTTGCCTAAGACTGCTTCTTTAATGTTCAAACTTCAACATATGGGGAAGCAGGACTCGTCACTAGTAACAGGCGGTATCATATTTGGAAGTTCCACCGAAACCTACACTGAGGTAAGCTCCTCTCCATGTGCCCCAAAACTGCTTGAAGTGCATCTTTTTGTCTCTTTCATTTTGGAAGATAAGGGCACTAGTTGGCTATTTAAATGCAGTTAGTGCCGCCATCACTCTTCAAGAATTAGGTAAAAGGTTTCCTGGCCCCTCTCTCAATCACTTTTTCAATACAGAACAGTCAGGTTGGGTTCTGAGAGGGCTGCTTCCTACTCTTCTGTCCAGGCCTGGAGAGCAACTGGTGTGAGTACACAGTGTCCCTAATACAAATCTGCCTTGCATTTGTGAAGGTGGATGAAGGAGTATGGAACAACTGTGGAATTTCTGACCTGGAATACACTCTGGCAAAAATCCTAAAGTTCCTTCTCTGAAAACTCCTTCCGACTGCCCTAAGGGGTATCTAAGGTGATGGTAGATGAGTGGCACTGAGGGAAAGCCCCAATGACATTTGTCTGTGTTCAGACCATTCAACACTCCCAACCCCACATCCATTCCCTCCTGGATGCTCCCTTTGTAATGCCAGATTCGTGGGACCCCAATAGACTGCCAGGAGCCGAATCTGATGCAATCACACAGGAGTCTTTATTGCAAGCTCGATCCTGGACTCACAACCATTCCCAATGCAGAGGTCCAATTGAGTGAGTTCCAGTACTTTGTTTAGTGAGATTTTATAGGTTTTGAGGGGATATTCTTTGCGTCACATCATCACACAGCAAATCATTCAATACCATGGGAAAATCAAACAACAACTCTTAACATTGATTAGCACATTCACTGGTGGGAACAAGTTAGGTAGGGTTGATTATTTAGTACAAGATGGGGATTCCTTTGAACTAATTTTTTAAGCCATGAGGGGTGTATGTGCTAAACTACATGGTTTCCCAACATGTTATCAACCACCATAAACTCTTGGGGGGTCATCTGGCATCCCAGGTATTTTCCCTGTCTCATGCTGATTGGTGGTTGCTAGAGCATTGCTATGGGTCCTCACCTAGACTAACCAAATCAGGGACACCTGGCATCACAGATCTCTCCTGTTTTGCAGACAAACAATTCAGCAGGGTGGGTATGTGCCTAGGAGTGCTCTGTGGGTTTGTCCAAGGACAAAGGTCACACTCCCTTCCTTAGGACAGGCCTTGAGGTAGAAGGTGCTGTTACTTATTTATTTTCAAAAATGGAATCACATCAGTTTCTCATTTCTCCCTTTGTCTGGAAACTTGGGGAGCAATCATGGTTCCTGTCGCAGTCTGGCTGGGCACAATTCAGGAGCCACTTGTCACAAGAAACAAACTTTATTTTTAGAACCACACATTCCAAACCACACAGCTCTTCAAGAAAACCTTCAGAGCCCAACTGCCACCACCAGCTTCCCACAAGCCTCTCAACCTCCCCCCCTCCTGCTCTTGAGGCTGATTGGCTGGGTCGTGTGGGTGGAACCAAAAAAAGTCCCCCAATGAGCAGCTTTGTGGTCTGAAAAGGCGGGGAAACAGCCCAATGAGCATCACCACAGAGGAGCCAATCAGTTGGCAGCTAGAAGTTTGCTGGGGCCGCTGTGAGCCAATCATCAGCTGGCAGCTGGTTGCCCGCAGCTGGAAGTTTTCTGGCAGCTGGAAGTTTGCTAGAGCCCCTTTTAGCTATGGTTCTCAACACCTCCCCCTCTGTTTAAACAACAAGCATGTGGCTTAGGGACCATGCCTGCCTTAGGTTGTTCGATACTACATATGGTTCTTACCCGTCATCGGATGAGCTGATCTCAGGGCGTCAGCCTCCTGTCTTAGGTTGGTACCATTGCAATTGGATCTTACCCGTCATTGACTAGCAGTCCAGTATACAGCCACACCTGTGGATAGGTCTTTGTACCAGCGGGGGGGGGTTCTTTGCCTCACCTCTGTTGGCCCCCAAATTTTAGCTGAACGACCATCATAAGCAGAAGGGAGGAGGATACACCAAGCCAATTGACGGCTCCTTTTGGAAAAATTGTCACAATGCATACAAGAGATACATAGTCCAGGCAAGTTCTGCAAGCAGTTCAGTGATGGCTCCTTTTGGAAAAATTGTACCACCGATGACACCATCAGCAAAAATACCCAAACACTACCACAAGTCGCTGCACCAACAGATAGTTCACAATGCATACAAGTGAGTTCACAATGCATACAAGTGATACATAGTCCAGGCAAGTTCTGCAAGCAGTTCAGTGATGGTTATTGCAGAAGCTGTAGATTGGTTTTTATCTTTGTCTTCACCAGCACTGGGATGAAGATAGGAATTCTGGCAATAATGGCTAAAGAAAAAAAATTATGTAACATTCCAGAAGGCACTAAAAGAATGACGGGTGGTGTTCGTGGGAGTTCGGAAAATAAAGTTTGTTCCTGCTTGAGTGGCTCGTGATTTGTGCCCAGCCAGACTGCGGCAAATACTCTTAGAGCTTCCTGTGCAACAGTGAAGCCCAATCATCATTCTTAAGGATGGACCCTGGCTTCCCCAGGCAGTGGGAACCTTCCATCCATGCCTCCTGAACTCCTGAGCATTCACAAGAGTACAGGGAGTACCTCACCTCCTGGTGATGAGAGGAGGTCCAGGAAAGTTCTGCATTTCCTGCCAAAAGTGACAGCAGCCCTTTGGCCCAGGAGCCCTGGTCATGAGCATGGTGAGCTGAGGAGGGACAGTGTGAGGACACTGGTGCAGGAAAGACCTCCCCATGGCCCCTGAGTTCCAGCAGCAGCATTGAGATTTGCAGTGCATGAGAAAGAGGAGGCATGGGGTGAAAGGGGCATCAGGACAGGGAGGCACTCCTGGGCTGCCTGGCACCTACAGACGCCTCTGCCTTGGCCCTGCTCCCTCTGTCCCATCGCCTACCATGCAGTCTTCTCAGGGACACTGCTGGCCCAGGTCCAGGAGCACCATGTCTGTAAGTCCACCCTGCCTAGACTGTGTTTCCACCAGTGCTCAGTAACCTAGGATATGGTGAATGCCAGGCCCAGGCTGCAGTTAAATCCATCCTACCCATTGTCACCCTATAGTGAATAGATCTTAAAGCAAATCTCAGACCTGGTACGCAGCATTGTATGAATTATTCAGTGTGTCTTTTTTTCAGAAAGGATTTTGTAAATATTATCCCCAAACCACAGCTAAAACATCACACCTAATAACATTACCACAAACCCTTTATGTCACTTAATACCCGGGTGGTATAATGGCTTTCAGGTGATCCTACAAAAGCCTTGTGTCCTGCTCACACTCCCCAGAGGGACATTCTGTGTCCAACTCAGGCCCTTTCCCTGAGCTATGAGTGCCCCAGGGTCCTCACTGTCACACTGCCTCCATTAGAATGGGCTTCAAAATGTGGTGTCTGCTCCATTCCCAGCATGTCACAGCCTTGTTGCTGCATCTTTCCACTCCTGCTTGGTCACCCAGGAAAGCCCCTGTGGAAGAGGAGGGTCCAGCCTGGAGCAGAGCTCAGCTAAAGGGCAGGTATGGTGACCTCCTCTTCTGGTGTGTGTCCCTCTGGTGGCAACCTGAAGAATTGCATGGGGACTTTCACTTCCATACCAGGGCTTAGAGAGGGAGAGTCCCTACAGGTCCCCAGGACTGAGGCCTGGGGGGAGGATCTCCCAGTCAGGACCACAGCCATGTCCCTTACAGGGCCCCATGTAAATGCTTGCAAATCACAAGGCATTCAGATCTTGCCTTAGCTCAGGTCTCAGTTGGCTGGAATACCAAAGTAGGGAATTGAGCCCTAACAAATATGAGCAAAGTGGAAATCCTGAGGAAATGCCTGATATTTAAAGTCAAAAGGTTTCCCTAACATCCACAATCCCACTTAGCACACTTGGTGGCCAACAGGGCCTCTTTGGGAAGGTCGAGGTGTGCCAGGAGCAGGAGTGGTGCACATCAAGGGAAAGGTCACCTGCCCTAGCTACAGGGCAGGAATTGACCATGGAGCAAGGAGGTCAGTGCCCTGTGTTGGACCCCATCTCAGTGCAGGACTCTTGGAATGTCCTCAGGTGTCACCTGGAAACCTCTGCATGGCTAAAACTCTGTCCTCAGTCTGTCCACTCCTGTGTGTTCCTGCTGCCCTTTGGCCTCTGTGATGCCATGACTGTCACTTTGCCACCAGGGTCCACCTATTGTCAGGCACCCTTAGCCAAATCAGTTCTCCTCAGAGCACCCAGGCAAGGTCCTGCCGAACAGAGTCAAATGCCCAAAGGCAGCTGCAGACACAAAGTGGCCTTTGCCAGCTTGGGGTCCGGCCTGAAGACAGGGCTCTGCAGCCTCTGACTCCACCCAGTAGAAGCCCTCTCCAGGGTCATGTTCTCCACAATATCATTTGGGTTTCCTAGAGAAAATCACACCTTTCTGGATCTTAGAGATGTGGTTTAATATTTTTTGCTAAAACAAGACAGAAAGCTTGAAAAGGTGCACAAGAAAATGGACAGTGGAAGAGAGAGATGCTAATCCTCAGCATGAGCCAGGGCAAGAGCTATAGAGGAGAATACTCAAAAGAAGTGAGGACAGCCTTGTTGTGCTGTCAGTGGACTGGACACAGCTGAGGAAACTGAGGAAACGAGCTCTGAGCTTGTGAGTCTCAATAGAAATCAGAGAGCAAAAACAAGACTTTAAATATATCAGAAGAGAACCCTCAAGAACTCTGGACTCCTAACCCAGTGTGACCTGCACAGGCTGGGACACTCAAAGGAGAAGAAATTCCTGAAATAATGAGAAGGGCAGATTTCCCTGGAATTTACATTGAAACACTAACGCACAGGAAACTGAGCACAACAGACCCAGAGCGGGTACAGGTCACCCATCATTTAGAAACCACAATAATTGAGGACAATGAAAACCCTGAAAGGGACCAGAGGAAATATCCCTGTCATATCAGTGGCAATGACTTAGGACAAAGCAACCCACACGGGGATAAAAACAGCAATCAGGCGCAGAGGGAAATACCTGCCAATCAGTGGGATCTCCTGGCTAACTCCTGTCAATCAGCAGGGTCTTATGGCCAATCGTGGAGTTCATCCAGCTCCCCCAATCAACTGCAGTGGGACAAGGAATTCTAAAAAAATCTTTTCCTGTCCCAAGCCCTTCCCTTCCTGCCATAAGCCCCATAAAATTCCAGTCCAGTGGAGCTCCCAAGCGGTTTCTCCTCAGACTCTTCTACTGTCCACTCTGTCTGTCTGATCAAGTTCCACGCGGGGGCGAATCTGAAATAAAGCCTGGTTCAGCAGCCTTTTAAAATCTCTCTCCTTTGGTCACCACTTACCTTGCCTGATCAAACAATCCCCTTCCCTAGACAGGACCAGAGATTGGAATTCCATCTGACATGGACCTTGCTTCAGACACTGTATTACGGTTTGGAGATGAGGTGTGCCCCAGACTTCCTGTGCTAATGAAGGAATGTTCAGAGGTGAAATTAATGGACCATGAAATCTGGAGCCTCATCAGACTTTGAGTGGATTGTCCACCATTTGAGTGGAAAGTCTGGGTATTACCTCTGGGTACGTGGGGTGTGGCTGGAGCATGTGGTCCCTGGCCCAGGCCCTGGAATGCACATCTTCCTCGCAGTCTCTTCCCCTCTCTGCTTCTTTACCTGCCATGAGTTGAACAGCTTTCCCCACCAGGCCCTCCAGCCACTATGTTCTGTCTCACTTTGAGCACAAAGCAATGGCACCAGCCAAGCAGGGACTGAACCTCAAAACCATGATCCAAAGTCAACTTTTCATCCTCTTAATTGTTCTTGTCAGCTATTTTTGGCCACAGGGGTGCAAAAGCTGAGTAACACAGAAATTGGCACTATAGGTGGGGTCCTTGCAGTAACACTACCTGACCATGTGGTTCAGAAGCATTTGGAGCTAGTTGCTGAGAGAAGTTTGGAAAAGGTTGGTGTTGTAGGACAGAGAAGCCTTTACAATGTGGTAAGCAGAGCTTGATGGGTGATTCTCACTTCTGATTCTCAGAAGAACAGAACAGTGACAGAAATATGGCCAGTGCTTAGGCAGTTTCAGAGGGGAGTGGGGACTTTATTGGCAATTCACCTGCATGTCATTTGTGTTATATTCTGGCAAAAAACTTGCGTCCATTTGCTCCATATCCTGAGACTTTTGTGAGCCCAAATTCAAAGTGATGGACTAACTAATCTGGTAGAGGAAATTTCAAGGCAGCACAGCATTTAGTCAGAGGCTTGGACTTTGCTGACAGATATTAGTCATATTTACTGTGCAAATCAAGACCAGAAAGTAGGGATGAAAGTTTTGAAAAACTTGCATTTTGCCCACAAATGTGCATGTATAACTAAGACCAAAAAAGTCTTGGTTTTTTTGTTTTGTTTTGCTGTTGGTGTTGCTATTTTTTTTTTTTTTTTTTTTTGAGGTTATAGAAACTAAAATTTGCCAGGTAGTTTGCACAGAGACAATAGGAAAGATGTCTTGAGGGCATCTCAGGGATTGGAAGTTTACTGGAGATGATTTACAGGCTAAAGGCTATCAGATAAAAAATTCATTTGTGAAGAGACAATGGGGGCCCACTGCTCACATGGGAGGACCTAGGTAATTGTTTCATCATGCTCATTCCCCCAGGCATTTGGAGGCTGCTGCAGTTTTGATCCCAGGGGCCCAGGAACTATGCAAATTGTTTTGAACCTTGGAATTATCCATGTGGAGACTGTTCTCCAAGAATACAGGATGCTGGAGGAGGTAGCAGTTCCCAGAGTCTTCCACTAATATTTCAAAGGAAGCCCTGGGAAGCCCGGCAAAGTGTAGGAGGGTCAGCATCCTGCAGTCTGCCCCTGAGAGTCATGCAGATGCTGGGAAGATGAAGCCAAAGGAAGTAAGAGGTGCCAGTAATGTGGGCTGTCTCCAACAACTGGCTGTGTGGAGAGCCAGGCTAAAAGATACCCTGTGTGCATGGCAACTGGCAAGGCCAAGGAGGCAGGGCTGCCCAAGTGCTTTGGAAATCACCTCTTCCTGCCATGTGTCCCTGACACTATCAGTGGAGCTCCATAAAATGTTTGCCCAGCATGCTGTATTTAGGTCTCCCCACTGGGCAGGGCTGGTATCAGCTATCTTCAACCTGCCTCTGCTACCCAAATGAGGCTCTGCCCTGAGTTTATGCTGTGCATAGACAACAGACTACAAATGTCCGTCATCAGCAGTGATGGTTCTGTTCCATGTCGTAGACCTATAGGAAGTGTCCAGGTGCTCAGACACAGGTGGAAGCAGGGCTAGCACTTCAGGAAGTGGCTAGCGCTAATGGAAGCAGAGTGTGGAGTCCCGATTGTGTCCAGGTCTCCAGTCACAGGAAGCCTTGCCTGCCACTGGGGCTCTGCACTCTGGACATGCAGCTCATGTGACTCTAGGCAGGCAGCCTCAGCTCCACAGTGGCTGTTGGTAGGTCTGAGTATAAAACTCAGAAGCCTCAGTAAATGCAGGAGGCCCCAGATTGTTCCCTGATGTGATCTGTGGTGACCACACCCTGCCTTGGCCAACAATATCTCAGCTTCTGCAGGCTTCTGGATGTATTCAGGGATATAGCATAGAGCCTGATTGGAGGTAGCTGATAGACCCAGCCTAATTTTCTCTTAAAATTGGGAGCTATCTTGCCACAAAGCCATGAAAAGTTAATCTCAGTTTTCTTATAAATTACTGCAAATTTTGAACTTGCTTGGAATGCCTACCCATGCTTAAACTCACCCATGCCTGGTTCTCTCTGACCAGATAGCAGCCCTCTCTGAAACTTTAGTGATGCCTCATAAATCTTGGCCTACCCTGGCCCAATACTGACCCTCTCAGAGGCTCTAATGGCCTTCATAAATTCTGATGTCAGGGTTAGCAAAAATGTAAACTAGCATTTGTGCTATGCTCCTCAGAGTATTCTTATCTTTAACCCCCCTTTGTGTAACATCTAGGCTATAAAGCTGGGCTACAAGAGAGCTGAAGTGCTGTCTTGTTCCCGCAGTTTTTGTTGGGAGAGACTGGCCAGCTGGTCCAAATAATAAGCTTGCTTTAATTTTATTTTAATTGGAGTCAGTGGTCTTTTCTTGAGTTCTGGTCTAACAATAGCCACTATTTTAGAGCTTTTCCTTTATTTAGAAATCATTGTCCATTCACCATGGCCCCTCATGTCACAAAGCAGCAGGAAGAAAAGTCCTCTACTTTACTGTAAAATTCCCCCCAAATGAGAAGTTCCATCTGTGGCTCAAAACTTGAATTGACCCACAGGTTGGAGGCTGGTCCCTCACCCCTACAATGAGTGACATGCAGAGGCCACAAGTGCAATGGTACTGTCAGCTGATGAACCATAGCAGGTCAAATCCTAGAGATGGTGGATTTTCTGAAAAGACTCCAGTTTGAAATGTATAAATCAGATTTTTTTCAATCTAACACATTCACACCACCTAAAATGCACTGGTAAAATAATGTGACGTGTCTTTCTTAGTTTCCTAGTGAATTGTCAGCCATTCAGATCTACTGACAGAGTGACTGTTGGTAGGTCAGGGAGATGAGGGGACTGAGCTATCAGGCTTGCTGGCAAGGGGGGATAAACAGGCAGGGGCAGTGAAGCCGGTCCAGAATATTTGATCATCATATCGATAATGCTGGTTACTGGTGATACATCCTGCTTCCCCACATGTTGAACTTTGAACACTAGAGAAGCATGCAGAGGCAAGCATATGAAGCAGGGTTTATTTAAAAAGGGGTAACATAGACTTCTCCTGTGAGGGAGAAGGGAGCCATAACTGGTATCCTGGTATCCCAAGAAGGGAGGTGTTCTGCCCTTTTTATATGTCCTAGGATTTTTCTTTTGTTCTCCTTCTTTTCCCCCTTATCTTTCTCCATTTGCATATGTGATTAGGCCCAGGAATGCTTGGTGGGATGGCCAAAAGGTGGAAAATAGGTGGGCTGAAGGGGGAAGGGCAGGGTGGAGTAGATAAGGGCACATTAACAACCCTGTAGGGAGAGGAAACACCTCGGACAGGTTACCTTGGCAACAATTAGGAGAAGGTGCAGGTTTTTAAAAAGATCCCTCATGGCACAGTCTCCAACTTCCCAAATTCACTCAAAATTGGCCTCCTAGATCTGACTTGACTCACTTTACCTATCTACACTGACTGCCTGTGTAATTCTGGCTTCATTGCATCTTTTAATGTTAGGAACTCCCTAGTGCTCTAAGGAGAAGGGGCGATGATCTTTCTGGCTGCTTCCAAGCTGAGAGGGGGTCACATGAGGGGGCTAGCAGCTTTGGAGTTCCCTTTTAGAAGTCAGCTTGGTTTGAAGTCTTGTTGGGGAAGAATAGGTTGTAAAGTCATCTGGGGATTGGTGCTTCTATGAGAGAGAAACAAAAAACATGAGTATTTAATAAATGTTGCAACAGCTGGAACATGTCAATGTATAATAGAAGTTTCTCACCAGGTGGTGTGAGGGCTGAGAAGTTGTCCCCATAACAAGGTTGGAGAGGACTAGGCCTTTATTTGGGAAAACAAGGTTGCAGAAGACAAGGCCTTTAGTGGGGAATGTAGATCTTTAATATTCCCAGTTATCAGAAATGTAAACATAACATTTAATTTTTAATGTTAAGATGTCCATTCTCATAAGATCATCATAAGATGTAGTTAATTAATTCAATGTTATCTGACCTTGGAAACTCCTTCTTGGTATGACATCTGTGTCTAATAGAGAACCTGTTGGGTGTGTGGGAGACTCCCTGCTTAAGTTAAGTTTCCCTCTCACAAGAACATCACGGAATCCCTTACCCCTCCCCCCCCCTCCAAAGGGCACAAAGCTTTAAAAATTCCCCTGTTCCCTGGATTCATTGTGACTCAGAGGGCAAGAGCCAAATATGGTTGGGTTTTTTTTCCCCCTTTTGATTTAACTTTAATTTTTAATTCTTGATCTTAACCATCTAGCAAATTCATCTCACCAGTCTTAAATTAAAAGTACTGGGTTTTAATGTCTATCTCTCTTTCCTGTAAGTGATAGCTTATTATCTTAAATTAACCCAGGTTGTGTGTTCTTAAAGCAATACCTCAGCAAAACATTAATAGGCAATCTTTAGACCATTTATAATGAAACTACAAAATAAAATTAACCAGAGTGGGCTGGGATGTGGCTCGAGCAGTAGCGCACTCGCCTGGCATGCGTGTGGCCCGGGTTCGATTCTCAGCACCACGTACAAACAAAGATGTTGTGTCCACCGATAACTAAAAAAATAAATATCAAAAAATTCTCTCTCTCTCCTCTCTCATTCTCTCTTTAAAAAAAAAAAAAAATTAACCAGAGTAAAGACATATTTAGTTTGTGTAATAGCTACCTTCAATTTTGGCTGAGTTATACATTATATCCCCTGTTTGAGATCCTAGTAATTTTGACAAAAACCAGCTTTTGAACACAACTTTAAATGAACTGAAATCTTGCCTACTGTTTAGTCATTCTGACATGTAGTGAGATGGGATGCAGAACCTTTTCTCAAGTAAGGCAGAGTTCTTCATAAATCTTACATGTTCTTGTTCTGAAGCTGATCTTTGCTTCTTAAATACCATTTTACAAAGTTTATATAAATTGTTGTTTGAGGTCACATGAATATTAGCTAACACAATGTGATATCATATTTAAAACATGAATTAAAGTAAGGCTGAAAACTTTTTATCCTTTTGTGGGAAAGTAGCAAAATTCTTTTGTGTTTTACAATATTAACCTTTACAAAATTAGGCTCTCACTAACTTAAAAATATATTTAAATTGTATCCCAGTGTAAAAAGTAACATAAAACTTTATGTATCTTATTGTTAACAGGTCCAGTTATAGAACATTTAATGTTACAAAAAAATCCCCAATGTCATTCTTTTAAGCCTAAAATTACCAAACAACTTTAGTTTGGAGAACACCAGCTTGATAATGCTCTTTTAAAGCTTCTGCCTTAAAGACTTGTATACCTGGATGATATAAACACATTTAATATACAAGGAAGAGTAATAGTACCACAATTACACTGATGTTTTTATATTTACCAGGTTTAGCTTTTAAAGAAATGACAGTTCAATGCTCTAAAATAACAGTTGTTGTTTAACCAGTTGTTTAATTTCTTAAAGGTTACTTGCTTTAAAAAAAAAAAAAAAAACAAACCTTAATAAACGCAATGCTATGGGTAAACTTATGTTTTAAGAAATCTTTGTCCTTTTAACACATGACTGATTATAAAAACAACCTTTCACAGACCTTCTTTATCACTTCCTTAATACCTCTTATTTACTTCATCACATAAAGACTTTTTTTTATCCAGAAACACTTTTTTCCCTTCTATTAAATGTGGTTTCCATACCTAGAACCTTCTAATTTCTCCTTCATATCTGTTAAGCTCTTTTTCCTCTTCACATTTTGAAACAATCCTTGAAATTTTTTGAATTTAGGCAAATTACTTCGTTTTAATAAAAAGAAATATTTTGTTTGACTTACAGTACTCTTAATTGGAACATTTGAAACTTTTGGACTGTCACTCCCTGAGACAAGGATACGTGGGAGACAGACAGGATCAGTCTGTCTCTCTGAGGCACCAGCTGTTGGAGCTGCCCTCTGACAGAGGTAGTGAAGTGCACTAGACCAGCTAGTGTCTCTGTGGCTGAGCGAGAGGGTAAGTGTCACGACCCAGCCTGCCACCCAACCTGGCCCAGAATCACACGGGGGCGGGGCGGGAGATGAGTCAACTGTGAAGGTGAGGCAATCTCAACTTTATTGTGTCAGGGACAAGGTTATATAGTGATAGGAGGAGGGAGTAAAAAGAGACAGTAGCAAGAACCAATAAGGGGCAATTAAGTCACTATCACTAAGGGGCCTAGGCAGATTTCAGATTAAACCATTAGGCAGGGTTAAAGTCAAAAGCCCGCACACGCAATAAAAGCCCATGATCACCAATCCAGGCAGATCACATATACGGAAATGCTCTGGAAGAACCCATGAGGCCACCTTAGCCAAAACCCAATAATGGCCACGGTCCCAAAGGAGGTAAAGGGTCCCAACATTGGGCCTTTGTATATAGAAATCTTCTGTAAAACTTTATATATAGAATCACATCTGTTTACCATTTCATGAAAAAACAATGTTTAACTATATAGAACCTGTAACATTTTCTTAGTAATGACAAAACATCACTAAGAAAAAAAGGAGGCCCTTTTCTTTTTTCATTTACCAATTTAAGAAAACATCAATACTTGATGGTGTATTTAACATTTAGCATTTTAATCTTGTAGATTAATTCGATGTCTAACAAAAATAGTCATACATATGAGTAATCCCAAGTGAAATTTATTTTACCAAAATATCAGACAAGTGTATTTAACAGTATTAGCCATTTCTTCCTTGTTGAAGAAAAGTCCTAGAACCAAGGGATATTAGACATTTTATAGTCATCAACCTTTTATTACCTATTTGACCACCTAGAAAATGTGTAAGTTTAATTTTAAAAACATTTATTTTTATCTATATACACAATTTAAATTGTACCATTTTAAATCACATGAATTAAAGATATTTGGATCTATTTTTTTAATTTTATGAGTGCTCCTTTTATCTGCCAATTTTTATATCATGTACATGATATATGGGTATATGCACATAGATATACCACACATAATACAAGTGTGCACATATAACACAATATCAAAGGCCTTGTAGTTTTTTACAGATGAAATCTCCATTGCAAAGTTTAAAGACTTCATAGATGAATAACTGATCAGAAAAACATTAACCTAGGTTTAGGATCAAAATCATGAGCTCAAAAAAAAAAAAAAAAAAAAATACAGAATCTAAGAAAAAGTGAGAGACCTAGAAAAAATGACTGGCCAGTAATGAGTAAAATACCATACAATTTACTTTTTGGTTTAGTCTAGTTGGAGTTCAAGCAAAATACACTTTTACTTTTTTTTTTCTTGGGCCTCAGTCTCTTACTGAGCTTGCAGGCTTCTTCCATTTGCATTTCAATGTAAGTCCTGATTGATGTCTGGAAGGAGCAGGGGAAACTCCTATTCTGAGTAGATATCTCCTGCCTAAGGCATTTTAACCATTTTTTTTTCTTGTTGGTAATTGGATAGATTTGGATATTAAAAATTATAAAACCTTATTTTCTAATAATGTTGAGAACAAAGCTATGATGTTAAGCTCCTTACTGAGCAAGCCCCTTATTTTCTGTGACCATTCCTAGGACCACAGTGACAAATTGCTAAAATTTTGCTCCACAGGTAAATTGAGAAGAGGGGTTCAAATTATGGCCCTGTTTAATGTCTTAGTCTTCAAACTAAGGAAGGGGGTAAAACTTTTGGGAAATTTATCCTTTAAAATTGGTGGCCATTTATGGATTCAGGATTTAGGGTGGTATTTTTATTGTCTTCCTGAATTTCTCATGAAAATAGCAGGGTTTTCCTGGGGGCCCTGAGTAATTTCAGAGACCTTGGAGTAGTTAATGGCCTTTTGCTTGATCTTTCTGAGGGTTTCAAGAACCAACATTTGGAAATGTGTAATCTTCTAAGCATCCTGTTCATTGTTTGAGTCCCAGTCAGGATGTTCTAGGAATTGGTTGTATTCTAGATAAATAATTAGGTTTGTTTGTAGTTTTGATGCTGGGGCATGGGCAAGATTTAGGTCCATCCCCAAATTTTTTAGCTGCTTGCTTTAGGGTGGCCTCCTTCTTATTTGGGGCTAAAGTTTGGCTAAGTAAAAATATAATATCTTTTCAGTTGAGGTCAAGCACCTGGCAAAAGTTTTGAAACATCCCAATATATTTATTTAGATCCTCCAAAAATTTTCCTGAATTTGTTCTTATTTAAATTGGGGGAGGGGTCTCCTTGATATCTTTTCCTCAGTAGGGGATTCCTTAAGGGCTTCTCTCCTGGTAGACATTGAGGTTAGGCCTGACAACACATAAAAATGAGGCACTTTTCTGATTTTTTGTAATTTCTCAGTATGTAGACTAGTGGTCAATCTGCAAATTGACTTGAGAGAGAAGCTCCCACCTGAGTGATGGAAATTTTAAGTTTCTCCCACATCAGAGAAAACTCCTTATCTGATATATTAGGGACATCTCCCTAAACTAGAGCTTCATACAGTCCAGAAAACCCGTCTCTCATCACCTGGCTTTGCCAAAGTTATTTCTGGCTTTCTTTGACAAAGTGATAGGGTCCCAGATTACTCTATGCCAGAGACCCTGGGAGTATTCAGACTTAGGGGCATTACTGCTTTCCTCTATGCCACTATAACTCCTGATTATTAAAAAAGAGAATAATTGTATATGTCTTAACCTTTTGTGCCTAATTGCTGTCCTGTAGAGTAAAGGAATCTCCAAGGGGTAAGGGGAATATCTATTGGTTGTTTAGTGCATAGCAAACACCATTTTTCAGAGGAATTTATGGGAGGAGTTGATTAAAATAGAGTGCCTCCCGCTTGCAGCATTTTAAAAAATATATTAAGTACATCTGAGCATAGGAGCAGTAATGGGAGATTTTAAATTGGCTTTTGAAGACTAACTATGTGAAAAAGGAAACCTGATATTTTCTTACTAATCATCCCATGTCATTCTGTCAGTCCTACAATCTTAATTGCTAGTGTTTCTGATTGGCAAAGAAAGGTAAACTGATGTGATTCCATTTTTGAAAATAAATAAATAACAGCAGCTTCTGCCACAAGTCCTGTCCTAAGGAAGAAGGGTGACCCTCATCCTTGGAAAAACCTACAGAGCACTCCTAGGCACATACCCACCCTGCTGATTGTTTGTTTGCAAATAACAGGAGAGATCTGTGGTGCTCAGTGTCCCTGACACAGTTATGCTAGGTGAGGACCCATAGCAACCCTCTAGCAACCACCATTCAGCATGAGACAGGGAAAATATCTGGGATGCCAGATGACCCCCAGTAGTTTATGGTTGTTGATAACCTGTTGGGCAACCATGTAGTTTAGTGCATAGACCCCTTGCCACAGTCTGGCTGGGCACAAAAATCACGAGCCACTCAAACAGGAACAAATTTTATTTTTGAAACTCCCACCAATGCCCTGTAAGCTCCTGGGAAATATGCTGACCCACACAGGCGGCGTTCTCCCTGGACACCAACAAGAAATCCCTCCTCTGGAATTCCCTTCTACCGCACTTCCCCAACCAATGGGAACTCTCCAGGAGTCCCTTAGCAGAATGAGGTGGACAGCAGGGGTCTAATATCCATATGAATGCAGATCTTAACATAATCATATCATCTCAATGGCTTGCTGGCATCACCTTTCAACCAAAAATGCGATGCATCATACTACTTGGCTATGGCTCTTAGCATCTCCCCCTTTCTGTTTAATTAAGCAACAAGCAATGTGGCTTAGGGACCATGCCTGTTAGGTTGTCCAATTCAACATATGGTTCTTACCCATCATTGGATGAGCTGACCTCTAGGCGTCAGCTTCCTGTCTTAGGTTGATACCACTGCAATTGGATTATACCCGTCACTGACTACCAGTCCAGCATATAGCCATACTTGTGGATAGGCCTATGCACCAGTGTGTGTGGGGGGTGAGGTTCTTTGCCTCACCTCTGTTGGCCCCCAAATTTAGACCATCACTAGTAGAAGGGAGGAGGATACAGAAATGCCACGACACCAAGCCAATTGACGGCTCCTTTGGAAAAATTGCATCACTGGTGACACATCAGCAAAGATACGCCAGCACTACCATAATTCGCTGCATTAACAGATAGTTCACAATGCATACAAGTGATACATAGTCCAGGCAAGTTCTGCAAGCAGTTCAAAGCAGAGGAATCTATCAATATGTCCATTTCCTCCCAAATAAATCGACTCCTTGATTGAGCATTACTTGTTGAGTTATTATTCATTAATGTATCAGTTTATACAGTTTGTTGTGATAACTATCGAAGAAGCTGTAGTTTGGTTTCATCTTTGTCTTCACCAGCACTGGGATGAAAATAGGAATTCTGACAATGATGCTAAAAAAAATTATGTAACATTCCAACAGGTACTAAGAAAACAATTTTCTGAACAAGTTACATTATCCTGAACAGAATTATTAAATATAATGAAAAGGAAAGGTGAAAGTAAACAAACAGATCTGTTAACCTTCTTATTTGTTCACATATTAAAGCAATCCTCAACAGCTGTTTACCCAATTTCATTCCAACAGGTACTAAGAAAACAATTTTCTGAACAATTTACATTATCCTGAACAGAATTATTAAATATAATGAAAAGGAAAGGTGAAAGTAAACAAACAGATCTGTTAACCTCCTTATTTATTCACATATTAAAACAATCCTCAACAGCTGTTTACCCAATTTAAATTAAACCATGAAAATCATGTGAATAATAAAAAAAAATTAGGATCCATTTATTCATGAGCGCTCCTCATATATGATATATGCACATACGCACATATAGACATACAACACAAAACAGAAGTGTGCACACATAACATACAACACATAAGACAATAGTAAAGGCATGTAGCTTTACATAGATAAAATCTCCATTGCAATGTTTAAAAACTCCACAGTCAAAAAATAAAACTGATCAGAAAAACATTAACCTAGGTCTGTATGAGCTCAAAAATAAAATAGAACTTTATGATGTGGGAAAAAGCAATAATAAAATAGATATTGAAAAAAGCATCCTGGTTAATCACTGTTGCAGATGTAAGAATAGCCAAGCTGGAGCTCTGGATATCAGCTGTTATGGATTTGAGTCAAATCATCTTCTTTTTGATCTGTAAAAATTACTTTGGTTAGTCTCTCTGGAATCCAAATCAGCTGCTGTTCTCCCTCTGGAAACACACAAACAGAACCCCGACTCCAGACAATCACTGGGTCAGGACCTTTCCATTGTCCTGTTAGAATATCCTTCCAAAGTACCTTAGGCTTATGTACATTTTTTGGATACATATGTCTTTCTGCAGCACTAAGTCTGATGAATCCAAATTTAAAAAGTTTAGAGTAAAAAGGGTTATTTAAAGTTTATCTTTGGGGGATATATACCCCTACCCAATTCCCTCTTTTTGCTTTAATAAGTACATTTTAATAGTTTGATAAGCTCTTTCAACTATGCCTTGTCCCTGTGGATTGTATGGAATTCCTGTTATGTGAGTAATGCCAAATTATGAGCAAAATTGTTTAAAACAGTTAGAGGTATAGCCAGGACCATTATCTGTTTTTAACTGTTTTGGAATGCCCACAGTGGCAAAATTTTGTAAGCAATGAGCTATAATATCTTTAGTTTTTTTCTCTGGCATGAAGGGAGCCCATCAAAAATCCAGAAGAAGTCTCAACTGTAACATGCAAATATTTTAATTTTCCAAATTCTGGCAATTGTGTGACGTCAATCTGCCAAATATGGTTAGGTATCAGTCCTCTAGGATTGACTCCAAGATTAACTTGTGGTAAAAGGTCACAAAATTTTGACATTGTTTTATTATTTGTCTAGCTTGTTTCTTAGATATTTTAAAATGCTTTTGTAAAGTATTAACATTGACATGGAACCTTTTATGAAAATTTGTAGCTTCTTCTAGTGTAGAGAAAATATGTATGTCATGTGTAGTTTTATCTGCTAAATCATTGCCCAAACTAAGGGCTCCAGGCAATCCTGTATGTGCCCTGATATGTCCTATAAAGAATGGATCTTTTGGGGCTGAGGATGTGGCTCAAGCGGTAGCACGCTCGCCTGGCATGCGTGCGGCCCAGGTTCGATCCTCAGCACCACATACAGACAAAGATGTTGTGTCCGCCGAAAAACTAAAAAACAAATAATAAAATTCTCTCTCTCTCTCTCTCTCTCTCTCTCTCTCTCTCTCTCTCTTTCTTAAAAAAAAAAAAAAGAATGGATCTTTTCTGTCCCATATTAGACTTTGTATAGTGGAAAACAAAGAGAAAACAGCAGAGGAAGGAGAAATCCTACCAGCGTCTTCAAGGGATACTATAGCATTAACTATATACTGACTATCAGAAAATAAATTAAATACAGAATCTTTAAACATCACAAAAGCCTGTAATACTGCCTTAAGCTCTACCTTTTGAGCTGATTGTTTGGGTACTAAAAATGTAAAAGTTTGATCAGGTGTAACTATTGCTGCTGTACCATTATTTGATCCATCAGTGAATATATTTGGAGCATTCCCGATAGGTGTTTTTCTTGTCATTTTTGGAAAAATTACAGGATGCGATGACCAAAAAGACAATAAAGGATTAGATGGTAAGTGGTTATCAAATGAAACATTAGATTTGCACATGATTATTGCCCAAGTATTTAACTCATTAGCTAACTCATCAATTTGATTCATAGTATATGGAGTAATAATTTTATTGGGAGAAATTCCAAACACTCCCTTTGCTGCTTTTATTCCTTTGAGTATTAATTGTCCTACAGCCTCAGGATACCTAGTAAGAATAGTGTTAGGAGAGTAAGATAAATGTATCCATAATAATGGGCCTTCTTGCCAAAATACTCCTGTAGGAATATTTTTTGTTGGTAGTACAATAAATAATAAAGGCAAACTTATATCAATTCTATCCAAATGCATATTTTCCATATATGTTTCAATGATTTTTAATGCCTTTCTTGCTTCAGGCGTTAACATTCGGGGTGAATTTGGATCTGATGGACCTTTTAGGATATCAAATAAAGGTCCCAACTCTCCTGTTGGTATACCTAGATAAGGCCTTATCCAATTTATGTCTCCTAATAACTTTTGAAAGTCATTAAGTGATTTGAGTTGATCTACTCGTATTTGAATTTTTGGTGGACGGACCATGGTTGAGGATAATAGAACTCCTAAATAATTAATTGGAAAATTTAATTGTACTTTATCTATTGCTATCTCTAGATTATAATTTTTTAATAAGTTTGTAAGTGTGGCATAACAGTCTAGCAATGTGTTTTTAGCTTTGTGTGCTAACAATACATCATCCATATAGTGAAATATTTGTAGTTCAGGATTTTGATTTCTAAGTGGCTGGATTGCTTTGTTAACATAAATTTGACACATAGTTGGGCTGTTAGCCATCCCTTGAGGGAGTACTTTCCATTCATATCTCTGATCAGGACCTTCATGATTCAGTGCAGGGATAGTAAATGCAAAACGTGGACTATCCTCAGGATGAATTGGAATTGAAAAAAAACAATCTTTAATATCTATAACTAAAACATACCAAGTTTTTGGCAAAGCAGACAATTGAGGAATCCCAGATTGAGCAGGTCCCATAATAACCATCTCATTATTAATGGCTCTTAAATCTTGCAATAATCTCCATTTACCAGATTTCTTTTTGATGACAAAAATGGGAGTATTATGGGGAGATACAGAAGGTTGTATATGTCCTTCTGCTAATTGTTGTTTGACCAGATCATGGGCTGCTAGTATCTTTTCTTTAGTCAGGGGCCACTGAGGAACCCATACTGGTCTTTCTGATTTCCAAGTAATTTTTATTGTCTCAGTGGCCCTTTCTGAAAATCCAACCCATGTCTGTCTGTTCCTTGATCTATTTGTATTGGTGCTGCTATACCTTGTTCTTGTTTTCCTAATCTTTTTCCTTTCCTAAAACCTTGTCTAGTCATAATAGTGGGTGCATTTTGGTTGATGTTATTTGTTAATGTCAAACCTAATTGATCTAGGACATCTCGTCCCCATAAATTTATAGGAAGATGATCCAATACATATGGCTGTATAGTTCCTTCACATCCTTCAGGATCCTTCCAATCTAATACCATTGCACTTCTATGGGGATTAGTCGCCACTCCTAGGCCTCGAAGCGTTTGAGTGGCTTGTTGTAATGGCCAATGTTTTGGCCATTCTTGACGAGAGATGATGCTAAGGTCTGCACCTGTATCCAGTAGCCCATTAAATTCATGTCTTTGAATATTTAGTTTTAGCATGGGGTGAGAATCTAAATTTAAAGACAGCATAGCCCAATCTACACCTGTGGAGCCTAATCCCTTGGAACCTCTTTCTGTAGCACGACTGGAAAATTTATCATGTAGGCTTGGTATTATTAGTAACTGTGCTATTCTATCTCCTGGTGAAATTACTGATATACCATTTGGAGAACTGGCTATAATTTTTATTTCACCTTCATAATCGGGATCAATTACCCCAGGATTTATCATAAGTCCTTTTAGAGTAGAAGAGCTGCGTCCCAATAATAAGACTACTGTTCCTTTGGGAAGAGGTCCTTTCACCCCTGTGGGAATGATTTGAACTCCCATCTCTGGAGTTAGTACTGATCTGGCGGAGGCGCAGATGTCCAACCCTGCGCTCCCTCTGGTTTGTCTGATGAGGGATCTGATGGACAATGTGTCCTGGGCACTACCCTGATGGGGTTGCTGGGTTCCTCCAGTGCTCCGTATATTTGTGGTTTTGGGCCCCGGAGCATTGGGCCCCCCCGTCCATTTTTTGGCAATGGAGCCCAATGCCTTTCTCCACGATATTGTGAATAAACACTTGGTCCTTGTTCGTTTTTTGATAATGGAGTACCCTCTATGGTGGTTTGAGAACAGCATTCATTAGCCCAATGTCTCTCTCTACGGCATCATGGGCAAATACCCGGTATTCTACTCCTTTGATACCTAGTTTTGTTAAACCCTCCTCCTATGGGGCAATTCCTTTTAAAATGTCCTGTTTGTTCACAATTGTAGCATGTTCTTGGCCTGGAATCTAAAGCCTGTTTTACTGCAGCTGCCACAATTTGCCCTTGTTCATTAATGTCTCTGGCATCTAAAGCCTGTTTTACTGCAGCTGCCACAATTTTCCCTTGTTCATTAATGTCTCTGGCATCTAAAGCCTCTTTTACTGCAGCTGCCATGACTTGCTCTTGTTCATTAATGTCTCTACATAATTTAATATATGTGTTTAAATCTTCATGTTTCCATGGTCTAATGATATCTCTGCACCAACGATTCGCTTGGTCATAAGCCAGTTGTTTTATTAATGGCATTGCTTGTTCTGTATTCCCAAAAACTCTGGTAGCTGTTTGAATAAGCCTATCTACAAATTCAGCATAAGATTCATTAGTTCCTTGTATTATCTTAGATAATTGACCTTGTAAACCTCCATGTCCTTGTAAAGTCTTCAATGCCTTAACTGCATCTACAGCAATTTGTAAATATACACCAGGATCATATGCAATTTGTTGCTGCTGATCCTCATAAGGTCCCTTTCCTAACAACATATCTAGATTTCTCTGAGGATAACCAGCTGCTGCATTTCGCCTAGCTGTCTCCTTGCAAAATTCCTCATTGGCAACCTTCCATAACAGGTATTGTCCTCCATTTAGCACAGCTTTACACATATTAGCCCAATTTGCTGGCGTCATGTTCAAGTTGGTAATGGATTCGACCAAGCTTACAGTGAAGGGTGCTTGAGGACCATAGGTTGTTACAGCCTCTTTTAGCTGCTTCACTGTTTTGAAATTTAAAGTATGGTAAATTCGCTGCCCTCCTACCTCAAATACAGGGCATGTTAATACTTGAGATCCTGTCTCAGGATCTGAACTATCCACTGCGGGGGTTGGGGGCCTCTCAGCATATGGAGGTGGCCTTGTCAGTTGGACACTTACGTCCTTTGGTGATAGAAAGGTTTTAGTAGCAGTCTCCTTTTGTAACTTTCCCCCTGATGGCTTTTTCTGCTCTAAACTTTCTTTCTCTGTCTGATTAGCTCGAAAGACCTTCTCTTTTACTTGAATCTTTTCCTCTTTCTGACTAACTTGAGAGACCTCCTCATTTACTTGAATCAATATGTCTTCTCCTTCCTCTACCTTTGTCTGAATTGAAGGCTTTGGACTAAGAAAACCAGATACCAATGCCCACAATGCCAATGTGCCAGCTGGCAGAGTTCCTGGGCTGTTCTTTTCTATTCTTTTTAAATCTTCACCATGATGGTTCCATTGTGATATATTTAACAACTCCTCCTTAAAAAGCCATGGGCTACATTTTTGCATTGTATCAACGTATGCCCTGACTGTTCTTGATTTTACTGAGATGCCTTCTTCCTCTAACAATTTACTTAACACTCTTTCAGTTTGTTTTTTACTAGTTTCTGATCCTGTATTTCTACTATAATACAACCCAACAAGATGACGCCAAACAAAACCGAGACAGAATGAAATAAAAATGGAACAATAAAAATTCATTATAGCCTTTCTATCCTCCTGACATGTGCATCCGTCCTTTCTCCCTATCTGTTCCTCAGACGTAAATAGTTTTTCCTCAGAAGTGAGCGGTTTTTCTTCCGTCTCACTCATCTCCAGGGACAGGCAACTTAAAACAAAAATGAAGCAAAACAAAAGAGGAATCTTAAAATGGCTCCCCATCCTCTCACCCTGCCCTCAGGGGCGAGCGGTTTACTTACCCTCAGTCGCTCCCCGTGCGAGCCACCAAATGCCGCAGTCTGGCTGGGCACAATTCAGGAGCCACTTGTCAAAAGAAACTAACTTTATTTTTAGAACCACACACGATAAACAAAACAGCTCCTCAGGAAAAAACCCTCAGAGCCCAACTGCCACCACCGGCTTCCCACAAGCCACACACCCCAACAACCTCTTCCTCCCACAATCCTCCTGCTCTTGAGGCTGATTGGCTGGGTTGCATGGGCGGAGCCAAAAAAGTCCCCCAATGAGCAGCTCCGTGGTCTGAAAGGGCAGGGAAACAGCCCAATGAGCATCACCGCAGAGGAGCCAATCAGCTAGATGTTGCTGGGGCCGCTGTGAGCCAATCATCAGCTGGCAGTCTGAAAGTTTGCTGGGGCCCCTTCAGCTCATCAGCTGGCAGTCTGAAAGTTTGCTGGGGCCCCTTCGGCTGTGGTTCTCAACAACTTCCTACTCTTCTGTCCAGGCCTGGAGTGAGAAACCAGCCTCTACCTCAGAGCAAAACTTGTCCAAGGAAGGGAGCTTGACCCTTGTCCTTGGAAAGACCCACAGAACACTCCTAGGCACATACCCACCCTGCTGAGTTGTTTATCTACAAATAACAGGAGAGATCTGTGGAGCCAGGTGTCCCTGACTCAGTCAGGCTAGGTGAGGACACAAAGCAACCCCCTAGCAACCACCAATCAGCATGAGACAGGTAAAATACCTGGGATGTCAGATGACCCTCCCAGTACTTTATGGTGGTTGATAACAGGTTGGGAAACTATGTAGTTTAGCACGTACTCCCCTCGTGGTTAAACCAATAAGTTCAAATAAATCCCCCCTCTTGTACTAACCAATCACCTTTACCCAATTTTTTCCCACCAGTGAATGTGCTAATCATGTTTTAGAGTCGTTTTATTATTTTCCTGCGGTGTGTGGTGATTTGCTAAGAGATGCTGTGATGCAGGTGGAGTCCCTGCCTTCCCCAAAGAGTGTCTAAAACTGGTGCAAACCCTGGGCTTGGGGCTTCTCAGCATCACCAGTTATTGTGTGCCTGCGCGAAGGACTGAGCTAACTCAAAATAAACACCTCTTTGATGCTTACATCAATCTTGGTCTCTGGTGGTCTTTTGGGGGTCCTGAATTCAAACATGGCCTAGGCAGCTCTCAATAATGTTTTCAATACAGAGCAGTCAGGTTGGATTCTGCTGAAGCCACTTCCTACTCTTCTGTCCAGGCCTGGAGAGCAATTGGTGTGAGTACACACTGTCCCTAGTCCCAATCTGCCTTGGAAGTGTGGAGGTGAATGAAGGAGTTTGGAACAACTGTGAAATTTCTGGCCTGGAATACACTCTGGCAAAAATCCTAAAGTTCCTTCTCTGAAAACTCCTTCCGACTGCCCTAAGGGGTATCTAAGGTGATGGTAGATGAGTGGCACTGAGGGAAAGCCCCAATGACATTTGCCTACATCAGGCCATGCAACACTCCCAACCCCACATCCATTCCCTTCTGGATGCTCCCTTCCTTTGCCAATCAGAAACACTAGCAATTAAGATTTTAGGACTGAGAGAAAGACAAGGGATTATTAGTAAGAAAACATCAGGTTTCCTTTGTTCACATAGTTAGCCTTCACAAGCCAATTTATACTCTCCCATTAGTCCTCCTATGCTCAGATGTATTTAAAAAACAAAAATGCTGCAAGAGGGAGGCACTCTATTTTGACCAACTCCTCCCATAAATTTCTCTGGAAAATAGTATTTGTTATGCACTTAACAACCAATAGATGTTCCCCTTACCCCTAGGAGATTCCTTTAGACTACAGGACAGCAATTAGGCACAAAAGATTAAGACAAACACAATTATTCTCTTTTTTCATAATCAGGAGTTATAGTGGCAGAGAGGAAAGCAGTAATGCCCTTAAGTCTCAATTCTCCAAGGGTCTCTGGCATAGGGCAAACTAGGACCCTAGCACTTTGTCAAAGAAAGCCAGAATTAACTTTGGCAAAGCCAGGTGATGAGAGACAGGTTTTCTGGACCATAATGAAGCTCAAGTTTAGGGACATGTCCCTAATATATCAGATAAAGAGTTTTCTCTGATGCGGTAGAAAACTTAAAATTTCCATCACTCAGGTGGGATCTTCTCTCTCAAAACAGTGTGTAGATTGACCACTAGTCTACATACTGAGAAATTACAAATGATCAGGAAAGTGCCTCATTTTCATGTGCTGTCAGGCCTAACCTCAATGTCTACCAGGAGAGAAGCCCTTAAGGAATCACCTACTGAGGAAAAGAAATCAAGGGGACCCTCCCCCAACTTAAATAAGAACAAATTCAGGGAAATTTGGGGGGGATCTAAATAAATATATTGGGATGTTTCAAAACTTATGCCAGGTGCTTGACCTCACCTGGAAAGATATTATATTATTACTTAGCCAAACTTTAGCCCTCAGTAAGAAGGAGCCACCCTAAAGCAAGAGGCTAAAAAATTGGGGGATAGACCTTCATCTTGGGTATGCCCCAGCATCACAAACTACCAACAATCCTAATTATTTATCTAGAACACAGGCAATTCCCAGAAACATCTTGACTGGGACCCAAATAATGAACAGGATGCTTACTTAGAAGATTACACATTTCCAAATGTTGGTCCTTGAAGCCCTCAGAAAGATCAAGCAAAAGCCCATTAACTATTCCAAGGTCTCTGAAATTACTCAGGGATTCCAGGAAAACCCTGATATTTTCATGAGAAACTCAGGACAATAAAAACACTGCCCTAAGTCCTGAATTCATAAAGGGCCACCTAATTTTAAAGGATAAATTTACCAAAAAGTTTACTCCCCCTCTGAGTTATAAACAGGTTTTTGAAGCCTTTAAGACATTAAACGGGGCCTTAATTTGAGCCCCTCTTCTCAACTTACCTATGGAGCAAAATTTTAGCAATTTGTCACTGTGGTCCTAGGAATGGTCACAGAAAATAATGGACCTGCTCAGTAAGGAGCTTAATATCATAGCTTTGTTCTCAACATTAATAGAAAATAAGGTATCATAATTTTCAATATCCAAACCTTTCAATTTCCAAAAAGAAAAAAAAATGGTTAAAATGCCTTAGGCTCAGAATAGCAGTTTTCCCTGTTCCTTCCAGAATTCAGCCAGGACTTACAATGAAATGCAAATGGAAAAAGCCTGAAAGCTCAGACTGATCTGAGGCCCAAGGAAAAAAAAGTAAAAGTGTCTTTTACCTGTACTCAAACTAGACTAAACCAAAAAGTAAATTGTATGGTACTTTACTAATTACCAACCAGTTATTTTTTCTAGGACTCTTGCTTTTTTCTTTGCTTCTGTATTTATTTATTTATTTATTTATTTTTGCTTATGATTTTGATCCTACAGACCTAGGTTAATATTTTTCTGATCAGTTCTATTTTTATTCAACTATGGAGTCTTTAAACATTGCAGTGGAAATTTTACCTGTAAAAGGCTACAAGGCATTTAGTATTGTGTTATATGTGTGTACATGATATAAAAATTGGAAGATATAAGAAGCACTCATAAAATTAAAAAAATAGATCCAAATATCTTTAATTCATGTGATTTTAAATGGTTCAATTTAAATTGGGTAAATAGGTAAAAATAAAGATGCCTTTAAAATTAAACTTACAAGTTTTTCTAGGTGGTCAAAGAACTAATAAAATGTTGATGTTTATAAAATGTCTAAAATCCCTTGGTTCTAGGACTTTTCCTCAACAAAAAGAAATGGCTAATACTGTTAAATACACTTGTCTGATATTTTGGTAAAAAAAAAAAAATTGACTTGGGATTACTCATATGTATGAGTAATTTTGTTAGATATCTGATTAATCTACAAGATTAAAATGCTAAATGTTAAATATACCATCAAGTATTGATGTTTTCATAAATTTGTAAATGAAGAAAAAAGAATTTAAAGTTGCCTTATCATCACTAAAAAAAAAAAAATGTAATAGGTTCTATATACTTAAACATTGTGTTTTCATGAAATGGTAAACAGATGTGATTCTATATACAAAGGTTTATAGAAGATTTCTATATATAAAGGCCCAAGAGTTTCAACTGTTCCAATTAAGAGTACTGTAAGTAAAATAAAGTATTTCTTTTATTAAAATGAAATAATTTGCCTAAATTCAAAAATATTCAAGGATTGCTTTAAAATGTGAATAGAAAAGGAGGTTAACAGATGAGAAGGAGAAATCAGAATGTTCTAGGTATGGAAACCATATTTAATAGAAGGGGAAAGAGTGTTTCTAAAAAGTTTTTATGTGAGGAAGTAAATAAGAGGGTTTAAGGAAGTGATAAAGAAGGCATGTGTAAGTTTGTTTTTATAACCACTCATGTGTTAAAAGGAAAAATATTCCTTAAAACATTAGTTTACCCAAAGCATTGTGTTTATTAAGTTTTGTTCTTTTTTCTAGAGCAAGTAACCTTAAAAGAAATTAAATAACTCATTAAAAAAGAACTATTATTTCAGAACATTTTACTGTCATTTCTTTAAAAGCTAAATTTGGTTAATATAAAAACATCAATATAATTGTGGTGCTATTACTCTTCCTTGCATATTAAATGCATTCATATCTTCCAGATATTCAAGTTTTTAAGGTAGAAGCTTTAAAAGAGCATTATATCAAGCTGGTGTTCTCCAAATTAAAGTTGTATGGTAATTTTAGGCATAAAAAAAATAACATTGGGGATTTTTTATATCATTTAATGTTCTATAACTGGACCTGTTATCAATAAGACATATAAAGTTTTATGTTACTTTTTTATACTGGGGTACAATTTAAATGAATTTTTAAATTAATCAGAGCCTAATCTATGTAAAGGTTGATATTGTAAAACACAAAAGTATTTTTCTACTTTTCCACAAAAGGTTAAAAGCTTTCAGCCTTTCTTTAATTCATGTTTTAAATGTGATATCTTATTGTGTTAGCTAATATTCATGTGACCTCAATCAACAATTTATATAAACTTTATGAAATGATATTTAAGAAGCAAAGATCAGCTTCAAAACCAGAACACTTAAGATTTATGAAGAACCCCACCTTACCTGAGATAAGGTTCTGTGTCCCATCTAACTACATGTCAGAATGACTCCACGGAAAGACCATATTTTACTTCATTTAAAGTTGTGTTCAAAAGTTGGTTTTTGTCAAGATTACTAGGATCTCAAACAGGGGATATAATGTATAACTAAGCCAAAATTCAAGGTAGCTATTACACGAACTAAATATGTCATTACTCTCATTAATTTTATCTTGTAATTTCCTTATAAATGGTCTAAAGATTGCCTATTGATGTTTTTCAGGGGTATTGCTTTAAGAACACACATCCTGGGTTAATTTAAGATAATAAGCCATCACCTACAGGATAGAGAGGTAGACATTAAAGCCCAGTACTTTTAATTTAAGACTGGTGAGACTGATTTGCAAGATGTTTAAGATCAAGTTTAAAAATTAAAGTTAAATTAAAAGCACCAAAACAAACAAACAACAAAAACAAAAACAAAAAACTATATTTGGCTCTTGCCCTCTGAGTCAGTCTGAATCCAGGAAACAGGAGACTTCTCTAAAGAGTTTGCAACTCTGGGCCACATAACCACCTGATCAGGGAGTTTAATGAGACCCCTGGAAAATAGAAAGCCAATCAGTGCATTTACTATGAAGAGGAGGGTCATTGGAGAAGGGAGCTTCCCGATGCTTCCAAAGGAAGCCACATGGTCAAGCAAGACCTGGACCCATGTTAGCACAAATGGCACTAATAGAACTAAGAAGCTGCTCTCAAGTTCCCCTACAAGTGACGCCCATGGAAACTCAGCTGACTGTTAACAATAGATAGAAACAAAAGTCAGTTTGACTGCTTCATCTTAAACACCTAGCAAAAACAGCTAAAACTAAAACCCAGCTATTCCTGGGCATTTAAAAAATAAAAATAATAATAATATAACTTAAGTATACACCTTGTGTTAGCCCCCAAGAATAAGTAAGACTGGGGCTGGGTTGTGGCTCAGTGGTAGAGCACTTTCCTAGCATGTGCAAGGTCCTGGGTTTAATCCTCAGCACCATATTAAATAAATAAATAAATAAAATATATTGTGTTCAACTACAACTAAAAAATAAATATATGAAAAAGAATAAGTATCATAAAAACTAAGTGTCAATAGGAAATGCCACAGTAGTTTTAGTTTAAAGCCTAAAGTTATTCCTAACCTACACAGGTAGGATTCATGTTTGCTTGCATGATTATCCAGCCCTAAGTAACAGAATTAAAGGGTTATGAAAGGTGAGTGACACACCTGAGATGGACATTCAACCAAGAATTGGGGGGCTGCCTGAAAGGGAATAACAGGAGAGACAGAGAGCAAAGAGAGGAGAGGAGGAGGGCAGATAGGGAGAGGAAGAGAGCAGAGAGAAAGCAAAAGAGTAGAGAGAGAAAGAAGAGCAAGAGGGCAGAGAGCAGAGAGGAAGAGGGCAGAGAGCATGAGCTTGAAAGCTTGGGCTTAAAAAGGGTTGTGTAGGCAATGTGGCGGGAGCTGATTGGCAGGGTGACTCACAAACTGTGAGTGGACACTGTGTCTCATGGGGATTGGTTGAGAAAACTTTTGAATTTGGTACTCTTCAGCTTGGTACCCTTTGGAGAGGAGGGGGAGGGATAAGGGATTCCTTGATGTTTTTGCCAGAGGGAAACTTAAGCAGGGAGTCTCCCACACACCCAACAGGTTCTCTATTAAACTCAGAGGTTCTCTATTAAACCCAGAGATATTTTCCAAGGTCAGATAACATTGAATTATTTAACTACATCTTATAATGATCTTATGGGGATGGACATCTGTAACATTAAAAATTGAATATTATATTTACATTCCTGATAACTGGGGATGGTAAAAATGTACTTTCCCAACTAAAGGTCTTATCTTCTGCAACCTTGTTTTCCCAAAGAAAGGCCTTGTCCTCTCCAACTTTGTTATGGGGACAACTTCTCAGCCTTCACACCTCCTGGTGAGAAAACTTCTATTATACATTGACATGTTCCAGCTGCTGCAACATTTATTAAACTCATGTTTTTTGTTTCTCTCTCATAGAAGCACACATCCCCAGATGACTTTACAACCTGTTCTTCCCCAACCAGACTTCAAACCAACCTGACTTCTAAAAGGGAACTCCAAAGCTGACATGACTCCCTCATGTCACCTCCTCTCAGCTTTGAAGCAGCCAGAAAGATCATTGCCCTTTCTCCTTACACCAGTAAGGAGTTCCTAAAATTAGAGTGGGAAATAAAGCCAGAATAAGACAGGCAGTCAGTGTAGATAAGTAAATTGAGTCAGGTTGGATCCAGGAGGCCAATTTTGAGTGACTCTGGGAAGTTGGAGACTGCCCCAGGAGGGATCTTATCAAGAACCTGCCCCTGCTCCAACCTGTTGCCAAGGTAACCTGTCCCAGGAATTTCCCCTCCCTACAGGGTTATTGATATGTCTTTGTCTTCTCCACCCTGCCCTTACCCCTTCAGCCCACCTATTTCCCACCTTTTGGCCATCCCACCAAGCATTCCTAGGCCTAGTCACATATGCAAGAAGAAGAAAGATAAGAGGGAAAAGCAGGAGAACAAAGGAGTCCTAGGATGTATAAAAAGGGCAGAACACTTTGCTTCTTGGGATACTAGGATACAAGCTAAGGCTCCCTTCTCCCTCGCAGGAGAAGTCTATGTTACCTCTTTTAAAATAAACTCTGTCTCATATGCTTGCCTCAGCATCCTTCTCTAATGTTCAAAGTTCAACATGTGGGGAAGCAGGACTTGTCACCAGTAACCGGTGGTATCAATATGATGATCAAATCTTACGGACCCTCCTCACTGCCCCTGCCTATTTCTCCCCCCATGCAAGCAAGCCTGAGAGCTCAGTCCCCTCATCTTCCTGACCTACCAACAGCCACTCTGTCAGTAGATCTGAATGGCTGACCTTTCACTAGGAAATTAAGAAAGACACATCACAATATTTTACCAGTGCATTCCAGTTGGTGTGAACGTGTCAGATGGAAAAAATCTGTGATTTATACTTTTCAAACTGGAGACTTTTAGGAAAATCCACCATCTCTAGGATTTGACCTGCTATGGTTCATCAGCTGACAGTACCAAATGCGCTTGTGGCCTCTGCATGTCACTCACTGTAGGGGGGTGGGACAAGCCCCCAACCTGTGGGTCAAGTCAAGTTTTGAGCTTCTCTAATATTCAAAATTCAATATGTGGGGAAGCAGGACTTGTCACCTGGAACTTCTCATTTGGGGAGAACTTTTTTACAGTAAAGATGAGGACTTTTCTTCCTGCTGCTATGTCACATGAGGGGCCACAGTGAATATACAATGATCTCTAAATATAGGAAAAGCTCTAAAATAGTGACTACCTACAATCAGGCTCTATGCTGTGTCCCTAAATACATTCAGAAGCCTGCAGAAGCTGAGATGTTATTGGCCAAGGCAGGGCCTGGTTACCACAGAGCAGGTCAGGGAACAAACTGAGACCTGCCTGCATTTACTGAGCCTTCTGAGTTTTATACAGAGCACTGTGGAGCTGAGTCCTCCTGCCTAGAGTCACACGAGCTGCATGTCCAGAGTGCAGAGCCACAGCCGCAGTCAAGACTTCCTCTGACTGGAACCCTGGACACAATCAGGACCCCACACTCTGCTGCCATTCGCTCTAGCCACCTCCTGAAGTGCTAGCCCTGCTTCCACCTGTGTCTGAGCAGCTGGACACTTCCTGTGTTTCTGCGATGTGGAGCAGAACCATAACTGCTAATGACAGGCACATTTGTAGCCTGTTGTCTCTGACAGCACAAACTCAGGGCAGAGCCTCATTTGGGTAGCAGAGACTGATTGAAGAGAGCTGATACCAGCCCTGCCCAGTGGGGAGACCTAAATACAGCAAGACCTAAACATGCTGGGCAATCATTTTGTGTAGCTCCACCTATAGTGTCAGGGTCACATAGCAGGAAGATGTGATTTCCAAAGCACTTGGGCAGCCCTGCCTCCGTGGCCTTGCCAGTTGCCATGCACATGGAGTATCTGTTAGCCTGTCTCTCCACACAGCCAGCTGCTGTTCTCAGGAGACAGCCCACATAACTGGCACCTCTTAATTTCTTTGGCTTCATCTTCCCAGCATCTGCATCACCTTCTGAGGCAGACTGTAGGACTCTGACCCTTCTACTCTTTGCCTGGCTTCACAGGGCTTCCTTTGAAATATTAATGGAAGACTCTGTGAACCCCGAACTCCTCCAGAATCCTGCATTCCTGCAGAAAAGTCTCCACATGGATAATTCCAAGGCTCAACACCATCTTGCATAGTACCTGGGACCCTGGGATCAAAACTGCAGCAGCCTCCGTGTGCCTGGGGAAATGAGCATGGTGAAACAATTTCCTAGGTCCCCCCATGTGAGCAGTGGGCCCCCACTGTCTCTTCACAAATTAATTTCCCCTCTGATACCCTTTAGCCTGTAACTCATCTCCAGTAGTCTTGCCAATCCCGGAGATGCCCTCAAGCCATCTTTCTATTGTCTCTGTGCAAACTACCTAGCAACTTTTAGTTTCCATAATCTCAAAAAAAAAAATCATCAACAACAACAAAAACAAAACCCCCCAAAAAAAAAAAACCAAGACTTTCTTGGCCTTAGTTATACATGCACATTTGTGGGCAAAATGCTATTTTTTTTTCTTCTTTTTTTTTTTTTTATTGGTTATTCAAAACATTACAAAGATTGCAGAACCACATCGGTTACACATCCACATTTTTACATAATACCATAATAGTAACTGTTGTATTCTGCTACCTTTCCTATCCTCTATATCCCCCCTCCCCTCCCCTCCCATCTTCTCTCTCTACCCCATCTACTGTAATTCATTTCTCTCCTTATTTTTTTCCCATTCCCCTCACAAACTCTTATATGTAATTTTGTATAACAATGAGGGTCTCCTTCCATTTCCAAGCAATTTCCCTTTTCTCTCCCTTTCCCTCCCACTTCATGACTCTGCTTAATGTTAATCTTTTCCTCCTGCTCTTCCTCCCTGCTCTGTTCTTGGTTGCTCTCATTATATCAAAGAAGACATTTGGCATTTGTTTTTTAGGGATTGGCTAGCTTCACTTAGCATAATCCGCTCTAGTGCCATCCATTTCCCTGCAAATTCCATGATTTTGTCATTTCTTAGTGCTGCGTAGTACTCCATTGTGTATAAATGCCACATTTTTTTTATCCATTCATCTATTGAGGGGCATCGGGGTTGGTTCCACAGTCTAGCTATTGTGAATTGTGCTGCTATGAACATCGATGTGGCAGTATCCCTGTAGTACGCTCTTTTGAGGTCTTCAGGGAATAGTCCGAGAAGGGCAATAGCTGGGTCAAATGGTGGTTCCATTCCCAGCTTTCCCAGGAATCTCCATACTGCTTTCCATATTGGCCTCACCATTTTGCAGTTCCACCAGCAATGTATAAGAGTACCCTTTTCCCCACATCCTCGCCAGCACTTGTTATTGTTCGACTTCATAATGGCTGCCAATCTTACTGGAGTGAGGTGGTATCTTAGGGTGGTTTTGATTTGCATTTCTCTGACTGCTAGAGATGTTGAGCATTTTTTCATGTACTTGTTGATTGATTGTATGTCCTCCTCTGAGAAGTGTCTGTTCAGGTCTTTGGCCCATTTGTTGATTGGGTTATTTGTTTTCTTATTGTTTAATTTTTTGAGTTCTTTGTATACTCTGGATATTAGGGCTCTATCTGAAGTGTGAGGAGTAAAAATTTGTTCCCATGATGTAGGCTCCCTATTTACCTCTCTTATTGTTTCTCTTGCTGAGAAAAAACTTTTTAGTTTAAGTAAGTCCCATTTGTTGATTCTTGTTTTTAACTCTTGTGCTATGGGTGTCCTATTAAGGAATTTGGAGCCCGACCCCACAATATGTAGATCGGAGCCAACCTTTTCATCTATCAGACGCATAGTCTCTGATTTGATATCAAGGTCCTTGATCCATTTTGAGTTAACTTTTGTGCATGGCGAGAGGAGGGGATTCAGTTTCATTTTATTGCATATGGATTTCCAGTTTTCCCAGCACCATTTGTTGAAGATGCTATCCTTCCTCCATTGCATGCTTTTAGCCCCTTTATCGAATATAAGATAGTTGTAATTTTGTGGATTGGTTTCTGTGTCCTCTATTCTATACCATTGGTCCACCCGCCTGTTTTGGTACCAGTACCATGCTGTTTTTGTTACTATTGCTTTGTAGTACAGTTTGAAATCTGGTATCGCTACACCTCCTGATTCACACTTCCTGCTTAGAATTGCTTTTGCTATTCTGGGTCTTTTATTTTTCCATATGAATTTCATGATTGCTTTATCTATTTCTACAAGAAATGCCGTTGGGATTTTGATTGGCATTGCATTGAACCTATAGAGAACTTTTGGTAATATTGCCATTTTAATGATGTTAGTTCTGCCTATCCATGAACAGGGTATATTTTTCTATCTTCTGAGATCTTCTTCTATTTCTCTCTTTAGGATTCTGTAGTTTTCATTGTATAAATCTTTCACCTCTTTTGTTAGGTTGATTCCCAAGTATTTTATTTTTTTTGAGGATATTGTGAATGGGGTAGATGTCCTCATTTCCAGTTCAGAAGATTTGTCGTTGATATACAGGAATGCCTTTGATTTATGCGTGTTGATTTTATATCCAGCCACTTTGCTGAATTCATTTATTAGCTCTAGTAGTTTCTTTGTAGACCCTTTTGTGTCTTCTAGGTATAGGATCATATCATCCGCAAATAGTGATAATTTAAGTTCTTCTTTTCCTATTTTTATGCCTTTAATTTCTTTCGTCTGTCTAATTGCTCTGGCCAGTGTTTCGAGAACTATATTGAATAGAAGTGGTGAGAGAGGGCATCCCTGTCTTGTTCCAGATTTTAGAGGGAATGCCTTCAGTTTTTTTCCATTTAGAATGATGCTAGCCTGAGGCTTAGCATATATAGCTTTTATAATTTTGAGGTAAGTTCCTGTTATCCCTAGTTTTTCTAATGTTTTGAACATAAAGGGATGCTGTACTTTGTCGAATGCTTTTTCTGCGTCCACCGAGATGATCATATGGTTCTTATCTTTAAGTCTATTGATGTGGTGAATAACGTTTATTGATTTCCGTATATTGAACCAGCCTTGCATCCCAGGGATGAATCCTACTTGATCATGGTGCACAATCTTTTTGATATGTTTTTGTATACGATTTGCCAGAATTTTATTGAGGATTTTTGCATCTAAATTCATTAGGGATATTGGTCTGTTGTTTTCTTTCTTTGAGGTGTCCTTCTCTGGTTTGGGAATCAGGGTGATATTGGCCTCATAGAATGAATTTGGGAGTTCTCCCTCTTTTTCTATCTCCTGAAATAGATTATGGAGTATTGGTATTAGTTCCTCTTTAAATGTTTTGTAAAACTCTGCTGTATATCCATCCGGTCCTGGGCTTTTCTTGGTTGGTAGTCTTTTGATGGCTTCTTCTATTTCCTCCCTTGATATTGATCTGTTTGGGTTGTTTATATCTTCCTGATTCAATCTGGGTAGTTCATATGTCTCAAGGAATTTATCTATGCCTTCACTATCTTCTATTTTATTAGAGTATAGGGTTTCAAAATAATTTCTAATTATCGTCTGTATTTCTGAATTGTCTGTTGTGATGTTGCCTTTTTCATCCCGTAAGCTAGTAATTTGGGTTCTCTCTCTTCTTCTCTTTGTTAGTGTGGCTAGTGGTCTATCAATCTTATTTATTTTTTCAAAGAACCAACTTTTAGTTTTGTCAATTTTTTCGATTGTTTCTTTTGTTTCGATTTCATTGATTTCTGCTCTAATTTTAATTATTTCTTGCCTTCTACTGTATTTGCTGCTGATTTGTTCTTCTTTTTCTAAGGCTTTGAGGTGTAGTATGAGGTCATTTATTTGTTGGCTTTTCCTTCTTTTAAGGAATGAACTCCATGAAATGAATTTTCCTCTTAGTACTGCTTTCATAGTGTCCCAAAGATTTCGATATGTTGTTTCTGAGTTTTCGTTTACCTCTAAGAATTTTTTAATTTCCTCTTTGATGTCTTCTGTAACCCTTTGTTCATTCAGTAGCATATTGTTTAATCTCCATGTGATGTAGGGTTTTTCCTTTCTCCTTCTATTATTGATTTCCAATTTCATTCCATTATGATCAGATAAAATGCATGGTAGTATCTCAACTCCTTTGTAATTGCTAAGCTTTGCCCTGTGACATAATATATGGTCTATTTTTGAGAAGGAACCATGTGCTGCTGAGAAGAAAGTGTATCCGCTTGATGTTGGGTGGTATATTCTGTATATATCAATTAAGTCTAAGTTATTTATTGTATTATTGAGCTCTATGGTTTCTTTATTCAATTTTTGTTTGGAAGATCTGTCCATTGGTGAGAGAGGTGTATTAAAATCTCCCATGATTATTGTGTTGTGGTCTATTAGACTCTTGAACTTGAGAAGAGTTTGTTTGATGAACGTAGCTGCACCATTGTTTGGGGCATATATATTAATGATCGTCAAGTCTTGTTGGTGTATGGTTCCCTTGAGCAGTATGTATTGTCCTTGTTTATCCCTTTTGATTAACTTTGGCTTGAAGTCTATTTTATTTGATACAAGTATGGACACCCCTGCTTGCTTCCGGGGTCCGTATGAGTGATATGATTTTTCCCAACCTTTCACTTTCAGTCTGTATATGTCTTTTCCTATCAGATGAGTCTCCTGTAGGCAGCATATTGTTGGATCTTTTTTTTTAATCCATTCTACTAGCCTATGTCTTTTGATTGGTGCATTTAAGCCATTAACATTTAGGGTTACTATTGAGATATGGTTTGTATTTCCAGCCATATTTGGTTATGTATGACACTTAACATGATTAGTTTTTCCTCTATGCTTAGTTTTTCCTTTATTGTACTACCTCCCGTTGTTGGTTTTCATTGTTATTTTTCATTTCCTCTTCCTGAAATGTTTTGCCAAGGATGTTTTGAAGAGCTGGTTTTCTAGCTGCAAATTCTTTTAACTTTTGCTTATCGTGGAAGATTTTTATTTCATCTTCAATCCTGAAGCTTAATTTCGCTGGATACATGATTCTTGGTTGGAACCCTTTTTCTTTCAGCGTTTGAAATATGTTGTTCCAGGATCTTCTAGCTTTCAGAGTCTGTGTTGAAAGGTCAGCAGTTATCCTGATTGGTTTACCCTTAAATGTAATCTGCTTCCTCTCTCTTGTGGCTTTTAAGATTCTCTCCTTATTCTGTATGTTGGGCATCTTCATTATTATATGTCTTGGTGTGGATCTCTTATGATTTTGTATATTCGGTGTCCTGTAGGCTTCTAGTATTTGGATTCCTTTTTCATTCTTTAAGTCTGGGAAGTTTTCTAGTATTATTTCATTGAATAGATTACTCATTCCCTTGGTTTGGACCTCTGTACCCTCTTGTATCCCAATAACTCTTAGGTTTGATTTCTTGATGTTATCCCATAATTCTTGAATGTTCTGCTCATGATTTCTTAACATTCTCGCTGAGCTGTCTATGGTCTTTTCAAGTTGAAAAACTTTGTCTTCGTTGTCTGAAGTTCTATCTTCCAAGTGTTCTACTCTGCTGGTAATACTCTCATTTGAGTTTTTAATTTGGTTTATTGTTTCCTGCATTTCCAGGATTTCTGTTTGTTTGTTTTTTATATCCTCTATCTCCCTATAGAGTTGATCTTTTGCTTCTTGGATTTGTTTATGTAATTCATTGTCAAAGTGATTTTTCATTGTCTGAATTTGATGAATAATGTCTTCCTTGAGACTCCAGATCATCTGAAGCATGTATATCCTGAACTCTTTGTCTGACATTCCATCAGCTGCAGATATTACCTCATCTAATGTTGAATTGACCTGTATTGTTTGTGGTCCTTTCTTTCCTTGTCTTTTCATACTGCTCATGATTCTTTCTAGCTTTGTGAAACTGTTGAGCTAATGTTTTTCCCCTTATATATTTGTATTGTTCTTGAATAGCTCCAATATCCCTCTTTTTCGGAGAAAGACAATGTTAACAGATCCCAATATCAACAGTACATTATCTAAGGACAAGTTTTCATTATTAATACATTTATAGTTAGATTCTAAGACTATAGATATTGGATTTAATTATTACTTAAGAATATATTCCTTAGTTTCATAAAAGGCATACCATATCTGGTAGCATATAGAAAACTTAATTTCAGACGAAGGATGTTATACTTAAAGAGAAAGGAGTGAGGGAATGAGGTTAAACTAACTTAGCACCTTTGGAGAACTCTAACCACTCGACTGGTAATTTATGGAAGAATGTATAGACTCAACCTCCTATTTAGATAGTTACCCTATGTATAGATAGCAAAAGTTAGGAGATTGAAAGTGGTATAGAGAGAATATGAATTTAAAAAAAAGAAAAGAAAAGAAATAACAAGGAAGAAAAGAGAAATAAGAGAAGGGAAAGGGAAGTAAGATAGAAATACAGAAGAAAAATGGGGGGGAGGTGGGGTATATGCAATTCCTCTATATTATATTACTTTGGTAATTCAGTTGTTCATGCTCAGTTCTTGGTTTCACATATGCTGAAGTTGTGGAAGAGAGAGAAGAAAAGAGAAAGAGAGGAAAAAAAAAAAAGTCTCTCAGCACACTGTTTTCCTTGCTTCCAGTAGGGGGCATTGTCTATTCCTAGTTTGAGCCTCTGTATTCAGGGTGGTGGGTATAGCCAGTGTGAAGGGAAATGAGCTTCCACCTGTATCTTCCCTACTCTAGTCTCTGAGGTAGAAACCAGGTGCCTCTACAGTTGTTGTTTTGTGTTGATAGCTACAATCCCCAAAAGCTTGTGGGAAATATTTTGAGTTATCGCAGCTAAGGGTGGGGGAGTTGGAAACCGGGTACCTGGATGAGCTGAAACTGTGCTGGTAGCCACACCCACTTTGATGGGTTTTAAGGGTTGATGGGCTTCCTGGAGACTAGCGCTCGGGGCGGGACCCGGACTTCCTCCTCCGGTCTGGCTGAGCGGCTGGCGCCTTCCTGCTCCGGTCTGGCTGGCGGCTGTCGCGGCTTCCTGCTCCGGTCTGGCTGGGCGGCTGTCGCGGCTTCCTGCTCCGGTCTGGCTGGGCGGCTGTCGCGGCTTCCTGCTCCCAAAATGCTATTTTTTAAAAAAAACCTTCATCCCTACTTTCTGGTCCTGATTTGCATAGTAAACCTGACTAAAATCTGTGAGCAAAGTCCAAGCCTCTGACTAAATACTGAGCTGCCTTGAAATTTCCTCTACCAGATTACTTAGTCCATCACCTTTGAATTTGGCCTCACAAAAAGTCTGAGGATATGGGGTAAATTGAGGCAAGTTCTTACCCAGGATATAACACAAATGACATGCAGGTGAATTGCCAATAGAGTTCCCACTCCCCTCTGAAACTGTCTAAGCACTGGCCATATTTCTGTCAGTGTTCTGGTCTTCTGAGAATCAGAAGTGTGATTCACCCATTAAGCTCTGCTTACCACATTGTAAGGCTTTGCTGTCCTGCAACACCAACCTTTTCCAAACTTCTCTCAGCAACAAGATCTAAATGCTTCTGAACCACATGGGCAGGTAGTGTTATTGCAAGGACCCCACCTATAGTGCCAATTTCTGTGTTAGTCAGCTTTTGTGCCCCTGTGGCCAAAAATAGCTGACAAGAACAATTGAGAGGATGAAAATTTACTTTGGCTCGTGGTTTCTGAGGTTCAGTCCCTGCTTGGCTGGTTCCATTGCTTTGTGCTCAAAGTAAGACAGAACACTGTGGCTGGAGGGCATGGTTGAGAAAGCTGCTCAACTCATGGCAGGTAAAGAAGCAGAGAGGGGAAGAAACTGCGAGGAAGATGTGCATTCCAGGGCCTGGGCCCAGACACCACCTGCTCCAGCCACACCCCATGTACCCAGAGTTAATACCCAGACTGCCCAAATAAAAAAGGACTAATGAGGCTCCAGATTTCATGATCCATTCATTTCACCTCTGAACATCCATCATTAGCACAGGAAGTCTGGGGCACACCTCATCTCCAAACCCTAATACAGGGTCTGAAGCAAGGTCCATGTCAGATGGTCCTGTCTAGGGAAGGGGATTGTGAGATCAGGCAAGGCAAGAGGTTACCAAAGGAGACTGACTTTAAAAGGCTGCTGAATGAGGCTTTATTTGCGACTCGCCCCTGGTGGAACTCGATCAGACCCACAGAGTGGACAGTAGAAGAGTCTGAGGAGAAACCGCGTGGGAGCTTGACAGGACTGGAATTTTATGGGGCTTATGGCAGGAAGAGAAGGGCTTGGGACAGGAAAAAATGTTTTTAGAGTCCCTTGTCCCTCTGCAGTTGGTTGGGGAACTGGCTGAACTCCAGAATTGGCCAGAAGACCCTGCTGATTGACAGGTGTTTCAGTCTGCACCTGATTGATGTTTCCTTCACACGTGGGCTGCTTTGTCCTAAGTCATTGCCACCAACCTGACAAGGATATTTCCTCTGACTCCTTTACAAACCTCAATTATTGTGGTTTGTAAATGATGGAGGACCTGTACCTGCTCTGGGTCTGTTGTGCTCTGAGTTTCCTGTGGTTAGTGCCTCCATGTAAATTCCAGAGAAATCCTCACTTCTCATTATTTCAGGAATTTCTTCTCCTTTGAGTTTCCCAGCATGTGCAGGTCACACTGGGTTAGGAGTCCAGAGTTCTTGAAGGTTCTGTTCTAATGTATTTGAAGCACTGGTTCCCTTTGATCTCTCTCGGGGTGGTTTCTATTGAGACTCATCAAGCTCAGAGCTTCTTTCCACAGCTGTGTCCAGTCCACTGATAGCACATCAAGGCTGTCCTCACTTCTGCTGAGTATTCTCCCCTCCAGGTCTTGCTCTGGGTCAAGCTGAGTATTAGCATCTCTCTCTTCCACTGTCCATCTTCTCCTGCACCTTCTCAAGCTCTCTTTCTTGTTTTAGCAAAAATATTAAACCACATCCCTAAGATTCAGAAAGGTATGATTTTCCCTAGGGAACCCAGATGATGTCCAGAAAAATACAATGCTGGAGAGGGCTTGTGCTGGGTGGAGTAGGAGGCTGCAGAGCCCGGCCTTCAGAGACTGGACCCCAAGCTGGCAAAGGACACTTTGGGTCTGAAGCTGCCTTTGGGCATTTGTCTCCACTGGGCAAGACCATCCCTGGGGGCTCTCACTAGACATATTTGGCTCAGGCTGCCTGACCAGAGGGGGGCCCTGGTGGCAGAATGACAGTCATGGCATCAGAGAGGCCAGAGGGCAGCAGGAACACCCAGGAGTGGACAGACTGAGGACAGAGTTTTGGCCATTTAGATGTTTCCAGGTGACACCTGAGGAAATTCCAGGAGTCCTGCCCTGAGGTGGGGTCCAACACAGAGTGCTGACCTCCTTGTTCCATGGTAAATTCCTGCCCTGTAGCTAGGGCAGGTGACCTTGCCCTTGATGTTCACACCACTCCTGCTCCTGGCTCACCTCGTCCTTCCCAAGGAGGCCTTGTTGGCCACCAAGAGTGCTAAATGTGGTCGTGGGTGTTAGTGAAGCCTTTTGACTTTAAATATCAGGCATTTCCTCAGGATTTCCACTTTGCTCACATTTGTTAGGGCTCAATTCCCTACTTTGGTATTCCAGCCAAAAGAGACCTGAGCTAAGGCAAGATCTGAATGTCTTGTGACTTGCATGCATTTACATGGGGGCCCTGTCAGGGACATGGCTGTGGTCCTGACTTGGAGACCTTCCCTCTAGGCCATAGTCATGGGGACTTGTAGGCACTCCCCCTATGTGAGTCCTGGTGTCAAGTGAAACTCCCCATGCAATTCTTCAGGTTGCCACCAGAGGGACACACACCAGAGGAGGAGGCCACAATACCTGCCCCTTAGCTGATCTGAATACCAGTGACTGCTCTGGAGCAGCCTGCTCCAGGCTGGACCCTTCTCCTCCACAGCGGGCTTTCCTGGGTGACCCAGCAGGACCGGAAATTTGCATCAACGAGGCTGTGACATGCTGGGAATAGAGCAGACCACATTTTGAAGCCCACTCTAATGGATGGCAGTATATAGTGAGGACCCTGTGGCACTGAGAGCTCAGGGGAAAGGGGCCTGAGGTGGACACGGGATGTCCCTCTGGGGAGTGTGAGAAGGGCACAGGGCTTTTGTAAGATCACCTGAAAGCCATTAAACCACCTGGGTATTAAGTGACATTAAGGGTTTGTGGTAATGTTATTAGGTGTGATGTTTGGCTGTGGTTTGGGGAAAATATTTACAAAATCCTTTCTGGAAAAAAGACATAGAATAATTCATACAATGTTGCATACCAGGTCTGAGATTTGCTTTAAGATCTAATCACTATAGGGAGACAATGGGTGGGATGCATTCAACAGCAGCCTGGGCCTGGCATTCACCATGTCATGGATTACTGAGGACTGGTGGGGACACAGCCTAGGCAGGGTGGACTTAGAGACATGGCGCTCCTGGACCTGAGTCAGCAGTGTCCCTGAGAGGACTCTGCATGGTGGGTGAAGGGGCAAAAAAGGGAGCAGGGCCAGGGCAGAGGCGTCTGTAGGTGCCAGGCACCCCAGGAGTGCCTCCCTGTCCTGATGCCCCTCAAACCACGTGCCTCCTCTTTCTCATGCACTGCAAATCTCAGTGCTGCTCTGGAACTCAGGGACCATGGGGAGGTCTGTCTTGAACCAGGGGCCTCACACTGTCCCTCCTCAGCTCACCATGCTCAGGATGAGAGCTCCTGGGACAAAAGGCTGCTGCCACTTCTGGTAGGAAATGCAGAGCTGAGCTGGACCTCCTCTCCTCACCAGGAGGTAACATGCTCCCTGGATCCTGGTGAATGCTCAGAGATTCAGGTGGCATGAAGGGAAGGTTCCCACTGCCTGGGGCAGCCAGGGCCCACTCTCAAGAGTGATGGTGGGGCTTAACTGATGCACAGGGAGCTCTAAGAGTACTTCAGTTTGCATTAGATAAAAAAGAAAGGATTGAAATGACTCAGATACTGGGTCTGTGCAAAGCTCAGGATTAGAGAGCCAGCTTAGTGTGTGCAGGGTGCTGGGCTCAGTCCTCAGCTCAGCGACACCACCAAACAAAATCTAAGGTTCTGAGAGGCCAACACTTCATTAAGAAAAGTGATGTGGATAAAATAAAGCACCAATCCTGACTTTCCTATGCAACCTGCCTTCCAGGTCAGCATGCTGTTGGTCTTACTGTTCTCACCAATAGGCAAAAGGGGGATCTCACCCTTGCTCCTGAGTGGCTGCTCACACAATTAGGTCAAAGAGGACAGTAAATTTCATGGTCAAGATGACAGAGGCCAGAGGGTCACATGTCCTTTGTTCCATTCCTCTGGGTGGGAGACAACAGGAATCCACAGCTGGCTCAAGGAGCACAGGGTGCCAGAGCCATTGAACCACACCTGGGGTCTGTGGAACATGGCAGGCATCCAACTCCTTCAACAAAATGTTTTGCCAAAGTTAAACAAAGAGAAAACCTGACAAGGAAGCAAACAAACCTCAAGCACAGGGGGATGCTCTGAATTCAGAAGACCTGTGGAGACAGACAGCATCAGGCGTGCCTGTGTGCATGTGGGTTTTAATAGACCCACAGCCAGGAAGCTTTTGTAAGATCACCTGGAAGCCATTAGATCACCTGGCTATTAAGTGACATTAAGGGTTTGTGGTCATATTATTAGGTGTGATGTTTTGGGTGGGATTTTGGGAAAATATTTCTGAAAAATATTTGGGAAAATACTTTCTGGAGGAAGGAAACACTGAATACTTCATAAGATGTTGCATACCACATTTCAGATTTGCTTTAACTATAAGGGGACAATGGATGGGATGGATTTAACAAGATTGGGTAAATGTTGAGCACTTGGATGGTGGACCTCAGGGAGGGCACACTGTTTCTTTTCCAGTCTTCACTTTTGGGAGACTGTGGCTCTTCCCTAGAAAGCAGGTGTGAATCTCTACCTGTGAGCTCCTTTTGCAGAGCCTGAGTCTTGGAGGCGATCAGGGTACCCTCTGGTGGCGGCTGGAGGGACTGCCATCGAGTTGGGCAGACCTGATAGGGCACAGGTGGGTGGCTTTCCTGTTGAAGCTGGTTTTATCTTTCAAAATCTTGGAAAGTTTACAGCTTATTTGTTTCTTAGGGATACCACGTTAATTATTTGCATAGGGGTGCTTGTGTCAAAATAAAAATGCAAGTCCACAGTCTAGGTGAACAAAGGTCCAGGGTTTCACTCACCTTCATTTAACCCTCAGGTGCATCAAAGGCCCTGGTGTTTGGTGAGTGACCCTAGAATTGACCTAGAAGCTGGGAGCCTATGTATGTTTGTTCATGCAGAGGCTATTGCAGGACCCAGTAAGTTTTTCATGCTTTTGCCTCTCCTGGGTCTGTTCATGCTCAGACCCAGAGTTCTCTGAAACACTGACCTGCTAACATGGCTCTGAGCCCTATACACCTCTGTGAGAGAAAGCAGGAGCATCAGGCCCCTCAGAGTGCTGCCTGTGATGAGGAATTGACCTATTCTGGCCTGTGCCAAGGACTTTCTGCTTCATACACTGCCCCTTTTGATGGCAGCCAATGCTGAAGGGGGACCTCTTTGTCCACATGCAGAGAACTCAGGAGAGCAGGGAGGTGCCAGGGCTATGGGCATCCCAGCAGCACCCATCAGGTGCAGCCTGTCAGGGTGGAGCTTTGCAGGGAAGACCCTCTGCTGTGGAGGTGCCAACCCCTCCTGGCCCCAATCCTGGGCTGAGCTGTGGGCAGTGCCCTAAGTTGAGGTGGGTACCTGCTTCAATGTGATTGATTTATATTTCTACAGAGAAATTAGTTTGCTTTTATCTCAGCAATACAGAATTGTGTGATTCAGGACATCCCAACTTTGCATTTGCAGATTTAATAGGGTGATCAGCATTACATTTTAGAATGGAAGGGCATGGGCACTTAAGGTTTATGAATGAAAAATGCAAAATAGCAAAAATAACCTCACAAACAGTTACTAGCTGATGAGTACTTTCCTGCTGCATCTGTGCTAATGCCCTATGCAAAGGTCCATGGTCCAGAAGTTCATAATCTCCGATAGCTAATTTGACCTAGTGTCCTGGGTCTTGGGTCTCTGTGAATTTGTGTCCTGTAGAATGACCTTAGCTTAAGTTAAATAGAGAAGCAAGTAGATCCCTTGTGGCTGCCTGAAACAACACCTTCCACTCCAAAATCTTCCAAAACAGCAATCCTCACAGTTTTTGGTCTTGAGATCTTTATAGCTCTAAAACACACTGACATTCAAAGAATCTTTGGTTTGTATAGGCCATATAGATGAACGGATAAACTGATGGACTGATAGATCAATATACATCTGAGGAGGCCACCAGCACCTCATTGGGGTTTTCTTTTTCCTGTTTTTTTGAGGGTGTAAGCTACCTATGAAATCAAAGTCAAGAATAGTTAGTGAAGGACAAAAGACAAAGTCAGAATTAGTTTTAAAGGGATGGAGCCTTGATAGGTTCAGTCCACACAGGAGCTGGAGCTAGACAAGTAGAAAATCAAGGCTGGGTTTCTGGCACACTGGTAGAGTACTTGCCTAACATACATGAAGCACTGGGTTCAATATTCAGCACCACATTAGAATATATATATATAGTGTGTGTGTGTTCATCAACAAATAGAAACTCACTCCCATGGTTTATTTAAGGGGGCACAGCAAGGCAGGGATAAGGCTTCAGGGCTGGAGTCTTTTTTCATGATGTCCTCCAGTCAGCATGTTGATCAGCACCTTGGTGGGTCACACCTATCCCAGAGAAGCACTGCAGCTTCAGCAGGTCACCCTTCTCTGGTGATGTGTGGGACATTTGTCAGAGCTGAAGAGGGCTCACACTGTGCCTGGGTGGTCAACCAGAGGAATGTCCATGGGAAGTCCCCAGATATTATGAGGGCTCCAGACACCACCACACCCACCGTACAGGGGACTCCGCCCCCTAGAGGGGAGGCCTCTAAACCCTGGGTGCCAGAGGGAGCTCCCCACTGCACTTCACCCAGAGTGGAGGGGACTCACACCTCCAGGGACGAGACCCCTCTCAACCAGGGGAGCAGGGGGAGCGCCCCACATCACCGCACACAGGTTGGGGGCACTCGCAGATCCGGTTTTAGAGAAATCTGGGCTCTAAAACTAAATGAGCAATTCTGTGCCCTTTTTACCAAGATAAGTGACACTTAGGTCTCAGGAAATAAATAAGGATTTGTGTGACTTGTTTCAGGTACTCTCTTTTTTAAACAGCAAAATCAGGACCAAGCTTTGATTCCCAGGGTTTGCAATTAGCTGGGCTCCCTTGCCACCCAGGCTCGCAGTGAGCTACTGAGAAGATGTGGCTGCCAGCACACTCCTAGGTGGTGACCTCTGATGAGTCCTCCTCTGCCTCACCCTCTTTCACCCCATTCACGGCTTCAAGAACCTGAAAGCATGGTTCCCCTTGAATCCTAGAGTAGAGTGGGAGTGTGGGAGCCTTGTGTATTCTGGGGGAAGGAAGAACCTGGGCTCTTGCACTGGATGCCCCAGCTTCCCATTTGAAGCCTCCATGAGGCCCTTGGGCCCTGCTGCTTGTCCCAGGAATTCCTTTCATTCCTACCATCAGGTCACGGGCCGCGACCACAGCAGCACACACCACAGGCTGCGTGATATCAGACACCAGCTGCTTTATTGAGCACCAGATTTTGCCTGGTTTCTGTTCTCGTGACTAAAAGGTTCAGGGGTCACTCCAGTTAAACTGGGCTAACTGGGCTGCATGAAATAACCACACAAGAGACACAAATACCTTTTTTCTTTGGGGTCGCTGTGATGGCTCCTCTGACTTTAAGGGTCCGCAGGAAGAGAAAGAGCAAGAGCAAAAACTGACCCCTTTTATTGAGAGGAGCTATTCAAATGAGGCAAGGGGTCAGGTTTCAGGGGGCTGAGTATCTTCATGATGTCCACTGTCAGCAGGTTGACTGACACCTGTTAGGCCATACCCAAAGGCACAGTAAGAGAAGAGAACACACACAATGCACTTCCATGGAAGATTCTATCCTAAATAGGGCAAGAGGTTATATTACAAAGAAACAGGTGAGCATAGGTTCACCCATGGGGCTGTAGCAAGACACACCCATGCACGAGACAGCGACCCTCGAAGCCAAGAAGGGTGGGGAAAGCTCTGCCACATTTCTGCAACTGAGCACCTCAGCACCCAGCCGGGAAGTGTAAGGTTGGAGTGTACTCAGTCATGTGTAAGGTTGGTCTCCCACATATTCTCCCTTTCTTAATATAAAAAAAAATGTAACTGAGAAATTTTCTTTCAGTCACTTGACTCTTGGTCCAAGGTCATCACGAACTGCTATTGAAATACAAAAAGAATTAGTAGAAAATATATCATCTTCACAAAAAAATTAGTAGAAAAACATATCATCTTCATAACACAATCAACACAATAATCTGGATTATTATTACTTGGCCAAACACTCATCAGAAGATTTTTAATCTTTTTCCAATTTTATTGGGATGCATTGTGTTTGGCATTTTCATTGCCATGGCATTTAGGCCTCTCCATAAACCACAGAGCAAAGAGCTCACTCACATTATTTATTACATTGTCTTCTAGAACATCATTATTTAGTTCTCATCCTTCCATCAGCACTTATCTGACCATGAAGGATTTTGTAAGTAATTTAAGTCAAATATTAAGAAAATCCATCCACTGTAAGTTTTAAGACATAGCCACAAATGCTGCAATTGAATAAGTAAGGAATAATATTTAAAGTAGTCACTTCAGCAAATATGAGACCAGCAGTTTGCCTAGGTCTAGTCAATTGACATACACCTGTTTTAAAGCCTGAATATTAACTTCAGCATATTATAGCTCTGAAATATTAGCTGGCAATAACTAATGATGCAATAAGTTGTATTTTTACAGGCTACAGGGTATTTATCATTTTTTCTCTTAACTCTCACATTTATGGAGTTAATTAGGTCAGTAATATAAATACTCTTGGAAAAATCTATTTTAATAATCTTTCCAACAATTGTCCTTTTGGGTAAATGTAGTCTTAGTCACTAAAGTCCAGCATAATTGGCTGGCTTGGGTTTCTCATCTGCTGTCTCGCATACATTCCTGTCACTGATGTGGTCAATTTGTTGCTCGGCTATTTTGGCTACCTAAGTCACGGGAGCTGGTGATAACTGGCTGGAGACAAACCTCAAGTTGATGTCTAGTAGCTCAGTTTCTTTTTGGAATGCACACAACTATTATAGGGTTTGAGTGAGGCATGCCCGTCAATCATACATAAGCAAGATAATATCCATAGGCCAATCATCTTCTGTCTAATGTAACCATACTGTGAGGAAACTCTAAATGCTCGTAGCTGTTAGTTGCAATTGAAGGCTATTCTAACATTTCCTCCTCTTTATTAAATTTATTGCTAAAGGAGAACCCTGATGAGAGAAGAAAGAAAAAGGGGAAAAGCATAGAAAAAAAATGGGAATCAAGAAAGAGAAAAGCATCCAGACATGGCCCATTCCTGCAGCTGCAGTTGTCTCCTGCTGTGTGAGCAGGCAGTCACTATTGACTAGGTCTCTGTCACTTGGGTTCTGATCTGAGCTGGATGTGGGGAGTAAAGCAGCCATGGGCAGGAGATCTGTCTCAGAAGGGGTAAAGAATTAGGCCTTTGTACAAGTGGAGGGGTGAGATTCTGTGCCTCACCTCTGTTGGCCCCCAAATTTTCTCCTCATGGCCCCTCTGTGACTGTGCCTGTCTTAGGTTGTCCCTCCCTTGAGGAATCTTACCCGTCATTGACTAACCAGCCATCCTCTGGGGCCAAACAGGGTGATGTGGAGCGCGCAAGGCATTGTCCCCAAGAGGGCTCTCTGTCTCCTTGATAGATAATGCCCCTGTGGCCTCCACACCAGCATTTACCTTAGGATCAGCAAACTCAGGTTTCTTCTCCATGGAGTGCCCAGCTCACAGCACTGGGCTGGTGGGGCTGCGTTCAGGAAGGAAGGAGAAAGGCCACCGACAGACAAACAGTAATATTGTGACAAAGCCAAGAGACACAGATAGATGAAGAGATCAGTACTAAGATTCAGGGCATGATCCCTCATAGATAACTGGCCCTTAGTTGGTGTTACTCACATCTGGTCCATAGCCGCCATCTATAAGGATGTGGAACAATCCGTTATTTCAACACTGTCTTTTTCTCAAAAGATACTTCCAGACAGTCTGTTTACCACAGAATCAATATATAGGTATAACTGACCATTACAGTCAGGACAATTAATCTAGTTTCATGGGTGGACTTTCCAGTCCACACTGCAAGACACATTAAAAGTGGACCTGGGAAATGGGTCCATACAAGCCTTTTCATAATTTTTACTTACCTGACAAGCTCATGAAGCTGCATGGTTGTAAACTCTGGGCTGGAAATTGACCTTCCTAGGCCAGGTTTCTCAGTCATTATCATGATGACTAGTTAAAACTCTCCTTTGATATCTGATTTAATTTATGAATCATGCTCAGTAACATTAAGACTCTCAATATTACAATTTTAAGAAAAAACTTGAAATATTTGTAAAATCCAGTGTGTGTCTCTCTGGGGTCCTGTATTCCTCCTTTTTTTTAATTTAATAAAATTGAATAAAGGCTTGGCATAAGTCATAGTATCATTAGTTTAAGTTATAGATAATAGTACAAGCATTTAAATGATTAAGAATAGATTTACCTTTTATTGATTATTATAATTTTCCAATATAGACTAGTCGATCCATCCTAACAATTTAGAAATAACCCTCAATCTCTTTTTGAGAGAAGGTTTCAAAATATCTGTATATTTTAGAATATTATCTCTTAAATAGGTATCTCTTAATTGTCTTTTAAAAATATGATTATTTCCCAGTGTAGGGAGCACTATATAAATCTTACTGTATTTTTTATAGATAATAGGTCAAGCCAGAGAACTTTATATATAATATCAATGAATTTTTTAAGTTTCTAAACTTTATTGCTCAAAAGTAACATAAAGCTTAAATTTGGAGAACTTCAGTCCTAACAAAATGTTTTTTTAAATCTCATAATTATCTAACAAACAAAATATGTAAGAATCAACAGTGTCTCAGTGCCTTACAATCAAACAAATTTAATCTCAAAGGACAATTGTCAAAATTGGGATCCAAGTTAGTAGTTCAATATATTTAGTGTTTAATGAATGATGTGAATTTATTTACCAAAATTAATCTTTGTCTTAAACAGTAAGAATTATTAGGCAATAAGGATCTTTAAGGAAATAAACTTACATTTTAATAGATGCTTATCATGTTAAAATATGGATAAAATCTTAGCTCACATCAGTGTAGTCAAACTAGGAAAATAGCCTGAAATATTCTTGAATTAATCAGTTAAAATTTTTATACTCAGTCCAGTATATATAAATCTTTTTTTTAATTGTTCTAACTTTTTACATCATTTGTTTAGATAATAATATAAAAATATTTTTATTTAGGAAAATACTTTTATCATTGAAATATGAATATAAAGAACTTGTTTTACCGAAAAATGATTTCTTTCTTCTTTTTAGGATCCAATGTGTGCTTTCTCTTTCTTGAAGCATCTTTTTCTTTCAGAATTTTTTTCTAGTTATACTTTGGAACAATTTCTGAAAACCTTAGAATCTATAAACAAATTATTGTACTTTGATAAGAAACATCAATGAAAATATAGTTAAATTTTTTAGATATTTTGTAGACAGAATTATATTTATCATCTTATGAGTTTGAACAATAACTTTGAGAATTAGAAACTACTTGAAGATTGTATTTTTACTTAAAAGCAAATTTATAGTAAATACATTTATCTCAAATATCTGTAACTGAAAAGCAAAGTATCTGATAAATGTATGTATAAAACATATAAATTATGGGTTTTCTGTTGAAGAAAAACAATTAGGCAAATAAAAATTAATTAAACAATTAGACATGTGTTAATTATTTTATAGATTAAGAGTAAGGACATAACTTATAATTGTATTAACTTTATGTAACCACGTGGTTTTTAAAATACTTGGATCCATTTCAATTTATTTTTACTCAGGATTGCACTCTTTTATGTGACGTCAACTAATGTAACTGAAATAAGATTCTTCAGAATACATATTTACTTTTAATAGTTAGGAATGAGAATAAGGATTTTTTGGTCATCACATGAACAATGTCAGCTTTTGTTCCTGTGGCGAGCAAATGCATCCCCATAACCTCCAAAATTAAAGTTAAATACAAACAAGCATGTTAGATATCTCTTATTAATAGAACATTATTTAGTAACACAACTATAGAGAAAAGTCACATTATTTAACTCAGAACTAACTTAAATTTAGGGCTGCAACACAGAAATCTGTGGAATTAAATTTTGTCTGAAAAAGATATCTTTCGTTAGCATTTACAGATAGGCGTTCTTAAAAATACAGGCTCTGAGTAGCTCTGGTAGCAATCTGAAAGAGGAAGTACAGGTTAGTGGCTGGAAGACGAGACTAGAAGTCCTGTCTGAGGGCCTATAGAAGAACCAATCAGAAGCCCCGAAAGTGTGGGAGGTGGGACCAGGAAGCTCCCTCTTCCGGCCAGGCACCTCATGGTTACCATGGTGATGCAAACAACATGGAATCTGCTGCCCATTGTCAGGGCAAAAGTTCCCCAAATTTTCCTAGTCAATTGAATTTTGTTTGATTTTGTCTGAATTTTCTCCTGCCAGGCCAAGATCCTACTGCGGTAGCAGCTTGCTTTGTCTCTGCGACCTGCGGTTGCAGCCTGTGTACCCATGCTTCCTGCACTTTTTTCTGAGTCATGTGGGTACTCCAAAAGTTCTTAGCGGCAGACGCCAGAGTTACCATCAGATCAGTCTGTGTTCGGCATTTAGGTCAAGTCATTTAAGGGTTAAAAGCACTGCTGGCCACTGGGGCTAGGAACCCATAGCAAGCAGCAGCTAAAATCTCTGTCCCCAGCGGCTGAATTATAGCCATTCTGATTCATAGGACAATCATGTAGCAAAAAGGTCTGTACATACTTTTTGTGTATTGACAAAAACAATAGAAAATTGAAACTTATTTCTCTCCAGGTAAACTCACAACATTTTCTCTCCCTTTTTAATATCTATATTTATTTAAAGTCTCTACAATTATATCCCAACATTAAAAATTTTAACATCACATATTTTCCTTTTGTCTAATTCACTTACGTTCTAAAATTCAGCCCACAATACTCTGCAATCCTAAGCATGCTTAACTTCTGGAGAAAACTTTCAACTTCACTAAACTTTTAATATTTAAATTGGAGTCCCCTTAAGAGCCAGCATTTGTCCCTTTTGTCCTGGCGGTTTAAAGACACAGACCTTTCGGCCCACATTGGACACCAATTGCCAGGTTTCTGTTCTCACAACTATAAGGCTCAGGGGTCACTCCAGTTAAACTGGGCTAACTGGGCTGCACGAAATAATCACACAAGAGACACAAATACCTTTTTCTTTGGGGTCGCTGTGACAGCTCCTCTGACCTTAAGGGTCCTCAGGAAAAGAGAGAGAGCCCAGAGCACCTGCTGACCTCTTTTATTGAGGGAAATTATTCAAATGAGGCAAGGGGTCAGGTTTCAGGGGACTTAGTATCTTCATGATGTCCACTGTCAGCAGGTTGACTGACATCTGGATAGGCCACACCCAAGGGCACAATAAGAAAAGGGGACACACACAAGGCACTTCCATGGAAGATTCTATCCTAAACAGGGCAAGTGGTTATATTACAAAGGAACAGGTGAGCATAGCTTCACTCATGGGGCTATAGCAAGACACACCCATGCAGCAGACAGTGACCCTTGCACCCAAGAAGGGTGGGGAAAGCTCTACGACTGAGCGCCTCAGCACCCAGCCGGGGAGTGTAACCCAGTCACATATAAGGTTGGTCTCCCACAAGATTTTCAGCAAGTATTGCCTTACGGGGAGGGTTTCAGAATCATTCATTCCATTTGCTAGGGCCTGGTCCCTGGCCAAGGCACATAATCAGAGGAGAGATGCAGCCATGCTGAGTTCTGTGTTTATATAGGCTTGAGAGCATCAGTAGCTCTTAAAATCAGTCTTCCGGGAAGGAATACAGGTAAGAATGTTGCTTGATCCCAGAGTTGTGAAGACTCCATCCACAGGGTGAGGGCTTGGAGAGGGGGCCATGCTGTCTTCAGGGGTTCTGCCCTGCTGGTCAGGTCAGAGAAGCAGAAAGATCAGGCCAACACTCACAGTCCCTGGATTCTGTAAAACTCAGAGAACTCCAAAACCAGGAAGGAGCTCCCTTCTTTAGATGGCAAGGAGAATAAGATGCCTTTCCAAGGCCACAGGAAGGAGGGAGCAGAATGAGCCAGGATCTGGTCCAAAACTCCTGGGCTTTGGCTTTAGACAGCCTTAGAGAAGCCTGGAGTTTGGGACTGGCCTTCACAATACTGCCCTTGGGCTGGCTCTACAGAAATAAACCCATCGGTTGAAGCTGTCACCAACCCTGGCCCAGGAGCCAGGCACTCATTGCCCATTCTTGTTATTGCCTGAGAGAAGAAGGGTTCTTAATAGAAGTCACAGAAAGTTGTAGAGCCAGGGTAAGGCAGTCGCCCAGATAGGAGCATACCAGAGGCAGCTGGCAGCATCTTGTAGGCTCTGTAGAGCTGGTCAAGGAGCTCCTCCTTCTCATCCTCTGGGAGGAAACTGGACTTCGCTGCACTGATGTTCTAGAAGGGCCAGGGTGACAGACCACATAGAACCAGACAGCAAGGAAGGGAGCCCTTGGCAACCTACTGGTAGTCTATCCTCCTTAGAGCACAGGCAGGAGAGCTCAGGGGAAGGACTTGTCCCGGGTCACATGGCAGCAAGTGGCAGAGCAGAGTGCTCTTAAAGTGGCACTACATGATACAGGATGTGCTGAGAAGGTTGGAGACTGGGAGATCCTTGGAAGTGTGGGGCCAGAGACCCTTGGAGGGAGTAATGGTATCATGTCCCCAGGTCCCGGGCTCAGCCTGGGATCTAAGAACACATTTCTACAGCTAGGCACACCATTCTGGGGAAGGGAGTCTTTGAAGATGCTCGGCCCAAGCAGAGGCTAAACCCAAGACGCCATCACCAAGATATCCCCTCTGCAGAAGGCAGCTGGCAGTAGGCTTGGCTTATGGTGGACTCCCATCAACAAACCCACTCCCATTCACTGGGGGTCCCAAGCCCTGGACATGACCTGCAGGCCTCACAAAGCCCTGAGGCCCAGGGCAAGGAACCACTCACCAGTTGCTTAAAATCCTCCTCAGTGAAGCCCATGTCCTGTTTGGTCATGTGGTAGTCAGTGTCCAGGGTGGACTTGAAGATGAGCGGGTCATCTGAGTTGAGTGAGTAGTTGGCCTGGTCATTCTTGAACCTGGGGTGAGGGAGGGAGAAGAGCCTCCTCACTCTCCTGTGAATGGTCCCTGCATGTTGGTTCCCAGCCCCCTCTGATCGTCACAGCCTTAGACCTGAAGGAGCATATTCTGGTAGAGTAGGAAACACATCACAGAGCTCAGGGGACTTTGTCCAAAGCCACCTAACTAGCAACTTAAGACCCTAATGTATCCCATCAGTCCAGAGCCAGGCAGAGGAGGGGCCTGATGGGAGAGCAGGGAGAGTGGCGGCTGGGGCGCTGAGAAAGCAGTGGCCCTCCAGCCACCATCCTCCTGCCCATGCTCAGGGACGGTGCTCCACACCCTTCCCCAACCAGTCCTCAGTCCCCTCCCTCCACTCCCCTCTTGGCAGCATCCCTGACCTGACCCCTGTCTTATTAAATGTAATGGAGTTTTCCTAGCTGTTGCCTTATTTGAATTTTTTTTAAAAATTATTAGCTTTTTAATGCCTTTGTTTTATTTATTTTTTTATGTGGTGCTGAGGATCGAACCAGGGCCTCGCACGTGCCAGGCGAGTGCTCTACCACTGAACCACAACCCAGACCCCCTTACTTTGACTTTTGTAGCAGAATTTGACACTACTTGAAGTGCTTTCACTAGATTTTTGTTGACACTTTTGGTTTTCCATCTACCTATGTCTTCTTCCTGTCCCTTGAATGTTCCTGGCCTCTGGAACATAGCCTCTGGCTCCACGATCTCCTGGTGTCTTTGCTTCCCCTTTAGGCACCATGACTGTGCAGATGGCTCCTGAGCCTTCGTAGCCCGCGGGCTGTCTGCCCACATGCCCCGGAAAGCCCCCACTGGGGCACCTCGACTCCAGATTCCCAAGGCCAGCTGGGGACCCTCGCCATCACACACTCCTTCCCTTCACTAAGCGTGGCAGGCAGGCCAGCACTGGCCGCCATAGTCACTCTGAGTTATGGCTATCCTCATCCTCCTCAGGGGAAGGCAGCTTGGCTCTCCCAGAGTCTGACACCACGTCCCAGCACTCAGTCACAGACAGAAGGGCTTTGGCCTGACAGCCGGGAAAGTGGAACCAAGAGCACCCCGAGGCCCCAGGAGCAGCGAACACAGGCAAGACTGACCTTGGAGGCCCAGGAAGAAGAGAGTGGAAGTTTTCCTCTAGGTTGTGCGTTTTCTGCCATGACTGGGGGAGCTATGGGCCCCAGCTCTGCCAGAGGGTAGGTGGGTGACCTCAGCCAAGTTCTAGCACATCTGAGTTCCAGGTTCCCCGTGTGGAAGGTAAGGACAGCTAAGCTGCTTCCCAAAGGGATCCCACAGGGTGGGCCAGTCCTCAGCCCTGCACTGCCTTCCCATCCTTGGCTTCCCACGAACAAAATCAAATGGGTCCCAGGAACCAGACCTCACCGAATGACTGCGTGCTCCTTGTCTGGCTTCCAGGCGCCTGTGAGGTAGCTAGACCAGGGGCAGACCTGCAAGAGCAGATATGTGGATGGCAGGCAGCCCCAGGTTGCGCCACCCTGTCCCTGCACCCTGGGGTGGCCAGGGTCAACATTCTTGCTGGCCTCCATGTGGCTGAGCCCTACAAACGATCCATGTCTAGCACTGGAACAACCACTGGCCGCTCCTGCCGGCTAGTCTACTCCTCAGCTCTTGGGACCCTCCTGGCTTTCTTTCTTTTTCTTTCTTTCTTTTTTCTTTTAAACCACTGTTTTGCATTTTTTTAAAGAACTTTATTTAAAAATTTTTTTAATGTGGTGCTGAGGATCGAACCCAGTGCCCCACACATGCTAGGCAAGCATTCTACCACTGAGCCACAACCCAGACCCACTCTCCTGGCTTTCTATTGCTCTGTTCAGGAGGGGATGGGACAGCCAAGGCCGGTTCCCCCTACCTGCTGGCCCCCTCACCTCAAAGTGCATGTTTTCCTGCCGCAGCCTGTTGTAGAGGGCCTGGTCATCCAGGGTGTGGTAGCCATGTCCCACCCTCTCTGTTTTGAGTATGTCCACAGCCTGTGGAGCAGCAGATGGAGCTGAGTAGGAAGAGAGGGTGGAGGGAGGCAGGGAACAAGGGCCACTCCAGGGCCAGTGGCTCTTACCTCTTGGACCACTTCTGCAGGACTCGACTCTCCTGCATGGACGGTGCGGTGGATGCCGCTCCTTACTGCCTCCTAGAAGGGGAAGAGCCAGTCAGGACCCACAGGCCCACCCTTCGCTGCACTTTCGGTTTGAGTATGGGCAGGTTGAACTGTCCCCACCACCAGGCTTGGCTGCTTCTACAGCACTGGGCAGCCTGGTCTTGATTCCTCCAATCACCATCTAAGTGCTTGTGGCTCTTAGTTCTTCCACAGTTACCATGTGTCAGGAACTGTTTGAAATGGTTTGTGTACACCATCTGAGAGTCATAGTATTATAACACCCATCTTACCAAGGGGAAACAAGCTCAGAAGAGCTAAGTAGCAGGACAAAGGCCAACCAGCAAGTGTGAACCAAGGAAACAGTGACTCAGAGAAGAAACAATCTTGCCCCCAAATCACACAGAAAATCATAAGCAGATGCAGGTTTAAACACAAGATTTCAGTGCTACATAGGACTTTCCTTTATACCCAATCCCAAGCCCCTAGCCAAGACACATTCAGGGATGCAGCAGGCCCCACACTCCCCATCTGTGTGAGTTCTTCCTACAAGCTCACCCAGGGCCAGCCTCCCCTTCCACAGGCCCACCTCGTAGGCCTCCACGTGCCCGGGGAAGTAGCTGCTTCCTTTGATGGTCTCATCACCAGCCAGGTCAATGGCCACCACAGTATGATGCTGGTACTTCTTACACAGCTCCACCACTTCCAGGGACCAGTCTGTGGTGAGACGCCCACCAGGGCTCCATCAGCAGCATGGTGGAGCGGGATCCCTCAGCCCTCCTACCTGCTGTCCTACGCACCCATCGGAGGCCAGCACAGGACAAAGATCCCAGTGTCTTGTCTCAAATCCTGGCTGCTGAGTCAAACACATGGCCTTTGTCAAATTGCATTGCTCCGCGCCTCGGACTCCTCCCTTCCCAGAGAAAACCCACCACCTCTACACAGGGACCTGGTGAGGCTTTGCCGAGGCCGTGTATAAAGTACCAAGGACAGAGTCTGAGCTGTTCCCCAACTCAATGCCAATCAGTCCCCCCAATTAAAGGGGAGGACACAGAGCTTAACATTGTATCTCCAGTGCAACTCACACTGGCATTGCCAGCCATACCAGGAATGCATGAGTTACCCTCAGCCTGTCGTCCTTTTGTTGACAAAGAATAAATGAACACAAGCTTCAGAACCACACGGTTCTGGATTTAACTCGGGGCTTTGTGCCTTCCTGAGGGGCCAAGAGGCTTCGCCTTTCTCTGCCTCGGTTTCCCATCTATCAGATGGGAATAAACCACGGTAGTCCCACCTCGGAGCTGCTGCAAGGGCTAGAGACAAGGCATGTGAATCGCTGCCCAGGGTGGGCCCTGCAGGTTGGCACTGACCCTTGGCTTTGTTCCCACAGATTCTTACGGTGGAGGGATGAGACGAGCACGATCCTCTTGTGACAATATGTCACTGAGGCCCAGGGAGGTGATATGACCTGCCTGCCTAAGGGCACACGATGGGCTCTGCTTCAAGAAGCTAAAGCCCTAAAGATTTGATCAGGTTCAGGGACAAGGACTTCCTCTCAGCAATCCCAGAAATCAGGCCCATGCAAGGGTTCTGTGGCCTGGACAGGATGAGGCTGGGCCCACAGGGTCTCAGGGGAGAACTATGGGCTATTTATTTTCAATTGTTCAGGCTCCTCTGGTTTTGAGCTTTCTGCAGGTCATGTAGTTAGTTGTCAAGGTCTGGTCTTCCTGGGGAGGAGAGTGTCACCAGGAAGTTCGGAGCCAGCCTAGGAGGCCTCTGGTGCCTTTGGGAGCTCCAGGACCCTGCTGATGTGCTCAGGGGATACCATGGGGAGGAGGCCACGTACGGCCCCATGGCCAGGCAGAAGATTGGGGCCAGGGTCAGCTGGGCAGCTGGGCAGGCACTGATGGTACTCACTGGGCTGGTGGCGCATGCAGCACAGGATGGATCGCACCTTGATCCCAAAGTCTTGCTCCCCCTCCTTCAGGCCCTGGCCCACTATGTCCACCACTTCATCTGGGGTGAGGTCCCCTCTGTGTGGAAAGGAGTAGTGACAGCCTGAGGCAGAGGGAAGGCCTGGAATAGCCCCCACTGAGAGGTGGCGGGGGAGTCTCCCCCACTGCCCACTTCCTCTGAGGAAAGACTCACAGAGACGACCCTGAGCCACAGCACCCCCTGCCAGCTTTCTTAGAGCAGTCTGGGCACTTCTAGATCCCGGTGTGGGGGTGTAGGCCACCCCTCCGCACCTCTGGGTGGAGAGAGAGCACGACGAAGCTCAGCCTGGGGATTACTGCCTTCCACGGGGATCAGAATCAAGACTCTGAAGGTGGGGCAAGCGGGTTCATGATGTCACTCTAAATCCACGGGGGCCCAGTGTGGGGGAAGAACAGGCCAGACTCATTCCTACTAGGGGACTGAGCAGGACCCTTAGAGCTGCTGGCTAAGTGGGTTAGCCTGCCCTGACAGCAGGCCTGCATCCAGAGCCATGGGCGTGAGACACAGCCAACACTTTTGTCCAGGGTAAATCATGAACCTCCAGCTGAGGGAGGGGGACCATATCTCTATGGCCAAGTTAAGCCCCTCTTCATGAGGCCATGGATCAAGACCAAGATCAAGTTCAGGAGCTCCCAGTGGTTCTGCCTCTGACCTCAGATTGGTGGCACAGACACCCTCAGCCCAGCTCCTCTCCAGGTTTGTCACTCACTCAGCCTGGTTCCAGGGAATCGGTTCCACTTTGGAGTTGGCCAGCAGGTGTGGGCTGTAGCGCACCTCCACATACACCACGCCCTCTTTGGCCTTCATCTCCACAAACTCATAGGCAATTCTTTTGATGGCTTCTCTGGAGCCTCTGGGAAGGGAAGAACAGGGTTGGGACCAGCCCCCTGGGAGCTCCAGGAACAAATGAGGCTGACCCCAACCTTTTCTGGTCCCCAATCCCTCATTCCCCAGCCGCAAGCTCTGGGCATCTGCTGGGTAGGATCCCAGACCTGCAGCTCTACTTCCAAGCCACGCCTACCCTGGTTTCACCCATGGCCGCTGCCTGGCCTGTCTCCATGCTTACCCTGCACCCCACTCTCCACATAGCCTCTGGAGCAAGCTTTTGAAAGTGGAGCCGGGGCTGGGGTGCAGCTCAGGGGTGGAACACCTGCCTACCTTCCCCCAGGCCCTAGGTCTATTCCCAGCACCACAAAGACAAAAAGGGAATCAAAGAATATTGCTCCTCTCCTCCAGCTGGGAGGAGTGAGCTTCAAATTCACGCCCAGCTCACAGGCACGATTGGCTCTCGCCAGGCTTCCCAGTGTCTTCCTTCTCACCCATTCTCTGAGGCCACCAGATCTTCTTTCTGGCCAAGGGCAGTCAAACTTGGTCATTTCCACTTCAGGCCTTTGGGTAGCAGCCCCCTCCACCAAAGGGCAAATTCCCTGCCCTGGCCCATCCTGTAATTTTTCCCTCCTTTTATAGCATCCTGGCCTCAGTGGCCTTCCCTGACCACCTGCTTATAGGAGGCACCTCTGTCAATCTTCACCCCCTTCCCTTGTTGGGAGCCATTCTCACACATGACTGGGTGACTCCCGGTTAGGGTCTGAGGCGCTCTGGCTGTGTCGGAGCTTTCCCCGGCCCTCTCCTGTTGAGAGAACCTGTCCATGTGGGGGTGTAACTGACCACTGACCCCGGAGGCCCAATCACTGACCCTGACCTTGGAGTGCGGCCCCCCTTCAACCTTCATTGGATGGAATTCTCCCCTGAATTTCTTGCTCCCCAATAAAAGGCTACTCCCTGGCGTGCTCGCTCTCTCTCTCTCCTGCTAGCCCTGAGTAATCCTTGCTGCCCTGCCGGGCGGTTAGAGGAGGGAACCAGAGAGGGGAGCCGTCTTGGACCTGGTCATAGAAAAAGGTAACTGAGTCTGTGTGTTTATTTCGATCTCGCTAGCTAACTTTAATGCCAAGAACCTCATTAATGAAACCATTGCGCTGGTCGCATGGTAGATTCCCTGTCCTTCATTTTTCTCCACGGCCCTTATCACACTTGAGATTATTTATCACACAGCTTTTAGAAACCACTCCTGTCTCCCCAACTAGAATCTACTCTCCATAAGCTACAGGAGGACTGACGCATGACCAGAATGAGGATTGAGGCATGACCAGGGTGAGAATTTTAGCTTCTCCCTGGCCCATTCTGTGGTCCTGACAAGCTCCTTCACCACCATGAACTTATCTGCTGTGTGACTCTGGGTTAGTCACCCTCTCTGACACATCAAAAGTTATCATGAAAACCGATGAGTTCAATATCAATATCACACCTAGGCTAGTGCTTGGAGCAGAGCCTACAGATGCTAAAAGTATTTTGGTTGCTGCTGCCGAGTATTGGCTCCAGAAGTAAGGCATAAACCCACCTGCAAGGGCCTTTGTGAGCATTGACCAAACGCCAGAGAACTGTGCCTACCTGGAAGTTTCCACCAAGAAGAGTGGAACATAAGGGTTAGTAAGGGAGCCCTGAGAGCCCAGGTGGGAAGGTGGGCCCTGCCTGGGAGGAGGGGTCCTGAAGGCAGAGGAGGCAGGAAGCTGGCTCCTCCGGGGACAGGCCAGGGCCCTGGGCCTCAGACCTGCCCTAGGGAGGGGGCTGCTCACTCGCCCCCACACACCTGGCCACTGCCCCTCCCCACAGCTGTCACTCGTTCGTTCCCCAAGAGGGTGTTGAGTCCCAGCACTGTGGCCACATGGTCCTAGGCACTGGGTGTGCTGTGGGCAGGAGGGGAGGTCCCTGTCCCGTAGAGGCCGCTATCCAGCAAGAGGCCGGCCAGCGAGTGTGTGATGCGCAGTAGGCCCCACGGCTGCCAGTTCTACAGACACCAAGGAAGCAGAACAGGCCACTGTGACTCTCAAGACTGTGGTCAGGGAAGGCCTCACTGAGAAAGGGACATCAGAGCTGAGATGTGAAGAAGGTGAGTTCGAGGCAGAGGGATCAGCAAGGGCAGAAGACCCAGGTCACAGTGTGCCTGGTGTCCAAGGACAGGGGAGGAGTAAGCAGGGGACGTGGTGGGGACAGGGTCAGGAGGTAAGGACCCAGAGCAGACAGTCTGTGCCCTTGACAGGTGGCCCCTGGCTTTTACTCCAAAGGACACAGAAGACAGGGAACTGGGGCAGGGAAGGGGCTTAGATGTGAAAGGGTCTGGCACTGTCCCATGTCCACCTCTGGACCCTTTTCATGGCTTAATAATGTCCCCACCCACTCATTGAGTCAAGACAGGCAAAAAGGAGCCTTAAACCCCTCCCCGAACCCAGGCCCCGGAAGCCAGCCTCCGCCTCACAACACAAGGCCCTGAACTGAGGAAGAGAAGCCCTGGATTCGTGGCATGCTGGCTTTGACCCCATGTCTTCTCTGGACCTGTTTCCCTGGGTCTAGATAGGGTCCAGATGGGGCTCCCTGTCTGTCATCTGTGGTGGTGGCATGGGGGCAGGGAGGACAGACTTTCATGGACCATGCAGCTTTGGACAGATGGTATCTAACGGTCTGCCCAACTCAGGCCTCCAGGTACTTGGGCCTCTTCTGCCTAATGAGATGGGAGCTGCCCAGTGGCATGGGAGATGGTGGCCTCATGAGGGACCATAGTGTGGGCTGGAGCTCCACTTGTGCACCTGTGTGGTCGGCATAGGGGTATTGTGGGGAGAAGAGACACTTGTCCCTGCATGTCTGCTCACCAGGCCATGGGCTGTTGAGAGCCACAGCCGAAGGGGCCCCGGCAAACTTCCAGCTGCCAGCTGATGATTGGCTCACAGCGGCCCCAGCAAACTTCTAGCTGCCAACTGATTGGCTCCTCTGCGGTGATGCTCATTGGGCTGTTTCCCCGCCCTTTCAGACCACAGAGCTGCTCATTGGGGGACTCTTTTAGGCTCCATCCATGCGACCCAGCCAATCAGCCTCAAGAGCAGGAGGAGTGAGGGAAGTTGAGAGGCTTGTGGGAAGCCGGTGGTGGCAGTTGGGCTCTGAGGGGTTTTCCTGAGGAGCTGTGTGTTTTGGTGTGTGTGTTCTAAAAATAAAGTTCGTTTCTTTTGAAAATGGTTCTTGAATTGTGCCCAGCCAGACTGCGGCAATGGGAGAGGGCAGAGGTACCTTCAACACTGAGCCCAGAGGCTTCCAGCAAGGAGTCAGCAGCCTGGGCCCACCTCATCCTTCCCCGGATTCTGCGCTCTGTCTTGTCTCTCAGCAGCCCATCTGGGCCACCTCACACACCCTCCTCTCTGGCCCATCTTGCAATACTTTCCTCAAGTCTAGCATGATGTCACACACCTCTGTCCCTCACAGATGACCACCCTTCCACCTCTAGGAAGCTTCCCCAGACCACCCCACCCTGTCTCTTGTCTCCTGAGTCTACAGGACTGAATGCTAAGACAGATCCTTGCCTGCTGTGGGGCCCTCTCCTCGGGCCAGGAGGTCTGAGGCATGACCAGAATGAGGATTGAGGCATGACCAGGGGAGAATTGTAGCTTCTCCCTGGCCAGTTCTGTGGTCTTGACAAGCTCCTTCACCACCCAGAGCCTCTGCAAATGAGGGCCATGTTTACCTTGCAGGACTACTGACAACTTATAAAGTCAAATCTAAATCTGTAAGCTGTACATGTATTATACTCATCTTTGCCTAAGAGATTTCTGCTGTTAAGAATGGAAGCAAGTCAGGCACAGTGGCACATGCCTGTGGTCCCAGCTACGCAGGAGACTGAGGCAGGAAAATCACAAGTTCAAGATCAACCTGGGCAATTCAGTGACATCCTGACTCAAAATTTAAAAAAGGTTGGGAATGTAGCTCAGTGGTAGAGTGCCTCTGGGTTCTACCACTAGTTCTGCAAAAACAAAAACAAAAAAGGAAGCAATGAGAGCTATACTACACAGGCCCCAGTGCCTGGTGTCTACAGAGGGAGTAATTATCTTCCAATCTTCCAAGTGAGAAGGATCTGCTGAGGACAGTGCTGGGTCCCTTCCAAATGCCAGCCCTATTATACAGATGGGAAAACTGAGGCCCAAAGAAGGTAACTGCCCAATGTTGCTGTTACTCTACCCCAGAGTCTGAGATTAGCATCAGCGTTCTTAACTCCCATGTTCTGCCACTTTTTTGTAGATATTGCAGGCATTTCCATTCATCACATCCACTTTTCAGAAGGGACAACCAAGGCCCAAAGACATTGGAGAGATGTGTCCAAAAGGCCCCTCTGTGGTTCCCAGAGGCTGAGGCCTAGACCTGGTCCTAGGCACAGAGATGCTCACTACCCTGGGTCCCGTCGGTTGGGCTCACTCACGCGATAGCAGGCATGTAGTAGTCAAACTTGCCCAAGAACTCGGACAGAGACAGGGGCTTGTCCATGCCAATGATGTTCTGCAGCTCCTCTGCCGTGTTGGCTGGGAGGGCGATCCCTCGCTTCCTGAGAAGAAGACAGTGAGGGTGGATGATTCAGCCAGGCCTGACGGGGTGGGATGGAAGACTCCACTCGGAGCCTAGCAGGAAACCCAGGGACTCTCCATCCAACTCCTTCCCTCAGACGGATGGGAAAAATGAGGTCCAGCCCCTATAGAATCAGGACTGGAATTCTTCCCAGACCTTCTGGCCCTAAGCCAGGGGAAGTCAGCAGATCTCAAGAGTGACAAGCAGGGGTTGAAGTTTCCATGTCACATACCTTCCTCGTCCCTGCTGGGCCAGCATCTGCAAGTGCCAGGACCAGCCCAGGACTTCTTCCCAAGCCCCAGGAGTGACTAGAGCCAGCTGGTCCTGTGCCCAGGCAGGGGTTATCAGGGGCAATAACTGCAGCCTCACAATGCCTGAGGTAGAAATTGGGACAGGATTTCCCCCTCCACCCTCCTCTGGCACATCAGAGTGGCCTGCCTGGTCTAGCACACTAGGAGGAGGTGTGTGGCAGCTCATGAGGTGGGAGGGCTCAATGAGCTGGCCATCCAGCGTAGAGCTCTGTCCCCTCCTTTCCCCAGCTCCTGGACAGGCTGGACCTTGGAAACCTGCTGAGAATACCCCTGTTGCTCAGAGCCCCCTTTACCCACTGGTGTCCCTGCCCCCCTGTGGCTATGGGAAGGTAGTGCCAGCTCAGGCCGCCTCCTTCTACAAGTGCTCCTGCCTCCTCCTCCCATCCCACCTGGATCCTGGCACAGGGCTCATCCTAGGCTTCAGTTTCCCCACTTATGATAAAAGGGAAGAGAGAGAGAGAGAGAGAGAGAGAGAGAGAGAGAGAGAGGGGCGGGGGGAGAGAGAAGTGACAACCAAGGAAATGCTTCCAACACGAGAGACAAAACAAGAGCAGATAATAGTCACTCAGGGAACAAAGCAGAGAAGAGGAAACACACACACACACAAAAAAAAAAACTAGAGGGAACATCCTTAAGGAGTTGAGAAGATGCTGCATCCTTGAAATAATATTTTTTTTAAGGGACTTCAAGGGGCTGGGGAGGTGGCTCGGTGGAGAGTGCTTGCCTATCACGTTTGCATCCCCAGCACTGAAGATGAACTTTTTAAAGTCTTTTCATATGTAACTGCCTATTCCCCAAGCCCCTGTGAATATGCCCCTTCCTACCTGGTAGCCTTAGTTCCCTATGGGGACCCACTAGGCACCAGGTGGGTGCCCACCAGCCTGCCAGTCAGCCTTCTATGGCTATTTACTGTAGGGGACAAGGTGACCCTGTGTGGTCCTGGTATATAGAGGACAGATGCCTGGCACCCTATGATAACCCCCAGTGTCGAGTCTCCCACTGCTGGCCAGCTTGTCCCAAGGCCACCTCCATAAGTCCATGTCCAGTCACTGGACCCTGCAGAACCTGTGGGCGAACAAGCCGTCAGACTGTGTGAAGACAATGACTTTGATGGTGGCCCTTCCCAGGAGATGGGGAGGCCAGAGTGGACACTGGAGGCATCTGTACACAGTTGGAAGGTTATTCTCAGGGCCAAGGGAATAACCTAAGCTTCAGTTTCCCCACTTTTAAGATAAAAGGGACAAGAGAGAGACAGAGACAGCAACAGGAAGAGAGAGTGGCCAGGTTCGGAGTGTGCTTTGGAGAAAGCTGACAGGTCGTGAAGGAGACTGAGAAGAGGTGAAAGAGGCCCCTGGAGAAGGCGGAAGGAGTCCGGACCTGAAGGAAGAAGAAAGTGTGAGAAGAGAGGCACCGATACAGGAGATGCCGTGGGTTGGATCTGTAGGCCACATGCCAGTGGCTCCCCCTTCCAGCCCTGTCAACTCCACACCCACGTCCAGGCCCCTGTCTGCTGACTCCAGGCCAAACTCCAGCTGGCACCTGCCCACCCTCTCTCCAGGGTCCACAGAGGTGGCAGGAGACACGGGAAATCAGACCAGCCGCCATAATGACTCCTCCCTCCGTTTCCCCACCACCCTGCCCCTGCGCTCTGGCCTTCATACTTTCGCTAATGAGCGCTCTCTGACCCCTTCGCGGCGGTGATTAGATTCAACCCCATTGTCTCACCCCGAGGACCTCGCTGGGGCTCTGTGGCAATAGTTGGCAGTACCAAGTGGGCAAAGGGAAGGCAGAAATAAGCCCAAGATTCACTCCATTCGCTGGAGCCATGAGGTGCTGATTGATAACACAATCGTCCTGGGCTGTTTATGGGTAGGAGGCCCTGAGCTAAGTGGGTTTCCTGTATTACCTCTCCAAAACCTCCAACTGCATGTGTAATGGTGGGGGACATGGACTGGGGTCCACTCCTGCTCAAACCTCTGCCCTGAGTTTACCAGGCAAACTATTGCACCTGCCATGGCTCTGTGTCCTCACCTATGAAGTGGGGCACCAGAGTACCCACCTCAAGAGGGGATGAGGCAGAACGCTGAGGAGTGGGTGGAGCACCAGCAATGCCAGTGTGCCCGTGTTACACGCTAAGGAAATCACACCAGCAGCCTCCCAGGGCAAAGGGTCACCGGAAGAGCACCAAGGTGGAGGGAGCGCTCACCAGAACAGTCTTGGGGGGTGGAAGAGGTGCTCCCGAGTCAGGGACAAACTCTCAGGGCCACTAGTTTTCTCCTGAGGGGCAGGTGCCTGGACACCTGAGAGGATCCTGTTTTACAGGATAGAACGTTCAAGTTTGGTGAACTTTTGAAGATCATGGGGGTGAACTGAGTCCTTCCAGCTCCAAACAGTGAATGGGCAGCAAACAGGTGAAGGATGCAGAGAGGAGTGGTGGGATGGGGGCATCTCCCAGACAGCTCCAGAAGGAGGCCCTAGCTGACCTCAACCCATAGAGGCCAAGTGCACAGAGAGAAAATGTCTCCACAGACCACCTTCTTCTGCCCATGGGCTGGCTTGATTTCCACAAGGACCCATAAAAAGCAGTGACCCTGGACTTTTCTAGGAAATTTTGAGGAGCCGTGGACTCACTCAACCTCTGGGGAGGCAGCTCCTGGCTATGGACTTACCTGCCGTAGTATAAGATGGTTTCAGGCTTGATGGCTCCATCCAGGTGGACATGCAGTTCTACCTGCAAGGGGCAGAAGGAACAGAGAGGGAACACCCATGGGTGCCTGAAGAAACTTTCAGGGGTTATTAACATCAACCATGAGGACCACTGGCCACCATTGCCTGGACACTGACCACATGCTTTGATTTAACCCTCACCATGGGGTGGGCTCAGCTGCTATCTCTCTTTCACAATTGAGGATACTGAGGCTCAGAGAGGTTAAATTTCTTGTCCGAGGCCATGGAGCAAGCAATGTCAACAGGCATCTGACCCAGGGCCCTGCTCCTAACCCCAGCCAGGCAATGGCAGAGCCAATTCCTAAGATTGTGCTCTTAACCACAAGGCCAGCCAAGGTCCCATGGGAACCCTTGAGCCCCAGCCACCTCTCAGATAGCTCCTACTCTCAGCCACCTCACTAAACCAAATCCAAGTTCAGCAGAGAGGACTAAGGACTACAGATACCACAGTGAGAACCTGCATCACATTTTAAAGTTCAGGATGCAAGTTGGGGGATTGGTATTCAGCAGCACGAGGTCTTTCTAGTACTCTAGGTAGGGTACTGGATACTTGGTGGTCTTGGCGAACACTCCCCATGGACTCATTCTCATCTCACATCTTGGTCACAAAGCCAAGACTACCAGCAGGGGCTTGGAGACCACCCGTCTGGCTTTACTCTAGTGCTGCTCCTTCTCTGGCTGTGGGACCTCAGATAAGGTGCTTGATGTCTCCTAAGCCTCAGCTTCCTCAATTCAAACACAATGGGACTTTACAGGCCTCGTCTAAGAATAATTGTTAGGATTTATAAAAGACATTGTGGCACTCAGGTATGGCCCCAGGGGAACAGCCCCTGCCTTCCAACCAGGGCATTCACTGTGAGCTGGTAAGAGGCACGGCAGGTGCCGGGACCTATTCCAGGTCAGAGAGGAAACTTCCCAGGCCAAGGAAGAAAAAACAATCCCCACTGACATCTCCACCAGAAAAGGATCACCTCTGGGACTTGGAGGCCCAGACAAGAAAGTGAGGTGCCTGGTGAGGAAGAGCAGCAACTAGGGAGCTGGCCCTTACAGAGGAGACTTGGCGGGGCCCACAGGACTGGCAAGGACCAGAGATGCCAAGCCTCCTACAGGCAGGACCTCAAGGTGCTCAGATCTCTCCTACGGTCTTCCACCTGGTGAGGAACAACAGTCCTCACACCCAGACTTGGGGGTCAAGTTAGCTGTTGGGTCCCTGACCAAATAATTTAATTCCCACCCCTGGCTAAAGCACACTCAGCATTAGGACCCTGTAGCCCAGAGATCTGCCAAGCAGCTGTGTGACCTAGAGCAAGTATCCTCCCCTCTCTGAATCTCTACTTTCTTATGCTTAACCCTCATAAGGCTATGGGGAAGATATAACAGAGGCAGTTATACTATTCTGAGAGCATCACGCAGTGACCGCTGGCATCCTGGCTTCTCCATTCACTTCCCATGTGACCTGAAGAAAGTCTCCACTCTCTGTATCTCCATAACCTCATCTGTCAAATGGGAAGAACAATATGCCTTCCTCCTAAGGCTTCATGAGGTCAACCACATTAATGCACCTGGAGCACCTGACACATAGACACACAGCAAAAGATAAATACGAGTCCACCGCCAACCTTTCACTAAAAAACAGTGCCAGGTTAGGTGGCCCACACCTGGAGTCCCAACAACTCAGGAGGCTGAGGCAAGAGGATCACAGGTCCCAGGCCAGCCTGGGCAACAGAGCAAGACCCTGTCTCAAAATAAAAAAAAAAAAAAAAAATTAAAAAGGGCTGGGGATGCAGCTGGGTTGTAGAGCACCCCAGAACAGAAAAATCAATTAATAAAAATTATGTAGCACTGCTGGGTGCTAGGGGGGCAGACCAAAGCAAAAGGGATGAAGTCTTGTTCCTGTGTCACATGCGGTCCAGCAAGGGACAGAGGTATCAAACCAATGTCACGTGGATAAATGTGCAGTCTCAAACCAAGATGGCCCCTCAGGAAACACAAGCATAAATCCTGCAAGAGTAACAAACCAAAGAACTGAGCCCAGCTGGAGCCAGCAGTGGTGGCCTCCCCAGGGAAACAGGCCCTGAGCTCCACACGGAGGAGCTAACCAGGCAAGAGTGGGGAGGAAGGCAGGAAGAACATTCTGGGCAGACAGAACAAGAGAAAATGGGATGTATGGAGGAACTGAAGGCCAGGTTCAGAGAAGGAGGTCCTGGGAGAGGGGTACTGCAGGGCAGGACCAGCCAGGCAGGCTCTGCAGCCCTAGGGAGCTGGGCTTTCTCCTGAGGCCATGGAGCAGCCATGCAGGGCTCAAAACTGGCCAGAGGGAGAGGGTGACAGAGAGGCTTGGACCCCCTGTCACGAGGTAGACAGGGGAAAATGGGGACAGAAAGCTGTCAAAGGAAACAAACACTTCAGAGTAGGCCTGGGTGGGTGGTGATTCCCACAGCCTAAGGTAGAGAGCCCCGGAAGACAGCCAGATCCTAAGGATGAGGACAGGGACGTGGGGAGAGTGGCATGGCTGGCTTGTTCAGCCGGAGCCACCTTTGAGACATTTGAGAAAGCAGAGGCTCAGGGAAGGGAGGTCACCTGCTGTCAACTGTCTCACAGACAGAGTGATACCAGGGTCAGGTGGCACTCTGAGACCCAGGTGGGAGATGGCACCTGCAGCTGCAGTCAGAGACAGCACATTAAGGAGAGGCTTGGGCCTAGGCCCAGGCCTTGACAGGCCAGCACTCCAGGGCTGAGCCAGGGAGGCAGAAGTAGGAGGGACAGAGTTGCCTGATGAGCAGCAGGGCCTGGCCATGGGACCTCAAGGGGGAGCAGTGCCCCACAGGTCTGCATAGTGGGCTCTCGATGCTGACTCCCCTAAAGCTGTCTATAGCCCAATCACCAGATCCTGTAAAATATGACCTTATATGGCAGAATATGGGACTATCAAAAATCTTGAGAGAAAGTACTTTCTCTGGACAACCTGGTGGGCCTTGACACAACCTTGTGTCCTTATCACAGAGACAGAGATATGCACCCACAGGAAGTAGCACTGTGATCACCAAGCCAGAGACCAGTGCTCCCTGAGGCTGGAAAAGACAGAATGGGACCCCTTCCCGAGTCCTCAGAGGGTGAATAGCCCCGCTGCCACCCTGATTTTAGACTTCTGGCACTTAGAACTATAAGGGAATAAATTTCTGTGGTTTTAGGCTTCCTGGTATTTGGTAATTTGTTACAGGAAACACATACAGCCAGGCCTCCCCAGAAGTCAAGGGTATGCGGGCAGAAAAACACCCCTTGGTTTAAGAATGTAGACACTGGAGACCCTGGAGTAGTTTTAAACCCATTAGGAGCACCAGGGGACCTTTAGAATGTCACAAATGCTCGAGCCCCAGATCACTCATATCACGATCCAGGCCTAGCTTGTGTGTGTGTGTGTGTGTGTGTGTGTGTGTGTGTGTGTGTGTTTGAACAAAAGGCTCAGCTGCAGAATGAACCCAGGTCTCCTCCACCTGCTAGGTTAAGTGCTGTATCTTTGAGCTACACCCCAGCCCTACTTTCTTTAAAGATCTACTTTTTTTTTTTTTTTTTTTTTTTTTAACATGCAGTCAAGTTGAGAATAAGTGCCCTAGAGAGGCCTAAGCAGGGGCAGAATCCATACTGAATTGGGGGGGGGGGGGGTTGAGTAAGAAAATGGAGAAATTTTTGACTATTTCATAAATTTTATCCCTGAATGGGAAACAAATGGCCTGTGAGAGGGCAGGAGGTGGATGTGGGTTCAAGAGAAGTTTGTTTTTTTTTTAACTTGGCCTAAACGTTGGAGGGGATGATGGAGGCTGAGAGATGAGAGCTGTAAGAGGCTGCTGAGAAATGAGGCTGGGGGAGGGGATCCCATGGCACATGCCTTCTAGTACAGGGGACAGGGGTCAGGCAAATGTCACATGGATAAATGTACAGGCTCAAAACAAGATGGCCCTCAGGAAATACAAACATAGCCCTAAATGGAGAGCAACAGGCCAAAGAACTGAGCCCAGCTGGAGGCCAGTGGTGGCCTCCCAGGAAAGCAGGCCTCGAGCTGCAGTATGCTGAAGGATGCAGAGGAGCCAGTGAGGCAGCACAGGAGAGGGACGGGCAGGAAGAACATTCCAGGCACAGGGAACAGCACTGCAAACTCCAAGCAGCAAGAGAACTGGGGCAGATGGAGGAACTGAAGCTCAGGTTCAGAGAAGGGGGTCATGAGACAGGGGATGTTGCCAGGCAGGACCACCCAGATGGGGCTCCTGCCACCACAGGGAGTTGGGCTACTTCCTCAGAGCCTCTGAGAGCAGGGAACTCAGGCAGTGAACAGGAAAGGGGACACGAAGGATCTGTGAGATGACTTCTGGGAAAAGCGTTTAAATGTCAATGCAAGAGAGAGCCAGGGCTCTCTTCAAATGGGTACAGCAACTGACAATGTTCAGCATGGTGATGGCCAAGCTCAGCTTGGAGACCACAGTGACCTTCCCAGGGTCACACTGATTGATGATGGTAGAGCTAGGTTGGGACCCAACTCCTCCCGCCTCTGAGCTGGAGTTCCACCCACAGGCCTCAGCCCCTCCTTGGCCCTCCTGCCAAGCCTGTGCCTGGCCTCCTGACCTCTCTGGGGAGCAATCTCACCCTCCTTCCTTGTTTTCATCCGCTGACCTTTGGCTTATTTATATGACACATCTGTCTCCTTCCTCTGCACTCACCACAGCTGGCCCAGGAAACCTTCCCTGGGCTGAGGTGCAGCCTCAGCTCAGAGTGACGCAGCCTCAGTTAGCAGCAGATGCTTACTATGTCTGTCTCAAGACATGCGAGCCAGCCAGGTGAGGCCCAGGGAGGAGCATTCCCACCCTGCATCACCCTAGGCCACCAGTTGTCAATGGCAGAGCCAGAGTGAGGACCCAGGTCTTGGACCCCTTGCCCAGATACTCCCAGGTCTGACTCAGGCACCTGACAACCACAGGGTCAGCAAGATGGGCTGCAAACCATTCAGATGTCTTCTCCTTGGCTCTGAGCCCTCCCCCCACCCCAAAACAACTCTGTCTTGTTCTCATCCGCTGACCTTTGGCTCATTTATATAACACATCTGTCTCCCCACCCCCCACCCCCGCCCCCCATGGCAGGGACCTTGTCTGTGTCAACTTGCTGTACCCTCAGTGCTGGCACAGCACCTGGCACTACAAAACATGCTCAAATGAACCAGTGATTGCCATCTCCTCCCCTGCACCACGTCTGCAATGCCGGGTCCTCTCTCTGCTGTAAGGAAGGGACTGACTTCCCACCTTGGGCCTGGAAAAGAATCCAGACAGGGCCTGACCAGCCCTGGGGGCCTCAGCACTGCAGCCAGAACCCAGATGAGCCACAGGTGCTGACTGCCAGCTACGAGCCCTTCCTTCCCAACTCTGCTCTTGACAACAAGCTGGGTGGTGCCAGGGTCAGTGCCTCATGCCCCCATGTCTCTCAACTGAATTTTTTTTGGGGGGGGCGGGGGTCGGTCAGTAGACAGCAGCCCTGGGTCCACACACAGTTTCAGCCCTGCCTCCTCCAGGAAGCCCTTCATACTCAGCCCACTCTGGGCTTCTGCAGCTGCTAGATACAGAGTAGAAGGTGTTGGCCGAGCAGTCCCTTGTTTGCCTGGCTGAGCTCTCTGTTGCTGCCGTGAGCCTCCCCAGGGGTTTCCCAGATGGCAAGATGTGCTTTCTGCTTAAGGGAAACTATGTGGGGACACAGCCTAGAAATGACCCAGTTACTCCCACTTTTTAGGTGACCAGACTAAGCCTCAGAGAGATCAACGTAAGACTGATGAGTGTCAGAGACTAATGGATACCACGGCCAGAAATTGTTTTGACCCTAAATCCAAAAGTTCTCACTGCTGCAACAAGCCCCCCGCACCCTGCGAGGCCAGGGCTGGGTATACCATGGGAAAGTCAAGCAGCACGACTCACAACTAGGCTGCAGCTGCTGCTGCTGCTCACTAATCAACAGCAGCTAGCTCTGGTGTCCATGCTGAGCCCAGGCTTCAGGTTTGTGAGATGCAGGTGGGTAAAATTCCCATCTTACGGGGAAAAACGGAGGCACGGTGAAGTAGCTTATTCAAATTCCCTCGCTAATAAATGGGAGATCAGGACTCAGACCTGGGCAACCCAGGCCCAGTCTAGGGCTCAAGATCAAATCCTCAGCTCTTCTACCTCCCTCAGCCTCCTAAAGCCAGATTACAGGCACCAAAACCACAGTGGCTATCTGCCCCCCAGCTGCTCTGGGACCTTGGTGCACTTAGGGGTGAGGGTGAACCTCCCTCAGCACCATCAACCTTCACCTCGGGCTCCTCCATACCACTGTGGTCCAAGGTCAGACCATACTGTCACCTTCCCCGACTTGTCCTCCCACCCAAGCATCCTGAGAGGGGCAAGATAGAAATCATCTCAGAATGCCTGGGCGGGAGGACAAGTCCTCCCAGCTCCCCCCACCCCCCACACAGACCATGCTGAGGTTGGATGTGGAATCATGAGGCTGGCTGGCCTCCTTGCCTCCCTGTGGACCCACAGGTCAATTCCCCTCTTGGGTCCTTGTCCTTTTCTGTCAAACAAAAGGCTTTAATGAAACCCAGTCTCCTTCATTCTCCTCCCAGCAACCATCCCCATAGTAGGCAGGCTGTCCTGGTGGCCTTTTTGTTCTGACAGGTGGCTCTGGTTACTGAAAGGCACTGAGAGCCAAGACAAGAGCAATCAGAGGCTTTGTCACAGGGACACAAAGGAGTGCCATTCTGTGTGTGGGCGGCTTTCCAAAGACCCCACAGCTAAGACACCCACACCCGAGGGCCTGCCAATCACTGCAGAAGAAACACTGGCACCTCAGTTTTCCCCAAGAACCCCAGGACATTGTGTTTTGAATTTTTTGTTTGCTTTTGTTGTTGTTGTTGTTTTGGTTTTTGTTTTTGGTACTGGGGATCAACTAATTTGCCCAGACTGGCCTCAAACTTATGTTCCTCCTGCCTCAGCCTCCTAAAGCCAGATTACAGGTATGTGCTCCCAAGCCCAGAAAGACATTGGTGTTTTTCAATTCACTTTATGGAAGAAGTAGCTGAGGTTCAAGACTTGTAATGGTGAGGCAGGTATTCAACCCTGGTGTATCTTAAGTGCAAGGCCAAGTTGCCACCCTGATTCTAATTTCACTGCCCACACCCTCCTTCCTCCTTCTACTACCCCAAACCCCCACCGACAAAGTGGGAATGAGAATGTAGCAAAACAGAAAACAGTTAATAGAATTCACTTGAGTTTTAGGTCCATCTGGGTTCAAATCTAGCTTTGCTGCTTTCTGGCTGTGTGACTTTGGCAAGTTCCTCCCCTCTCTGAGTCAGTTTCCTCATATGTAAGGCTATGTGAGCATGTAATGAGTTAACATATGCAAAGCAGTTAGAACTGTGCCTGGTAGAGAGTAGATATTTAAGTGTGTGAAAGAAAAAGCCACTGGTGCTTCAGGTAGTCCCAATCCCTCTGCATGGGGAAGAGATAGCACAGCCCCTCCCCAGCCAGGGTGCTTCACATGCCAGTCTATAGCTTCAAGGTGCTCAGATTTTGGGTAGCCTTGGGCAAGTTCCCTCACCTCTATAGGTCTCAGTTTCTTCATCTATAATTGGGGATGAAGACATCTGCCTTGTTGGTCATCCAGAATTCTGAGGAAAAATTGCCAGAGGGTACCCAAGGCCACTCACAGGACAGCTATTGTTATAATTACAAAAATGGTGTGTGGTCAGCCCTGCCCTCCCGACAAATAACACCTGAGGACCACAGGATTTTCTAGCCCTGCTTCCTGGGAACAAAGAGTGATAAGGGACATACATCTACCCCCTTGCCTCCTTCTCCAGTGCCCAGAAAGTTCTTGGGAAGCATTTGTTGGAATGATAATCAAATGGGATAGCCACATCCGAGGGCTTTGCTTCTTACAGGTGTCTGTAGACCCAACAAGAGCCCAAATATTCAAACACTCAAAGCCAGTTGATTTGGGTGCACATGAAGTTTGAAAAGTACCATCTATGCTGGTCTCTTAAAGCTGGCCAGGTCCTGGGCCCCAGCGAGTGACAGGTTTGAGAAGCTAAAGAACCCAGCAAATGCCCCTCTCTCAGATGTCTACATCTAGATACCAGCATCCCCATCCCCAAGGCTCCCACAAACAGAGCTCAGGAGAGGTGGTTAGGGGCACAGAATTTCAAAGCCTCCTTCCCAGGTCTCAGATCTCAACTCAGCTGCTTTGAACTCGGGCCTAGTTAAGTTCTCTGTGCGGGTTCTTCATCTCTAAATGGGGATGAGTCTGGCTGCTTCACAGGGTCATTGCCAGTATCCAATAAATTCTTGTAGTTATGTGTTTAGGCTGGTGCCTGGCACAGAAAAACCAGCCCTCGGTTAAGTGTCTCCTGTGATAACCAGTAGTCATACATATTATCTGATCACCCACAGGAAGGCCCAGACACAGCAGATCCTCTCCTACCCTTCTGCCAGCTCAATGACACAAGATCTGTCATATCTCAGACATGTCAGGTGACATGCCATCATTACTCTCAAGCATCCAGACACCCATGCAAGCAAATGGTGCCCTATTCCCCAGATGTGGAAACTGAGGCTCAGAGGGAAGAAATGACCTGCCAGTAGGAATCAGATGAGGAGACTGGATGAGACCCCAGAACAGTGAACCACAGTATGAGGCCTCCCTGTAGGACTGATACAAAATTGGTGCACATACCAAACACTATAGAAGTGTCACCTGTTATTGGCTCCATAATTTCCACCTCACACCCAATCGAGGTGCTTCACCCTTATTCCCTTACATTCACATCAGGGTATGGGGGTTGGCAGCCCAAGGGTAGAGGGAATCTAAAGCATAAACATTTTAAAAATAAAAAATAAATGCCTTCAAAGGCAAAAGGCACTGATGAGCAGCAATGATGGGCAGGGGCTTCTAGACAAGACGCTATGGAGGCCTGGGTTGGGGTAGTAGGGCTGTCCCGACACTCCTTACTTGTGACAGGGTGTAGCGGAGCATTCTCTGTGGTGGGGGCATCAGTAATGGGGTCCAGGCCTGCCTGCTCCTATCTCCTCCCCCTGTCCCCCATGATTCTCACTAAAATTTTTGTGATATCTGCTGTCCTCTCTTGGATAAGTTGAGACCAGCTGCAGTTGACTAGGTCCCCAGGCTTCTCAGTCTCAACACCCTATTGGCTGATTCGCAGGACTTGGTGGACTCCTGGGACCCGCCCCTCCCCATACAGAATCTGTAGAGCTGCAAAGCAGGCCAAGTGGACCCAGACCCACCCTGATTCCGCTGTTCCCAAGATGCCACAAAGACTCCACAGCTGGTGGGCAGAGAGAGCAGGGGCTCTCTCTTGGGGGCAGGGGCCCTGTCCTGGCCCCACTGAATCCTACTGTGGCTCGAAGCCCAGGTTTCACAGTCCCTTGGCCTCAGCATAGGAAGGGGCGCGCCGCCCTCGCTTCCCTCCCCTTCCTGGCTTGGCTCAGGGTTCATCCCATGGGGGCATCCACAAACCTGGGCTCCTTGGCGCGGGGAAAGCCATTATAAAGTTCACTGCTGCTTTGATCCTCAGTGCGCCCTGGCTCAAAGCTAGGTGCCTACAGACATAGACCTCAGGACTACGATAACGCTGAGATTCAGAGACGCCCAGCCCCTGCCTAGGTTCACACAGCTGCTCAATGCTGCGACGCGAGGCGCGCATTTGGCAGACGGGGAGGCTGAGACCAGAGAACAAGTCAGGGGCAGAAGCAGAACCGCAGGCCGGCCAGGGACGCCCGCGGGTTCTGGACGTTCCCTGCCTCATTGCCGCCCATTGAACACCCGGAGGCGGGCGGAGACTTGATCCTAGGGAAGAAAGCGCCCGCAGGAGCTCCGGGGTGCTTCTGGGGTGAGCACGCCTGCGGCTGGGCCCCCTAAACCCCGAAAGATCGGGAGCCAGACCCGAACCCGGAGCCCCGGCCCGCGCTCACTTTGGGCTTGTCGAAGGTGGGCCTCTGGGTCATGGTGCCAAGCGTGCGTCCCGGCGCTGCTCCTTCCGCCAAAGGCCGGTGGGTTTCCTCTGGCTCAGTGGCAGGTCCTCTTCCGCGTGGCCCTCACAGTCCTCTGCCCGCCACGCTGCTCTTTATGGGCCAGGCCCACAGGCCCCGCCCGCTCGCCCCGCCCGCCCCGCCCGCCCCGCCCGCCCCGCTCGCCCGCTCGCCCCGCCCACCCGCTCGCCCCGCCCCGCCCGCAGGCCCCGCCCCGCCCCGGAGCCCCAGCCTTGCAGCCCTGGGACCCGCGCCTTTCATGGTATTCCTGACCCCGGGATCTGGTGGGCTGTCACAGACACGAAAACTCCTGCAGAGCCACCTGTGGGCTCGGCCGCAGCCGCCTAGCCGGGCTCTACCTCCTTCCCGGCGCTTCCAACAACAATCCACCCTTCTGCTGCTGCCTGGGCGCCTACTGTGTGCAGGCCAGAGCTAGAGGCGGCCGGGTTGGGGGGGTCGGTGGGGTGAGGGGACCGGTGAGCTTCCGAAGCCTTGGAGGCTTGGGTCTACGTGTCAGATCCAAGCTCTCTGCAGAATCTCTGGACAGATCTGTGTGATTAGAGAGCTCCAATGGAGGGGTCACGGTGCAGAAGCCTCCAGGGCGCTGGGGATGAAAGAAAACCCAGGGTGGCTGGAGACCCCCAGGGGACCAGGACACAGTAAGTCTGAGCAATTACCCGGAGAATCCTGCCCAGACAGAGACCTGTACCAAACATTCACACCCTCACTGGCTGTAATGGAGGCACCCTAAGGCCCATTCACAGGAGGATGAGCAAATCAACTGAAATATCCACACCGTGGCCTCCTTTACAGCAGTGAAACTGAATGATTTCAGCCACAGACCGCACCAGGGGCATCTGGTATCTGGGTGTGGTTGAGCTCACCTATGACTCCAGTGAGTCTGGAGTCTGAGGCAGGAGGATTGCAAGTTGGAGGATAGTCTAGGCAAATCCCTGTTTAAAAACAAAACAAAAGCAAGAGAAAAACAGACATCTACTAATAGATAATGTGAGTTTAAAAAAAAAAATCCCGAAAGCTACACACACTATGGTGCAATTTTTAGAATAAATAAGAGCAAAACCCAAAACATACATATTTAGATACACTCATCAGTAAGGAAAAATATAAAGCAAAGGAAAGATAAACATAAATATTCGAAGAACACTATCTCACAAGTGGAGCACAAAGGGCTGCTCAAGTTATTGATAGTATTCCAGTCTGGGGTGGGATGCTGGTTTTGCTTCAAAATGATAGATAAATAAATTAACGAATTCATAAATAAGGGGGAAAGAGCGTGAGAGGGTAAGGACTACAGAGTCAGGTGCAAAATAGATCATGTGGGGCCTGTGGGACTGAGTGAGGTTTCATCTTTCCCCCGAGAGTGCTAGGGAATCCATGAAGGGTTTTAAGTGTTTACAAGCCAGGATCAAGCTTTTATTTGGGGGGGAGGGTATTCTCCAGCTGCTCAAAGTGTGGCCTGGGAACCATCAGCATCACCATCCCAGGGGAGCTGGGTAGAAAGGGACACTCTCAGAGTCAGGCATAGTTAGTGCATGGGAAGGCTGAGGCAGGAGGATTGCAAGTTGAAGGCCAGCTTCAGCAACTTAGATCCTGTCTCAAAATAAACAAATAAAAAGGGGTTGGATACAACTCAGTGGTAGAGTGCTCCTGGGTTCAATCCCCAGTACTGGGGAAAAAATGAGAAGAAAATAAATGGACAATCTCAGACCCCATTCTAGGTCTCTGGAGCCACTATCAGAATGTGTGTTTTAACAAGATCCCCTAGGCATTCTGAGTCCACAGCACAGGTTGAGAAGACTGAGTGCCCTGCCATGAAGGGAAGAATTCATTGTTGGAGTTCAGTTGAGAGTCCAAGACCAGAAAGGAGCAACAGCTGTGGTCTGGATGGAAGATGGTGGTGACAGTAGGGAAGACGGGAGACTCAGATTCAAGCTACATATGTTCAAGCAAAATTAGCTGGGCCTGGGGCAAACTTGGTGGCACAGGCCTATAATTTCAGCGCCTTGGGAGGCTGAGGCAGGAGGATAGCGAGTTCAAAGCCAGCCTCGGTAAAAGTGAGGTGCTAAGCAACTCAGTGAGACCCTGTCTTTAAATAAAATACAAAATAGGGCTGGGGTGTGGCTCAGTGGTCCAGTGGCCCTGAGTTCAATCTTCTGCACACACACACACAAAAAAAAATTAGCTGAACCTGGGGCTGGATTGTCTATGGGAATGAGAGAGAGTCTAAAATAATCCTTTCTATATATTATCAAAGCTCCAGAGTCACTTTGTGAAGATCTCTCGGTATAATTCAGGATAAATATTTATGCTGCCATGCTGATAATGCCCTTGGCCCCAGCTACCCTGGAAGTTCTTTATCCAAACCATCCCGTTGAATCTGTCCAGATGCCCTGCAAAGCAGGAACTGTTTTCATTTTACAGGTAAGGACTCTGAGTCAGAGGGAACAACATGCCTGGCTCATACATTGTAAGTAGAATGCAGAACTGGGATTTGAATTTGAATTTAACTCTAGAATCTCCACCTAATCATCATCTCCTCATCCTGTCCTGACATTCAAGTATCTCTCCAAAATCAGCCCCACCGCTTCCCGGCATGTTCCTAAAACCCTGGTCAACCTGGATGACTTACAGTTAGTTAAAGGGAGTTCTTTACTGTTCCCCTCAGTGCAAGGTTGAGTCTAATTTCCTTCCTCTGGCACCTGAGCTGGCCCGAGTGACTCACCAACTGATAGAACATGGCAGAAGCAATATCCCTGAACATGGAGTCTAGGTCATAAGAAGTCTTTAATTCCACTGGGATTATTAATTCCATTTTACATTCTTTCTTGGAGCCCTGAGCTGCTAGAAGAGACCATCATCTTCCTAGAGAGCCCATATTCAGCCACTCCAGTTCACGGGCCACCTGAGCCCTGCCCTTCAGCCAAGCCCACCCAGAAGTTGGATATGTTCCTGACGCCATGCTGGACCCTCCAGATCAGCTGGAAGCCTGACTTTAGACAATACCATGAAGAACAGAAGTACCCAGCCGAGCCCAGCCCCAACTCCTGGCCTACACAATTGTGATAGCTAGTGAGAGGGCTGTTCTTTTGAGCTGGAATGTTGGGGGTGAGGGGGCAATTTCATCCTAAAACCTGGAAAAACCCTTTTCCCAGATCCTAGGTTACTGGAATTCTGCCTTCTGGGCAGACTAGATACCCAGGAAAGCAGAGTCTATGCTGAGGACCCTGTGTGTCCTCCAGGCGCACTCTACCTTTTGCCACAGCTCTGTGCCCCCAGCCTTGCACTGTGGGTAACACCATAGGTCCCCTTGCCTCTGGCTTCTGGCTTTATTTAGTCAATGATGGGCACAGGCAGATTGGGCGAGAGGGAGGCAGAAGCCAGGTGTTTATTCTCTCTCCCTCCCTGCAGTCATGGGGGTGGTCATGGCTCTGCCATGGCTCTGGCTGATGGCAGGCCTTCCTCTCCATACAGTCCCCTCCCTCTCCAGGTCCCCTCCTGCCCTTTCTCCAAGGGTAAAGTTAGTTTCTTTCTTCCTTCCTTCCTTCCTTCCTTCCTTCCTTCCTTCCTAAACCAGCCCCCAGTTACTGTATGACCTGTTCTTTCCCTAAACTCTGTTCTCTGGAGTAGGATTTCCCCAGAAGCAGAGGCTGAGATACTTTGGAATGCAAATAGTTGACCTGGGAAGAAATCCCAGGACACACAGGAGGGATAGAGCAGGAATAAGACAGGGAGCGGAGGAAGCCAGTGTGGGCAGGTTACTGCCTCTGCTCCTGGAGCTCAGGGCCCAGTCAGTTCTGGGAGATGATGGACAATGTGTCTGAGTCACCCCAACTGAGGGGCCAGGAAGCTGAGGGCTTATCCACCCACTCTGGTATTTGCTTTGTGTAGTGCTGGGGATTGAACCCAGGACCTCCACATGTTGGGCAAGGACACTACCCTTGAGCTCCATCCCCAGGCCTGCTCTGTATTTCTAGGACTGCTTCCAGGGCACTAACTTCCTGGCACTTTCAGTGAGATCAGCATAACTGGCTAAGCTCACTCCCACAGCTGGTTAACACCTGAGGGGAGAGATAGATAGATAGATAGATAGATAGATAGATAGATAGATAGATAGATGATAGATAGATAGATAGATAGATAGATGATAGATAGATAGATAGATAGATAGATGATAGATAGATAGATAGATAGATAGATAGATGATAGATAGATAGATAGATAGATAGATGATAGATAGATAGATAGATAGATGATAGATAGATAGATAGATAGATGATAGATAGATAGATAGATAGATAGATAGATAGATAGATAGATGGATGATAGATAGATAGATGATAGATAGATAGATAGATAGATAGATAGATAGATGATAGATAGATAGATGATAGATAGATAGATAGATAGATGATAGATAGATGATAGATAGATAGATAGATAGATAGATAGATAGATGATAGATAGATAGATAGATGATAGGTAGATAGATAGATAGATAGATGATAGATAGATAGATAGATAGATGATAGATAGATAGATAGATAGATAGATAGATGATAGATAGATAGATGATAGATAGATAGATAGATAGATGATAGATAGATAGATAGATAGATAGATAGATAGATAGATAGATGATAGATAGATGATAGATATTGAGGCTGAGGCATTAGCATAAGTAGCCATTGCCATGTAGCAGTGATGCCAAGGACACGAGAGCCTCTGGGTAGACACTGACTACCCACCACCCCTGGCCACACCTTTTAAAATAATTCCTTAATTAAATGTCCTCTTTTTTTGTTTTTGTTTTTGTTTTTCTTTTTCTTTTGTAGTGCATCACCTGGCTCCTACCAGGACCCTGGGTGAGACAAGCTGACCCTGAGTTACTGAGTTACATCACACACAGAGGGCACATGTCCACAGACAGCTGGAGGAGGGATGGAGACAGACACCTTCCCCAGACGTGTTATGCTCACATCATGAGTTGATCTAAGGAGGCATCAGAGCTATGTTCTCACACATGCAGGAATTCTAACTCACATAGCCTTTCTGAAAAATCTAGTCTGAGATCTGATTCACTTTGACAGAACAAAACAAAGCAAGAGAAAAACAAAAGAGAAATAATGAATCCCAATGTGAAAGAATACAAGAACACCAGAAAACTGGTCAGGAGTTCTCTCCAGAGAAACCAAGAACTCAGTTGCAATTGCAAGGATAGCTTTGGTAACACAGTACCAAGACAGCAAATGTAACTGTTAAAGTTTTGAAGGGGAAAAACTACATGAATTTTTTTTTTCTTTCAAGGAAGATACATTAGTGAGGGTAACCCTAGCTCCTGTAGCACAGAGAATATTACAAATAACCCCCACATGATGCACATAGAGTTCTTGCTGGGGTAACAATTCTGGGTGGGAGTCCTTGTCCTCTCAATCCTTCTGGGACCTCAGGCTGAGGCTGCAGCCTATTGCTCAAGGTCACCCTGTCTGTGATCTTTATTCCATGCATTCAAGGGGGAGAGAGTATCAGGGCTTGGGGAGACCCAGACTTGGAAGCCTTAGGTTTCACTCCAGGCCACCACAGCTTTTGCACCTGGCCATGTGGAGTTGTAGGGGAGCCTGGGAAATGTATTCAGCACTCCCAGCAAACCCTGGGAGTGGGGCACCTTTCCTGAGGAAGACTCTTGTTCCCTTCCCAAGAGACTTGCCATCACATTCCTTGCATCAAAAAGTCACATGGCCTTGGCTAATCTTGATAATCTAATCAAGACAGTTACTCTGTTCCTGTCCCCAATGCCAATTTTCTCTCCAGATCTCCTGCCCTAGTCTGGGGCCTGGTGGAGAGAAGAGTATTTGTGTGTTGGAGAAATAGCAGGATGTAAGTGGGCAGTTCAGACCATCGTCCTGGGGTGCAGCAGAAGCCCTCATGGGCAGCAGGACTTCTGCTGCCTGGGTTAAGGGAGGGCAAGTTGATGCCTAAGGGTGAGGATTCCCAGGTGTCTGCAGTCATGCCTCCCCATCACACATGTTCACACAAAAGATCACAATAGCTATTATTTATTGAGCACCTATTATATGCTGGTCACCCTGAGAGGGGATCACATGTATGATCTCACCTTGTCTTCCCTGTGAGGTGGACACCATGATTAGCCCCATCACTGGGGGAAGAACCAAGGCTCAAAGTGGGCACAGCTGGTGAGAAGTGCAACCGGGGTTGGGTGTGAATGTGCTAGATGTCAGAGCCAGTGTGCTTGTTTTCTGTCAGCATCAGAAGAAAGCAGGTTAGGTTGGACAAGAGCCTGGTGGCAGGAAGAGGCATGGGCAGGCAGGAGTCCTGGGTTTGCATTCGGCTCTGCTCTGGCTCCATGTGGCTGAGGGTGGGTCCCCTGTTTGTTCAGCTCACAGTCTCCTAGGCTGGCTCTGTTCCAGGCACTGACAATAGAGGGGAAACCCACTCGTTGCTCATGGTGCAGCAGGGAACCAGCTCCCCAATTTGACACAGTATGACTGTAGCTGAAAGCTCTGTCCCTGTCCCCAATGCCAATCAATGCCGATTTAATAATGAGGACACGGTTTTGAGAAAAAGGAAAAAGAAGGTTTATGGCTTTGCTAGCAAAGGAGAAACACAAGGGACTCCTGTCCCAAAGGCTGTGACTCTCCTATCAGGGGGCACAGAGGGGTTTTAAAGGAACCTTAAGGGTTACATTCCAGGTGTGCTCTGGTAGGGGGTCCCAGGGCTCCCTGATGGTGTGACAGGATTCATTTGTGAATCTGGGAGATAGTCACTCCCCAGATCTCCAGCAGGCATCTCCTTCCTGTAGTGGGTGTGTGGGAGGGCAGTCAACTAGGGGAGGAAAAGGTAACCCTGTCTCCCTAATCTTGATAGGGAGTGGGGGAGGGGAGAAGAGAGAAAAAAGTATTTTTTTAAAAAATAAGCCTCAGAGCTATGAGGGCTACATTCAGAAAGTGAAAGGATCACTGTTCTGGGACATGGTTGTAAATATTTCCTCCTCCTTATCTCTAGTGTTTTCCTCTATGAAACTGAGCAGGGTTAGGAGGTCAAAGGTTGCAAACTCAAATGTTGACAGACAGATATGGAATGCAGATGATCAGGAATCTCAGCTCCCCCAATCACAGCTCTGTGGCTTTCAGCAAATCCTTCTAAACCTTGGTTTACTCATCTGGGGAGTGGGGATAGCACATACTCATGCTAGCTCATGGGATAAGCCATAGATGTCCCCAATTCATGTATAAGGATTTCCATGGACATCCCTGGTTCATAAGATAACACATAGACAACTCTCTAGCAAGACCCTAGCTCCAAATTAAAAAAAATAATAAAATAAAAAATTAAGTGCTAAGGGATGTGGCTCAGTGGTTAATTGAATTGAACCCAGTGCCCCTGGGTTCAATTCCAGAAAAATAAAAACAACAAAAATTTGTACACCAGATAGTCCTTGAACCTGTGGACTCCATACACTTAAGGTCCCTGCTGATTCTCATAGGATGTCTCAATGAAAAGACAACAGAGAGATTGTCCTTCAACTCACATCTCAACTCACATCAGGATTAGCATCACTGGCACACAAGAGAGACCCTCCAAAGGATAGTAGTAAAAACAAGATAGAAGTGTATTTCTCTGACATATTAAAGAAGCCCAGAGACAGCCACTCAAGGCTGGTAGGGCAACCCCATGAAGATGGCACCTTCCATCTCTCTGCTGTCATTCCTGTGTGCAGCCACTCTCCTCATTGTCCAGTATGGCTGCCGGAGCAGTAGCCATCACATTTGCTGTTCAGAGATCAGAGTGGAAGAAGAGAAGCTGCTATGCCTCTCTGAAAGCTCCAGGTCCCTAGATTTCTTTACAACTTCTACTTGTAAAATCACATGGCCCAAATAATTGCAAAGAGACTGGGAAATGTCTTTCAGCCGGAAAGCAAGGTACCCAGATAAAAAGGGAGGCTCTGTTACTAAAGAAGAGAACAGTAGATAGATATTGGAAGGCCACCAGCCATTTCTGCCACATTAAGTAACCCAGAGGGTGAGGAGGGATGTGTGGATAAGTGGAAGGCTGGTTAATAGGACACCAGGTGCTGCTCTCCATGTCACCTGTTCATGCTTAAGTCTTTGAGCCTCCTTGTGACCCAGAGGAGAAGAGTAAGAGAGCAAAACCGAAAAGGCCATCTGAGTGCTAAGGAGCTGAATGTGCCAGCCAGTCCTGAGCCCTGTGTGACCATCACCTCAGATTACCCTTCCAGACTCTCCAGCCAGGGGGTCCCTGCCATGGTGGGGAGGGGTTTCATCGTGTCTGTGCCAACTGGGGTAGGGGACCTAGATGTCCAATTGCTCCCGGAGTGTAGTCCTGCCCACACCTCAAGGTCCTGGTCCCTCCAACCTCTGAACCTCTCTGGGGTTCTTCAAGCTGTCTTGGGTCCCAGTGGTTCTCCTCACAGTCAGGGGCCAACCTCCTCTGTCCCTTGCCAGTCCCCCTTACCATCTGCTTCCTAGCATCCAGAATTTGGTTGCTTTCTCTCGTTGGGTGTTACGGGCTCACATGTCATCTTTGTCCTGGTAGATGAGCATTTCCAAACATCTGGATGTGTCATTTTCTTGGAATTCCAGAGGAGAGTGCACATAGATAAATGTGTGCAATCTGCCACTTGGAACCAACAGCCTTTAGCCTGAGCCCTTGACTGGGGATCCCTCAGCCCCAGGATGGTGTCACAGTCCTCTCTCCACGTACCTTCCTTCCTGGCTCTGGTAGCCCCTGGGGGCCCTCAGCACACAGAACTTTTTCTTCCCCTCTAGACCAGGCATAGTTCTGCCCAGCTCCTGCGCATCCTGCATCTCAAGGGCAGGGCCTTAATGGGACTGGGCAGGTCTCAGGACGGTGGGTCTAAGTCCATGGCCTGGCTCACTCCTCAGATGTCAGTTTGGGCTTTAGTGAGTTCAGATTCAAAGCTGGACATGACAGTGATTCCTAAATTAGGATAACAGAGTTAATCTCCCTGCAAATGTATATTCCCACTGTAGTTAGATGGAGTCTGAGGTCAGTGCTCCAGGGGAGAGCCTGCAGGATTCCCACCTGTCCTCCAGAACCTCTTAGCAACTGCTGAGCAGGAGACAGATACTGCCCTGGGGTGCAGCCAGCACAGCGGTCCTCCTCGGGAATTCCTCCCTGTGTCTGGGTTAAGGGCCTGCTGGAGACCTGCCCGTATGGGGTGAAAAGCCTCGTTGTATGGGCAATATGGACCCCAGAGTCTCTCCCAGTGGGTTTCTGATCCTTATGCTGCTAGTACGCGAAGAGGTCAAGAACCAGGGTGAATAGTCCCAGCAAAACTGGAATGGTTGGTCACGCTACAAAAACAACCCCACACACCCTCCTGGGTGTGTACAGGTGGCTCACAGTGGTTATTCCCTGCTGCCTGCCCATAGCCGTCCCCGCCCCACCCCACCTGGCACTTTTATGTAAGGCAGATGGTGGAGAGGTGCAAAAAGTGGGCTTCAGAACCAGGATGCCTGGGCCACTCCCAACTCCACCCTCTCCAGCGTGTCTTTGGGTAAGTCGCATCACCTCTCTGCAAAATGGGAAGAATAATACCCAGTTCCACCTCTGAGAGTTATTACAAGGAGTAAGTAACATGTAAAGCACTCAGAATGGGGTCTGTCATCCAGCAAGCCAGACAGACCACACCCCTTAACTTTGAAGACTTAAAAAAAGGAGGTCTGAAAAGAAATTAAAGGCATTAAGATAGGAAAAGAAGAACTTAAATTATCATTATTTGCAGATGATATGATCCTATACCTAGAAGACCCAAAAGGGTCTACAAAGAAACTACTAGAGCTAATAAATGAATTCAGCAAAGTGGCAGGATATAAAATCAACACGCATAAATCAAAGGCATTCCTGTACATCAGCCTCAAATCCTCTGAAATGGAAATGAGGAAAACCACCCCAATATCCTCAAAAAAATAAAATAAAATAAAATACTTGGGAATCAACCTAACAAAAGAAGTGAAAGATTTATACAATGAAAACTACAGAACCCTAAAGAGAAAAATAGAAGAAGATCTTAGAAGATGGAAAAATATACCCTGTTCGTGGATAGGCAGAACTAACATCATCAAAATGGCGATATTACCAAAAGTTCTCTATAGGTTCAATGCAATGTCAATCAAAATCCCAACAGCATTTCTTGTAGAAATACATAAAGCAATCATGAAATTCATATGTAAAAACAAAAGACCCAGAATAGCAAAAGCAATTCTAAGCAGGAAGTGTGAATCAGGTGGTATAGCGATACCAGATTTCAAACTATATTACAGAGCAATAGTAACAAAAACAGCATGGTACCTGAACCAAAACAGGCGGGTGGACTAATGGTACAGAATAGAGGACACAGAAACCAATCCACAAAATTACAACTATCTTATATTTGATAAAGGGGCTAAAAGCATGCAATGGAGGAAGGATAGCATCTTCAACAAATGGTGCTGGGAAAACTGGAAATCCATATGCAACAAAATGAAACTGAATCCCTTTCTCTCGCCATGCACAAAAGTTAACTCAAAATGGATCAAGGAGCTTGATATCAAATCAGAGACTCTGCATCTGATAGAAAAAAAGTTGGCTCCAATCTACATATTGTGGGGTCTGGCTCCAAATTCCTTAATAGGACACCCATAGCACATGAGTTAAAAACAAGAATCAACAAATGGGACTTACTCAAACTAAAAAGTTTTTTCTCAGCAAAAGAAACAATAAGAGAGGTAAATAGGGAGCCTACAACCTGGGAACAAATCTTTACTCCTCACACTTCAGATAGAGTCCTAATATCCAGAGTATACAAAGAACTCAAAAAATTAAGCAATACGAAAACAAATAACCCAATCAACAAATGGGCCAAGGACCTGAACAGACACTTCTCAGAGGAGGATATACAATCAATCAACAAGTACATGAAAAAATGCTCATCATCTCTAGCAGTCAGAGAAATGCAAATTAAAACCACCCTAAGATACCATCTCACTCCAGTAAGATTGGCAGCCATTATGAAGTCAAACAACAACAAGTGCTGGCGAGGATGTTGGGAAAAGGGTACACTTGTACATTGCTAGTGGGACTGCAAATTGGTGTGGCCAATTTGGAAAGCAGTATGGAGACTCCTGGGAAAGCTGGGAATGGAACCACCATTTGACCCAGCTATTGCCCTTTTCAGACTATTCCCTGATGTCCTTAAAAGAGCGTACTATAGGGATACTGCTACATCGATGTTCATAGCAGCACAATTCACAATAGCTAGACTGTGGAACCAACTCAGATGCCCTTCAATAGATGAATGGATTAAAAAATGTGGCATTTATACACAATGGAGTATTACTCCGCACTAAAAAATGACAAAATCATGGAATTTGCAGGGAAATGGGTGGCATTAGAGCAGATTATGCTAAGTGAAGCTAGCTAATCCCTAAAAAACAAATGCCAAATGTCTTCTTTGATATAAGGAGAGCAACTAAAAACAGAGCAGGGAGGAAGAGCATGAGAAAAAGATTAACATTAAACAGGGATGAGAGGTGGGAGGGAAAGGGAGATAGAAGGGAAATTACATGGAAATTGAAGGAGACCCTCATTGTTATACAAAATTACATATAAGAGGATGTGAGGGGAAAGGGAAAAAAATCGAGAGAAATTAATTACAGTAGATGGGGTAGAGAAAGAAGATGGGAGGGGAGGGGAGGGGAGATAGTAGAGGATAGGAAAGAGCAGAATACAACAGTCACTAGTATGGCAATATGTAAAAACGTGGATGTGTAACCAATGTGATTCAGCAATCTGTATACGGGGTAAAAATGGGAGTTCATAACCCACTTGAATCAAATGTATGAATTATGATATGTCAAGAGCTTTGTAATGTTTTTGAACAACCAATAAAAAAAAAAAAAAAAGGTGGTCTGCAATTTCCACCAGGTCTGGTAGACATGGGTTGTCAGACAGCAGTCCCAGCCTCCAGGGTTCCAAAATCTCATGATCTAGTCAATCTTGACCTTTAACCATTTCAATCCAATTCCTTATAGACACGCTAATTGGAGTACAAATAATTTTAGGAATGCCTTGTTTCTGCTTACCTCTCTCTCTTTTTTTAACCCAGGGGCACTCTACCACTGATCTATATCTCCAGCCCCCTTTGAATTTTTTTTTCTCATTTTGAGACAGTCTCACAAAGTTGCTCACACTTGCCTCAATTCTTGCCTCAGAAGTTGTTGGGATTCCAGAATTATGCCACCAGTATATTTATCATAAGTGAACAACAGCCTGTTGAGTGACGTATTCTCTTCTTGTTGACTGAAAGGACTTAACAAATAACTTGCTGTAGCCCTCGTGTTGTTCCACTGTTGTTGTTTGGATCTCTAATATGAGTCCCCACAGGTGCCATCTTGGAGCCTTATTCTGGGAAACTAGACTGTTTTCCCAGATGGCCATTCTCACTCTTGGCTCAGAGGAAATCCTTCTTTTATTGACTTGTAGAAGATTTTGTGTTTCAAGGTAACATTGCTTGCAACCACGATGGGATCTTGGAGCAAATCTTCCCCTCAACTTTGGCAGTCCACCTTGGACTCAGTTTTCAAAGTTTCCTTCCATGATAAGTTTTGCTATGGGCTTCTGGCAGCCAATCATGGCAGGATGCACAGTAGAGCAAAACCACCCACTTCATGGCCAGAAAACAAAAGAGAGGAAGTCCTACTACCTGCTTCAAGGGCACGCCCCCAATGACCTGGAGACCTCCCATTAGGCCCCACCTCTAAATCCTTCCTTGCCTCTCAATAGCACATGGACCTCTATGGGGACACAAGGATCCTAACTATAGCAATGGGGTCCCAGAGGGGTGAGACATTATAGGGGTGAATTTCTTATGAAACTTGAGCCTCCAAAATTTTTTAGTGGTGGTTACACCATCATTAGACTCATGAGGCACTAAGTTCGGTCTCTATCTCTGCTGGGGGGATGGCCATTGCCTCCTTTCCCAGGATTAGGGTAACTTAAAATCTTAAAATAAGGCTTTTTTTTCTTGCCCATAGGGGTTCTTATGTGCACACATAAGGTAATTAGGATTGTTTAAGTAATCCGTTTCATTAGACCTGTCTCTGGAAAGCCACCAACCTATGCTCCTTATCATCACCACACATGAACCCTGCTGCAGAAAGGAATATTGCCCCTTCCACACCAAAAGTGTGTCCTAGATGAATAGAGCCCAGTAGAAGGGTTGAGCTGTTGGTCTGTGGCCTGCAGTGGTCTCATGGGTTCTGCCACCAGAAGAACATCTTTAGGAAACTTTTGGCTCTCCAGGAGGTGCAAGTAGTGGCTGCTAACCTGGCACCTCAAGCACCACACTTACCATAGGCAGTTGAATTCCTGTGACACATGAAGAGGTGTTAGGTTCTCCATGGTGACTCCTTAGGGGAGCCATACCCACAAGCAACACACTTGACCCAGAACAGGAACCAAAGTTACAGGAAGCCAATGTTCCACAGTGGATCTCTCTACTCGGGACTCTCCATTTGTGCCCCAGCTAGTCTCATGCATGACACTTAAGAAGCCTCATCTTTCAGGTACCTTGGAAAGTGGTCTAATCTGACTAAGGATGATCCTAAACTCCAATCAATCATTACTATCCAAAGTACATGTGTGAAGACACGATTTGGTGTGAATATACTGTGTGTACAACCAGAGATATGAAAAATTGTGCTCTATATATGTAATAAGAAATGTAATGCATTCTGCTGTCATATACAAATTTAAAAATTACATAAAAAATAATTTTTTAAAAAAAAGAAATGGTTAAAAAAAAAGTCTCCAATCACCAAAACAAGATATTTTGAAATTCCAAATTGGTTTGCTCATTTGGCAAAATCCAGTTTTAAAACCAAGAAAGAAGAAAAAAGAATGAAAGACTTGTTTTAAATGGTACTTGGACACTTCTAAATGCAGCCTATAGCCTCTCTGCAACTGGTAAATCAAAATGTTTTTCTCTGTGATGCTGGAGATGGAACCAAGAGTCTCCCACATGCTAGGCAAGGGCTGAACCACTGAGCTACATAAAAAACCAACAGAGACTATCTCTGGATAAAACTCTTCCATCGCTGCTTCTTCCTCTATGCCCTCTGCTCCCTCCATTGCCTCACCTCATCTCTTCTCTTCCCTTTCTGCTTCACCAGCACTGCTGTCTTGTCATCACCAGCCGCTCACAAGGTTTGATCTCTCTGTCATGGGAATTGGCACATGTCAAGAGGGGCCTTCAACATTGTGCATCCCTTGGACTAAGGCTAAGTTAGGTACCATCATTAAGGGTTCCCTGACCCAGTAGGGATAGCCAAGGAATTCATTATTTGAACATATAAGCCAGGCCACTCTCATCTTTATCAACTTGTATATGTGAGAAAACTAAAAGCTAAAATCTGGCTAACTGAGGTTAGATAGACAAATCTATAGAGGATGTTAATGAAAATAAATTAATTAATTAATTAAGATAGCCAAGAGCTAAAAGGGCACAAGAATCAGCTCAGGCTGTTTCCCAAGTCTTCCCTAAAACTATGGATTGGAAAAAGATTCAACAATGTCCCTCCAAAACCCAGAGAACCATTTCTTGATTATTTTGGAAAGTTTGAAAAAAGAAACACAAAACCTTTAAACAATACTCAAATATGGAAGATATAAATGTTCTATTCCTTGGAGTGCTGAAGCTGTTCAAACAATAGAGTTTTTAATCATCTTATGATTCTTGACAAGTCAAATTACCCACATAATAATCATGCAGCCTGGCTGAACTCTCGTCCAACTCCTAACTCTACTTATCTTTAAGAACAGGATGTTGTCTCTGCTTCCTGTTGGCCATGAGTTGAGCAGCTTTCCTTGGCTGTGATGTACTATCTCACCTTAGGTCCCAGCAATGAGGTCAGCTTGCCATGGACCTCTGAAACCATGAGCCAAAATAAACTTTTCCTCCTCTAAATGGCTCTTGTCAGTATTTTGATCACAGTGCTGAAAAGCTGACTAATCCAGAAACTGGTACTGAGAAGTTGGGTTGGAGCTGTGATTAACCTTGACCCTGTGATTCAGAAGAGTTTGGAGTTGGTTTGCTAAAGGAGTTTAGAAAAGTTTGGAAATTCAGCCTTAGAATATTGTAAGTGGAGCTTGATGGTCAATTCTGTTGGGAGCTCAGAAGACCAGAATGCTGGTAGGAATGCAAACAGTAAAGACTGTGCTCATGAGGTTTCTGGAGGAAATAAGGACTGTATTAGAAATTGGACTAGAGGCCATTCATCTAGTTTTCTGGAAAAAAAATTCTACATTTTTCTTGTGTTTTGAGATTTAAATTTTGAAGCCAAATTTAAAGGTGATGCACTAAATAATCTAGTGGAGGAAATTTCAAAGCATCCTGTTGTAGGGATAAATGAGGCAAGGCACTGAAGATAGTAGGAAACAGTTTTATTTGGCTGCCGCCAGGTACAGAGGGTACAGCCTTTGCTGTAATCAATCAATCCCCTGAACCCTGAGTTCAGGGAGTTTCAGAGTTTTATACCCAGCATGTAAGGGAAGGGGCTTAGAAGTTCACAGTCTGCAGAAGTTCACATAAAAGCAGCTTTTTTCTTTCACTGTTCTGGGCATGTTAACTCTTCAAGGACAACACCTGAGAAGGGGGGAGCTTCATCTCCCCTTTCTTTCCTCCCGCTGCCAGCAGTTACTATGGGCCCATTTATAACTTATCTTTAAAATGTAGACATCTCTGTGAAGCCCAGCTCAAGGCCAGAGGCCTTGTTTGCACATTTCTTCAAAGTACTATACTGGATACGTTTGTGAAAAACTAGTAAGGGGGTATCCAGCACCTGGAGTGCTGGTATCTTCTTGGCTAGTGGTTAAATAAACAGGGTGACATGAAAATAGGAATTTTATCTACATTGGACTCTTTTGCTGACAGTCCTAAAATCAGCCATGGTGAAGAGGGCTTTTCTGTGGAGAAAGGGGGTGCCACTTCAATTCCCCCCTTTAATGATGCTCCCCTTAATTTAATCCTTTAAATTTAAGAGCATCATTACCATTATCTTGGCTTAAGGCCTTATATAATGCCAAAACCTTAGTTGTTGTCATCCTTTCAACAGCAGCTTCAATAGTGGACCCAATAGTTTTAATGCACAGTGGAGCCAAACATGGGAGCAATGATCTTAAGGTTAATAGCAGAATACCCACTACACCAGTTAAGTTTTAAATCTACCAAGAGTTGAAAACCATCTCCCAAAAAGCATATTTGGGACCCAAACTTTAATGCCCTTCTAGGTATGAACGAGCACATGTGCTAGTTCTCTTGTGTTGTTGTCTATATCATTAACTGTTTGTCTATTGTCATCCATTTGGATGCAACAATCTGAGCTGTTGAACTCTCCACATATTTCTTTTTCCTCAGCTAGTAGGTGATCTAATGCCAAGTGGTTTGATAGTTAGCCACTAGCATCTAGTCTGTTTTGTGCCTAGGAGGTCAAAGGTTGTGGTAGTCTGATTAATAATAATTTTTAGTACAGCTAAGTGAATAATTCTGCTTATCATGTAAATAGGAGTTCTATAGCTCCAACTGACATTTTGTGCCCAGGTATCTGGAGCATAAGTGGTAATAATCCTCTGGGGTGACCAGTTATCTTCACCCCAAGATTGGTCACTTCCTAAATCAAGTCTCTTTCCAATGGACCTCTTTTTCCTTTCCAAACAGTCATCCATCTATAGCATTCCTCTGGTGGGACAGGTCCTAAATATATGTTTTACCACTTCTTATAGTGGATTGGCTTGACACATGGTTTACATGATCTCCATGGTTGGAATAGGAGTGGGCAGAACCCCTTAAGGTTATCAAAGGAAACCAAACTAAATAATAGACTAACATTTTGGTTAGCATAGGTTAAACAGAATGAATTAACAAAACCAAACTAATAACACCAAACAAATCCTAGAAAGCTTACATAAGCAAGATAAAAAGTATATGTGAAATTTTGCTACCCAGAGTCCAATTAGTAGGAGTTACTGTTATCAAACCAGTAGCAAAAACCAAACAGAAAACTGTGTATATATTTAGAAGCAAGGGGTGGAAATGCATTACAGTATAGAAATTATCTTAGAGGTTGAAAGAGTCCATTAGTCTTCACGGGAGGTTTATCCTTCACTGTGTATCTATCAGCCAGTCCCTCCTGTGTGGCTGAAACAGGGCCGTAGTCTCCTCAAGCTTCATCTGTGCATAGACCAGTCAGCTTCCGGAGTGACTGGAGCAGGGCTGTTGTTCTTCTGATCCTCAAGCTTCTCTGGTGCTCCTTTTTCTTTGGGATGGTCAGCTTCAAGGGTGTAGCAGCATCTGGAGAGCACTCCCAGTCTGCAGCTGCAGGCGTGAGTCTGGTGTAGTGAATTCAGGGACCTATCTCTGCAAACTTTACTGCAGTTGAGGTGGATAAAATAACAGTGAAAGGGCCCTTCCAAACAAGTTTAGGGGCTGAATATTTCATTCTTTGACCCAGACTCAATCTCCAGGCTTGAAGGAGTGTGCACCTGTGTCAAATTTACTGACAATCTTTCTCTAACCCTTTGGTTGAGAACCTGTAAAGCTTTCCCTAAGACCTGAAGCTGTCATCTCAGGGTTAATTTTCCATCTCTCTTAAGTCTCCCTGTAGTCCCCTAATAATGGAGGGCTTCCCATATATTATCTCAAAAGAGAAGAATCCAGTCCTTCTAGTGGGAGTGCATCTAATCCTCAGCAGTGTAATAGGGAGAAGTTTATCAAAATGTAAGTGAGTCTCCTGATATAGCTTACCCAATTGAGCCTTAAAGTCCTGTTCATCCTTTTAACTTTACCAGAACTCTGCAGCCTATAGGCAGTATGTAACTTCCATCTGACATTTACACTCTTGGTCAGTAATCATATCACCTCTGCCCTAAAGCTGGCCCATTGTCTGAGTCAATAATTATTGGGACACCAAATCTGGGAATAATTTCCCAGAGAATCATCCTACTATCTTTTTAGCCTTTTCAATGCAGGTGGGAAAGGCTTCCACCCAATCATAGTATGAACATACAAAAACCAAAAGTTATTTATAGCCCCGTGAGCTTGGTAGGTTCAGAGGGCACAGTTTTTGCTGTAATCAATTAACCCCCTGAACCCCGAGTTCAGGTAATTTCAGAGTTTTATACCTAGCATGTAAGGAGAGTGGCTCAGAAGTTTACAGTATACAGAAATTCACATAAAAGCAGCTTTTTCTTTCACTTTCCTGGACATGTTAACTCTTCAAGGACAACACCTGAGAAGGGGAGAGCTTCTTCTCCCCTTCATTCCTCCCCCGCCAGAAGTTACCATGGAGCCCATTTGTAACTTATCTTAAAAATATAGACATCTCTGTGAAGCCCAGCTCAAGGCCAAAGGCCTTGTTTGCACATTTCTTCAAAGTACTATACTGGATATGTTTGTGAAAAACTAGTAAGGAGTGTTCAGCACCTAGAGTGCTGGTATCTTCTCGGCCAGTGGCCAAGTAAAACAGGGCAACACGAAAACAGGAAGTTTATCCACATTGAACTCTTTTGCAGAGACTGTTTTGCTGACAGTCCAAAAATCAGTCTGGGTGAAGATTTCTGGAGAGGCCCAGTTAAGATTTTTCAGTGGAGAAAGGGGGTGCCACTTTAAGAGGAAATACAAGAAGCTTTCATCCTTTGGCAGTTGCTTCCATAACTGTACCAGGGGGGCATTAGTTTGTTTATCTATTGTCCTTTCATCCACTCCTGCTGTCCTTAGTTCCACCCACATCTGTTTAAGGAGACTCACAGAGGTCCCTCTAGTTTCAGCTGGATATTACAGACTTGTGTTTTCTGCCACAGTCTTTTGGTCTCCCTTATATCTGCTATTCATTGTGCTGCTTTCTAGAGGGGCTGCCCTGTCAATGGGAATAGTATGAATACCAGGGCACCCTAAATGGATAAAGGGGCCACGTGTAAGGAAGTCTGCATCCCTCACCCCAGCAATCAAAGTTATACTGTCAGGTCCTGGCACAGATCACATATTTCATCCCCAAGTCCCACAAACAGGCTTGTTGTAATTCTTCCATTGAAGTCAAGGTGCTTCTGGCATAGAAATATCCCTGGAATTTGGCCACATATTGTAAGCAGCAAGAAGCAGCCAACCTAGTAACGGTGCCACACTTTCATCAGCAGCACTGGAGTTAAAGGCACTGACACGAAGCAGGGTGGGTAGTTCCTGAAGCCACTTTCCACAATTTTACACCATTCAACATTATCCCATGTGCTCTGGGTCCCACAAGCAGAGCAGCCATGCAGGTACACTTTCTTTTGTTTTCTGCCTAAACTTGGATCCCAGGTCCACCAGCTCTTCCAGGACATGAGGCCCAATGGTGGTATGGGCAGCAGGTCTGCACCCACCCCTCAGGCTGCTCCTGCTGGGTCTTTCCTTGTGGGCCACCACAGGTCTAGTTCCATTATATTTTCATCCACCACTCCCACTTGTTGAGGGCCACAGCTGAGTCGGGATGACACATGGCATTTTTGCCAGAAGTAGTGGTTGAGAGGTGACGCCAGCGAGCCATTAAGATGATGACTTTTGAGTTCTCACAGAGTTCCCGTTCCGGTTGAGCTCTTGCAGGGATTCCTGAATAGTTCGCATTGGTTGGGGAAGTGCCAGAGGAGGGATTTCCGGTTGGTGGTTGCTGGAGGAACCACGTGGAGTTCAGGAGAGTTCCCGTGGAGCGTGTGTGGAGTGTGCTGGTGGAATTCAGAAATAAAGTTTGTTCCTGCTTGAGTGGCTCATGATTTGTGTCCAGCCAGACTGCAGCATTTGGCAGCCCATGCGGGGAATGCCTGAAGCTCAGAGGTAAGTGAAATTGTTCGTCCCTAAGGGAAGTCGAGAGAATGGGTGACCATTTCAAAAAACAATGTGTTCTTGTTTTGATTTGTTTTGTTTTTGTTTCAAGCTGCCTATCTCTAGAACTTTCTCAGGCAAACTGGGAAAAATGGTTGACTCAAGGTTTGAAGTTGTTCACCCCTGAGGAAGAGATAGAAATAGACCACAAATGCACATGTCAAGAAAATAGGTAAATTGATACAATGATTTTTTGTTCCATTTTTGTTTCATTCTGTTTTGGTTTTGTTTTGTGTCATCTTGTTGGGTTGTGTTATCTTTTTAGTAGATTAGAAATTAGTAAAAAACAAACCAAAAGAGTGTTAAGTAAATTGTTAGAGGTTTAGACCATGGAGAAAGACATTTTAGATCAAGCAAAAGAGAAGATCTCTCGAGCTAGTCAGACAGAGGAAGAAAATTTAAAGGAAAGGGGGATATTAGGGAAAAAGCTACAACAGGAGGCTGCTACTAACACCGTTCAATCACCAGAGGTCATAATTCGTCCAACAGCTCCACCTATGGAGACAGCTGAGTGGCCCTCAACCCCTGTAGTTGATAGATGGGATCCTGAGACAGGACCTTAAAGATTAGCATGCCCTGTACTTGAGCAGTCAGGAGGGCAGTGAATTCACTGTGCTTTAGATTTCAAAACAGTGAAGCAGATAAAGGAAGCTGTAACAACCTATGGTCCCCAAGCACCCTTCACTGTAAGCATGATCGAATCCATTACCAACTTTGACATGATGCCAGCAGACTGGGCTAGCATGTGTAAATCTGTGCTAAATGGAGGACAATATTTGTTATGGAAGGTTGCCAATGAAGAATTTTGCACAGAGATGGCTAGGCGAAATGCAGCAGCTGGTTACCCTCAAAGAATTCTAGATAAGTTGTTAGGAAAGGGACCTTATGAGGGTCAATGGCAACAAACTGAATATGATCCTGCTATATATTCACAAATCACTGCAGATGCAGTTAGGGCATGGAAGACTTTACAAGGACATGGAGATTTACAAGGTCAATTATCTAAGATAATACAAGGGGCTAATGAACCTTACGCTGAATTTGTAGATAGGCTTATTCAAACAGCTACCAGAGTTTTTGGGGACACAAAACAAGCAATGCCATTAGTTAAACAGCTAGCCTTTGAGCAAGCAAACAGACGGTGCAAGGAGGCCATTAGACCATGGAAACATGGAGATTTAAACACATATATTAAATTATGTAGAAACATTAGTGCACAAGGGCAAGTCTTGGCAGCTACAGTACAACAGGTTTTAGATGCCAGGCCAAAGACATGCTACAATTGTGAACAAACAGGACATTTTAAAAGGAATTGCCCCATAGGAGGAGGGTTTAACAAAGCTAGGTATCAAAGGAGTAGAATACCAGGTATTTGCCCACGATGCCTTAGAGGGAGACATTGGGCTAATGAATGCCGTTCTCAAACCACCATAGAGGGTACTCCGTTATCAAAAAACGGACAAGGACCAGGTGTTTACCCACTATATCATGGAGAAAAGCATCGGGCTCCATTGCAAAAAAATGGACAGGGGGGCCCAATGCTCCAGGGCCCACAACCACTAATATACGGGGCACTGGAGGAACCCAGCAACACCATCAGGGTAGTGCCCAGGACACATTGCTCATTAGATCTCTCATCAGATGAACCAGAGGAAGCACAGGCTTTGACATCTGCGCCTCCACCAGAGCAGTACTAACTCCAGAGATCGGAGTTCAAATCATTCCCACAGGAGTAAAAGGACCTCTTCCCCAAGGAACAGTAGGCTTATTATTGGGAATCAGTTCTTCTACTCTAAAAGGACTTATGATAAGTCATGGGGTAATTGATCCCGATTATGAAGGTGAAATAAAAATTATAGCTAGTTCTCCAAAAGGTATAACAGTAATATCACCAGGAGATAGAATAGCACAGTTATTAATAGTACCCAGCCTGCATGATAAATTTTCCAGTCATACTGTAGAAAGAGGTTCCAGGGGATTAGGCTCCACAGGTGTAGATTAGGCTATGTTGTCTTTAAATTTATATTCTTGCCCCATGCTAAAACTAAATATTCAAGGATATGAATTTAATGGGCTACTGGACACAGGTGCAGACCTTAGCATCATATCTTGTCAAGAATGGCAGAAACATTGGCCATTACAACAGGCCACACAAACGCTTTGAGCCCTAGGAGTAGCAACTAATCCCCATAGAAGTGCAATGGTATTAGATTGGAAGAATCCTGAAGGATGTGAAAGAACTATACAGCCATATGTATTGGATCATATTCCTATAAATTTATGGGGACGAGAAGTCCTAGATCAATTAGGTTTGACATTAACAAATAACATCAATTCAAATGCGCCCACTATTAGGACTAGACAAGGTTTCAGGAAAGAAAAAAGATTAGGAGAACAGAACAAGGTATAGCAGCACCAATACAAATAGATAAAGAAATAAATAGACATGGATTGGGTTTTCAGAAGGGGTCACTGAGACAATAAAAATTACTTGGAAATCAGAAAGACCAGTATGGGTTCCTCAGTGGCCCCTGACTAAAGAAAAGATACAAGTAGCCCATGACCTGGTCAAACAACAATTAGCGGAGGGACATATACAACCTTCCATATCTCCCCATAATATTTCTATTTTTGTCATCAAAAAGAAATCTGATAAATGGAGATTATTGCAAGATTTAAGAGCCATTAATAATGAGATGGTTATTATGGGATCTGCTCAATCGGGGATTCCCCAATTGTCTGCTTTGCCAAAAACCTGGTATGTTTTAGCTATAGATATTAAAGATTTTTTTTAAATTCCAATTCATCCTGAGGATAGTCCACGTTTTGCATTTACTATCCCTGCACTGAATCATGAAGGTCCTGATCAGAGATATGCATGGAAAATACTCCCTCAAGGGATGGCTAACAGCCCAACTATGTGTCAAATTTATGTTAACAAAGCAATCCAGCCACTTAGAAATCAAAATCCTGAATTACAAATATTTCACTATATGGATGATGTATTATTAGCACATAAAGACAAAAACACATTGCTAGAATGTTATGCAACACTTATAAACTTATTAAATAATTATAATCTAGAGATAGCAATAGATAAAGTACAATTAAATTTTCCAATTAATTATTTAGGAGTTCTATTATCTTTAACCACCATCCGTCCACCAAAACTTCAAATACGTAGATCAACTCAAATCACTTAAGGACTTTCAAAAGTTATTAGGAGACATAAATTGAATAAGGCCTTATCTAGGCATACCAACAGAAGAGTTGGGACAATTATTTGATATCCTAAAAGGTCCATCAGATCCAAATTCACCCCACATGTTGTCGCCTGAAGCAAGAAAGGCATTAAAAATTATTGAAACATATATGGAAATATACATTTGGATACAATGGATATAAGTTTGCCTTTATTATTTATTGTAATACCAACCAAAAATATTCCTACAGGAGTATTTTGGCAAGAAGGTCCATTATTGTGGATACATTTATCTTATTCTCCTAACACTATTCTTACTAGGTATCCTGAGGCTGTAGGACAATTAATACTCAAAGGAATAAAAGCAGCAAAGGGAGTGTTTGGAATTTCTCCCAATAAAATTATTACTCCATATACTATGGATCAAATTGATGAGATACCTAATGAGTTAAATACTTGGGCAATAATCATGTGTAAATCTAATGTTTCATTTGATAACCACTTGCCATCTAATCCTTTGTTGTGTTTTTGGTCTTCGCATCCTATAGTTTTTTCCAGAAATGACAAGAAAAACACCTATCATGAATGCTCCAAATATATTCACTGATGGGTCAAATAATAGTATAGCAGCAGTAGTTACCGCTGACCAAACTTTTACATTTTTAGTACCCAAACAGTCAGCTCAAAAGGTAGAGCTTAATGCAGTATTACAAGCTTTTGTGATGTTTAAAAATTATGTATTTAATTTATTTTCTGATAGTCAGTATATAGTTAATGCTATAGTATCCCTTGAAGATGCTGGTAGGATTTCCCCTTCCTCTACTGTTTTCTCTTTGTTTTCCACTATACAAAGTCTAATCTTGGACAGAAAAGATCCATTCTTTATAGGACATATCAGAGCACATACAGGATTGCCTGGAGCCCTTAGTTTGAGCAATGATTTAGCAGATAAAACTACACGTGACATACATATTTTCTCTACACAAGAAGAAGCTACAAATTTTCGTAAAAAGTTCCATGTCAATGCTAATACTTTACAAAAGCGTTTTAAAATAACTAAGAAACAAGCTAGACAAATAATAAAACAATGTCAAAATTGTGTGACATTTTTACCACAAGTTAATCTTGGAGTCAATCCTAGAGGACTAATACCTAACCATATTTGGCAGATGGACGTCACAGCTTGCCAGAATTTGGAAAATTAAAATGTTTGCATGTTACAGTTGATACTTCTTCCAGATTTTTGATGGGCTCCCTTCATGCCGGAGAAAAAACTAAAGATGTTATAGCTCATTGCTTACAAAATTTTGCCACTGTGGGCATTCCAAAACAGTTAAAAACAGATAATGGTCCTGGTTATACTTCTACCTCTTTTAAACAATTTTGCTCATCATTTGGCATTACTCATATAACAGGAATCCCATACAATCCACAGGGACAAGGCATAGTTGAAAGAGCTCATCAAACTATTAAAATGTACTTATTAAAGCAAAAAGAGGGAATTGGAAAGGGGTATATATCCCCCAAAGATAAACTTAAAATAACCCTTTTTACTCTAAACTTTTTAAATTTAGATTCATCAGGGCTTAGTGCTGCAGAAAGTCATATGTATCCAAAAAATGTACATAAGCCCAAGGTACTTTGGAAGGATATTCTAACAGGACAATGGAAAGGTTCTGACCCAGTGATTGTCTGGAGTTGGGGTTCTGTTTGTGTGTTTCCACAGGGAGAACAGCATCTGATTTGCATTCCAGAGAGACTAACCAAAGTGATTTCTACAGACCAAAAAGAAGATGATTTGACTCAAATCCATAACAGCTAATATCCAGAGCTCCAGCTTACATCTGCGACAGTGATTCTCCCACACCTGGAGGCTAATGAATAATGAACACCATTAAGGCCTATTTCAAATGTAAAAAAACCTTGAGTCTTGCTTGTGGGAATACCTTCAGACCCATTATGCAAGTTACAGAAAAAAAGGATGGGATATCCAAAAAAGAGTCAAACCCAGGTGGTAACCAGGATGTATTTTTCAATATCTATTTTATTATTGCCTTTTCCCACATCATGAAGTTCTATTTTATTTTTTGAGCTCATACAGACCTAGGTTAATGTTTTTCTGATCAGTTTTATTTTTTGACTGTGGATTTTTTAAACATTGCAATGGAGATTTCACCTGTGTAAAGCTACAAGGCCTTTACTATTGTCTCTTGTGTTGTATGTTATGTGTGCACACTTGTGTTTTGTGTTGTATGTCTGTATGTGCGTATGTCCATAGATCATATATGAGGAGCACTCATGAAAAAAGTGGATCCAAATATTTTTATTATTCACATGATTTAAATGGTTTAATTTAAATTGGGTAAATAGCTGCTGAGTATTGTTTTAATATGTGAACAAATATGGAGGTTAACAGATTTATTTGTTTACTTTTACGTTTTCTTTTCTTTATATTTAATAATTCTGTTCAGGATAATGTAAATTGTTCAGAAAATTGTTTTCTTAGTAACTGTTGGAATGTTACATAATTTTTTAGCCATCATTGCCAGAATTCCTATCTTCCTCCCAGTGCCGGTGAAGACAAAGATAAAACCAAACTACAGCTTCTTCGATAGCTATCACAGTAAACTGTATAAACTGATGCATCAATGAATAATAACTCAACAAGTAATGCTCAATCAAGGAGTCGATTTACTTTGGAAGGAAATGGACATATTGATAGATTCCTCTTCTTTAAACTGCTTGCAGAACTTGCCTGGATTATGTATCACTTGTATACATTGTGAACTATCTGTTGGTGCAGCGAATTGTGGTAGTGCTGGAGTATCTTTGCTGATGGTGTCGCTGGTGGTACAATTTTTCCAAAGGAGCCGTCAATTGGCTTGGTGTCGTGGCATTTCTGTATCCTCCTCCCTTCTACTAGTGATGGTCTAAATTTGGGGGCCAACAGAGGTGAGGCAAAGAACCTCACCCCACCCACTGGTGCATAGGCCTATTCACAAGTATGGCTGTATGCTGCACCAGTAGTCAGTGACAGGTAAGATCCAATTGCAGTGGTACCAACCTAAGACAGGAGGCTGACGCCTTGAGGTCAGCTCATCTGATGACGGGTAAGAACCATATGTAGTATTGGATAGCCTAACAGGCACAGTCCCTAAGCCACATTGCTTGTTGTTTAATTAAACAGAAGGGGGGAGATGTTGAGGGCCAGCCGAGTCGGGATGACGCATGGCATTTTTGCCAGAAGTAGTGGTTGAGAGATGATGCCAGCAAGCCATTAAGATGATGACTTTTGAGTTCTCACAGAGTTCCCATTGAGTTCCGGTTGAGCTCTCGCGGGGATTCCTGAAGAGTTCGCATTGGTTGGGGAAGTGCCAGAGGAGGGATTTCCGGTTGGTGGTTGCTGGAGGAGCCGCGTAGCGTTCAAGAGAGTTCCGGGGGAGTGTGTGTGGAGTGTGCTGGTGGAGTTCAGAAATAAAGTTTGTTTCTGCTTGAGTGGCTCGTGATTTGTGCCCAACCAGATTGCGGCACCCACTTCCATGAATGACTGGAAATAGTGCATTCCCTGAGGAGGCCCCAAGTCTGAGGGTCCCAGTTTTCACTAGCCACCAATGCCCTGATCTGGGATCCAGACTATGATGTTCCCTTGATTTAGCACAATGGCTCTCCATGACCTGTGGACATTTGTCTGTAAGTTCTAAGTACTGTGACAGCACATCCTTACTGTCAACCTACACTAAAAGGGGTGTCTCTTTCTAGTTTTAATTGTTTCCACCCTCTGTGGAGCCGAGCCTGAGTAGCTAAGTCCTGGGCTGTGGCTAACTCTGAGGCACGCAGGCTTCTTCCTCTGTGCCACTGCAGTCGCACTGGTTACTTGTGCTTACTGCTTTCGGTGTTGCTTCCAACTCTTATGGCACCCTGCTTTGCATTTTCAGGGTGTCTCCATACTCATGGAGAGGTTCCCACACTTTTAATAGGGAACCTACCTTCAACCACATCAAGGCTATAGTCAGCCTGTGGTTTCCCCTGCAGACCCCATGTCCTTTTGTTGTTGTTGTTGTTGTTTTGTTTTGAGTACTGGGGATTTAACTCAAGTGCACTCGACCACTGAGACACATCCCCAGCCCTATTTACAGGCTCTCTTTGAGTTGCTTAGTGCCTTGCTTTTGGTGAAGCTAGCTTTGAACTCATGGTGCTCCTTCCTCAACCTCCCAAGCCACTGGGATTACAAGCATGAGAGTGAGAGACACATTTGGGGGATTCCCAACTTCTCTTTTAAAGGAAACTTAGTGAGGGGTGGGTATGGGAAAGAAGTAGGGATGATATCTGTCTGATGATCTCAAGGAATTTTATGGTGGTCTGGCCATTCTTAGGATCCTTAGGCTGATATTATCTCCATTATCTGATTGGTTGATAATACTGAAAAGTCCTCTAGATTATAGGTTTCTTAAAATGTATCTCTCTTTGCTTAATCTATTTATTAGGGGAGGGTTGTTAATCAATAATACACAAGAGAAATTTACAGTTTCCCCAGGAAATTGAAATAGGCCTGAAAGGGGACTGGTTTGAGATGTGACCAACCTGGAACAGTATTCAGAACTTCTGAATAAAAATTTTATTTCCCTGTCCTTTTTTTCTTTTTTTTTTTTTAAATTTCTTCTCTCCTACTTTAAGCCAGGAGTTCAAGGACAGCCTGGGAAACATGGTTTGACTCTATCTCACAAACACAAAAACCAGGAAAAAAAAATACTCCTTATACTATTTGTTAAAGGGCATTCCCTAAAATCAGTAATGAAATTAAAAACCAAGCTACATTCAAAGGATTTAAGTATATCAACTAATTTGATTTTCAAAGCACAACCTTTTCTTTTTCTTTCTTTTTTCTTTCTTTCTTTCTTTCTTTCTTTCTTTCTTTCTTTCTTTCTTTCTTTCCTTCCTTCCTTCCTTCCTTCCTTCCTTCCTTCCTTCCTTTCCTTCTTTCCTTCTTTCAGAGCTGAGGATCCAGCCCAGCATATTAGCAAGCCCTCTATCACTGAGCTTCACCCTCAGTCCCACTTTGGGACATTTAAATTGCTTACTTTAAGACTCTCTTTATAACAAAAATTTGCATCTATAAAGGAAATTTCCATTTCTAAGCACAGCTCCCTGTAAACTAACTCTTACAATAAGGAAAGACCAGCTTAAGTCCGCACTCCAAGCCTCCATTTTATCCTATCTGGGCTTTTACCTATTACTTTTTGTTATTGAATAGTGGTCTGAGAAGGTCCCCAAAGACAAAAGGGAACTTTAACTTGGCCCTTGCAGACTTTTGACATATTTTGAAATAAAGAATTTCAGGACAAGTCAGAAAGAGTTACAAGCAGAGACTTACTTAGGAGAGCAAGGAGTATATACTCAAGAGGGATAGGAGGAGATGCTTTGGGGTCTCAGGGATTTCCTTCAAAGGGAACTTGGTAAATAGTGAACACAAGAGGCATGTGGGAGTGGCATTAGCATAGTGAGCTCTGTCCTTTAATCACAGAGCACCAGGCCAGCCACAGTGGTCTAGTTCTTTTCAGGATCTCCAAGTTGATAATATCTAGTTAATAGACAGCATTTGGCCTGTCCCTCTATCACAGGTCTCTAATAATATTTTTCTCTTAGCTTTACTTAGTTTAAAGAAAAAGGGTTGTGCCAACCAGCAATATATGTAGGCATTAATTAGTTGGACTCACAATACCTAAAGATTTATGGGCCATTCAAAAATCTATGCTTGGAGGAAACCAGGCCTGAGGAACAAAGGTGAGGATGTTTGTGGAGCTTCTTTCATTGAAAGTTACAGTTTCTTTCCCTTTCCCTTCCCTTTCTGTCTAGGCTTTTTTCTTCTATCCTACCTCATGTTGTCTCAGCAAATAATGGTGTTCAGATATAAGTTCTTTTTCTCTATAATTTCAGTTTTCTATCTTGTCTCACAGTCGAATTTTTGAAAGTACAAATTTAGCATTGCCTAGCTATGGAGATTGCTCAGATTTTTTGTTGTTGTTGTTGTTGACAACAGAGTTGGATCTTTTTAAAAAATCCAATCTACGAGTACTTTGATTGGAAAAGAGCTAAAAATGAAAGTACCATATGATCCAGCTATACCACTGCTCTGTACACATCTGAAAGCATTAAGATCAGCATGCCATAGAGATACCTAGGTACTCCTGTCTGCATAATTCTCAATACCCAAGTCGTGGGATCAGCTAGGTGCCTGTCAACCGATGAATAGATAATGAAGATGTGGTATGTAGACACATTTTTTTCAGCCATAAAGGAGAAAAAAAAAATCATGTCCTGTTCAGGAACATGGATGGGACTAGAGATCATCACATTAAACAAAATAAAGCCAGGCTCAGAAAAACAAGTGTCACATATTTTCTTTCCTATGTGGGATCTACAAAAAACAAAACAAAACTAAAATGACTTGAATGTAGAAGGAATAGTATTAGTGGAAAGGAAGGGGTCAGAAAGGATGAAGTATACACTAACATAACACTGTCTTGTAAAATTAGTATGCTCTGACAAATAAGAACACCCCAAACAAAGAAACACATTGCTGGGGGCAATAAAACAAGTAATCTGAAGATGGATAGTCTACAGGAAAGAAAAACAAGTTCAGTGGGCCAGCTCCATCTTCTTGGGATGAGTAGATAGAAAGAGGCTTGGCCCAGTACCCCAGCAGAGAAGTGCCCCCATTCTCCAGCAGATGTGTATGCTCTGGACTCCTTCAAGTCCCCGTAAACAGCACATATTCTGATAGAACACATAGGAACCCCAGTAAATTTCTTAAATTGAGCTTGAGTTTCTGAGCAAAGCTCTCGGGATTGAATCAAACCAGGGGTTTGTAACTAGCGGGCTCTGAACCTTGATTGGCACTCTGAAGGGTGTAGTTATTGCACACGTCTTTTATGATTTCTGATAAAAGGAGCATGGACTCCATGTTCCAAATATCGAGATTTGGTCATATCCAACAATGAGGACAGAAGCAGATAGAAGATTAAGAATGATGTAAGCGGCCAGGCGCGGTGGCTCATGTCTGTAATCCCAGTGGTTTGGGAAGCTGAGGCAGGAGGATCCTTAGTGCAAAGCCAGCCTCAGCAACAGTGAGGTGCTAAGCAACTCAGTGAGACCCTGTCTCTGAATAAAATACAAAATAGGGCTGGGGATGTGGCTCAGAGGTTGAGTGCCCCTGAGTTCAATTCCTGGTACAAAAAAAAAAAAAAAAAAAAGAATGATATAAGCAAACAGCACAGTTAAGAGAGTAGGGCACCAAGGGTTTCCATGGTTGGCTTTTCTTATCTGTTTGACTTGTTTCAGCTTCAGTGTGAGCCTCAGTCCAGGTTCACGGGTGTAGGCATTTGTAGACTCATTTGGCTCTCTTGGTTTCTCTACAGTGGCACGATGAATCCAGGAATTATACCTTGTGATTTAAGGGCAGAATGAGTCAATAGTAGGTTTCAATAAGGTCCTGTCCAAATCCAGTCACACTTGTCCTGAAAGGACCCTGACTTCCATGATTTTAAATATACTCAGCCCCTTGATTTATAAGGGTGGAGTCTTATCTCTGTAGAAGAAGGAAATCAGTTTGCATACATATTAAGAACAGGCATCGGGCTGGGGATGTGGCTCAAGCGGTAGCGCACTTTCCTGGCATGCGTGCTGCCCGGGTTCGATCCTCAGCACCACATACAAACAGAGATGTGCCCACCGAAAACTAAAAAATGGATATTAAAAAATTCTCTCACTCCTTCTCTCTCTCTCTCTCTCTCTCTCTCTCTCTCTCTCTCTCTCTCTCTCACACTCTCAAAAAAAAAAAAAAAAAAGAACAGGCATCACCTGCCCTAGATTGATATGTTTTATTGCCATTCAATTTCCACATCAGGGTGTATTTCAGAACTAATTCCCCATGGAGACACCTTTACAGTCAGTATTGCAAAGGTGCTGAGCTTGAGCTTACCTTTGGGATTGGCTCTGATGTAAATCAGAGCAACAGGTGAAAGCTTTAACCAAGTTTCTCAAGCTTCTTGGCAAGGTTTGGCCAAGGTCATCTGAAGCTCACGATTGGTTTAAGCTCCAGATGACTGGGGTCTCCATGCCACACATTACCATCATATTCCTAGCACCTGGGAAGCCACATCCACTATTTTTGAAGTAAAAGCAGAACTGTTGTCACTTTGGATAGACCCAGGGACCAAACATGGGGATAATTTCTTTAAAAAGATATTTTATAATTTTCCTTGCATTTTCTGTCTGGGGAGAGGCAGAAGTAATTTACCAGATTTACTGGGAAAGTCATGAAGCTTAAGCCTTAGAGCCTCTTGCTGGCCAGGCACCTTATGGACCAAGGAGGGACTGAGCAGAGCATCCTGAGCATCACATGCCTTTGTGGAATTTTCCAAAGTCAGATATTTTAAGAGTAATTGACAGGGGAATGCTACCTCTTTGCACCCCAACTTCCTGTCTGTCACACTTCCCCTCTTCTTGTGTATTGCTGGACTGGCATGGCATTTTAGGGAACTAGCTAAGGGGAACTTGTCATGGACTACTGGCACTGATGAAAATAACAGGTCAAACATGTCATTACAAATATTGACAACCAACGGTTACCCAGTGGCATGAGTTCAAAGAGGTTTAAAAATTAATAATATAGGAAGCATGAAAAGTCTGTGGTCATCATTTTTTTTCAATGTTGGGGCTCAATCTGGGAGCTGCATCCCATCCACATGAGACATTGTGAAATCTTACAGCTTTTATTGATTTATGTGTATGTTTGTAGTGTTAGGGCCTCACGCATGCTGAATCCAGCCTGACAACCACTGTCTTCTGTTTGCTTGTTGATATATATCTGCACCAGAAATTACAATGCGCACACACACACAAACATATATATTTTAGTTGTTGATGGACCTATGTTTTATTTATTTATATGCAGTGCTGAGAATAGAATCCAGTGCCTCACACATGCTGGACAAGCACTCTACCACTGAGACACAAACCCAGGCCTTCTTGTTTGTTTTTGAGACAGAGTCTTGTTATATTGCCCAGTCTGTGTGGGCTCAAGAGAGCCTCCTGCCTCAGCCTTCCCCACTAGCTGGGACGACAGGCATGTGTCACCATACCTGGCTCTTCATTTAGCTTTTTAAGTTGTTTTTGTTTTGTTTTGTTTTTGAGACAGGATCTTGCTATGTTGTCCAGGCTGGGTTCCAACTTGTGATCCTCCCGCAATAGCCCCCAGATATGAAAGAAAAGAAACTTGATAGATGTTTTTCTAAATTTGATAATAATTCAAAAATGTTCAATAAGTCATAAAGCTGAAATAAATGTTTCTAAACTATCATCAATAAAAAATTTTGATCAACTGTGCTACAGAAAAGATAAAATTATCTTCTCTCTCTCTCTCTCTCTCTCTCTCTCTCTCTCTCTCTTATTTATTTATTTATTTTAGAACTGGGGATTGAACCCAGGGACTCTTTACTACTGAGCTACATTCCCAGACCTTTTTAATTTTTTATTTTGAGACATGGCCTCACTAAATTGCTGAGGCTGGCCTCAAACTTCAGATCCTCCTGCCTCAGTTTCCTGAGTCACTGAGATTACAGGTTTCTGCTATTACACAGGGCTGTGTGATTGGACTCTGTGACTTTAGGGCCCAGTGTGCTTATAATCACTCCATTCAATGACTAGAAGTAAGGAATTCTAGTCTGTGAGGATGAGAATAACATGAATTTTATGTGTAATCAATGGAGGTCAATTCATCAGGAAGCACCGACAGTTACAATTGTTTGTGCCTAATAACAAGAATTCAAAATATCCAAAGCGAGTCTTGATAACATGAGAGGGAGAAATAGAATCTGCAATAATAGTTGGGTTTACATATATATGCTTTGAGTTTTTAGTTGTGGAAAAATACACACAATGCAGCATTTACCACCATGACCACTGTCAAGAGTGAGGCTTGGGGTGTTAAGGTCATTTGCATTGTGTGCTCTCCAGAATGAAACCTCATCTTGTAGAAGTGAAATTTTGTACCTATAAGCTACAGCTCCTTAAATTCCCTCCCCCCCCTGCCCCCATCTTCATTCTCTCTGTGAAGATTCCTCTTCTAGGTGGACTCACACAGGATCCATCCTTTGCCACTGGCCTGTTTCAGTGAGTGTGTCTTCGGGCTCCCTCCATTCTGGGCATGTGTCAGAATCTCCTTTACTTTTAAGTTTAAATATTAGTCTGTTATGTGAATGGATCCCCTGGAGAACATGCAGAAGTTTCAAGGGGGCCAGCAATGAGCGGAAATAGCAGCAGGAGTACCCAGAGGATCTCACTAGTCTCTGGGAGGCGAGCAGGTCAAGTCTATGTCAGACAGGGGCTCACAGAGAGACAGGCTCAGGTCTGCTGGCACCCTGCAGCTGGGCCCAGGTTCTCCCAGCTCAGGAAGGCTAGATAAGCAGTCACCAGAGGCCTGATCCCCCCAGAGGCCCTGCCTGGCTCCAGCTTGTCCCTTCCAAGTCTGGGCTGCACCTGCTGGCTGATCTCAGGGCAGGGTCCCCTAAACCTAGCCAGGTCCAGCCTGGGGCAAAGTGAAACAGCCAGCCTTTGTCTTCCCTCCTGCCCTGGTCCTAACCTTCCTGCTCTACCAGGAAGCTGGGTCTTGGGCTCTCAATGGCATTAGAATAACAACCCATCTGCTCTGACCTGCACGGTTCACTAAACATGCTCCACCCAGGGCTTCCTGGGACCCCCCACATGGGCTGCAAGGGAGGGTGGGGGAGGGGAAACCAGAGACTGAGTACATGGTCATTTTAGAGGTAAGTACCAGGTCTAGAGGACTCATGGAGGTGTCTGCTCTCCTTTATCCTGTTAGAGAATCACCTAGAAGGCCCACATGGCAGGGACAGAGTGAGTGAGGATTACAGGAGATGAGTTGGAGAAGTGGGCACTCGCAAGATCATATGAAGCCTTGGAGACTGTGAGGAGGAGCCTGGCTTTTGTTTCTTAAATACATTGTAGTAGAAAAGTTCTTACAATCCCCAGCATTGCAAAAATAAAAGAAAATAGAATTAAATTAAAAAAGATAAAAATTCTTACTGACACAGGAAGATGTTCATGGTCTCTGAAAAGGGAAGAGCAAAGCCCTGCCAGCTCCTGCCCCCAGACACCCAGGCCAACCTCTGCCATCCTCTAGCCCTGTTAACCTCTTAAGGTCCCCTTCTCTGGTAGCCAAGGAGGTCACTGGGAGATGTCCCCTCTTAGAACACACACTGAGAAGAAGGGGCCAGCAACCGGGTCTGTTCTCTTCTCTGGAGCCCATGGAGGAGGCAGAGTGTGGCTGTTGTCAGGATGGGGCCACCAGGCTGAGAAGCACAGAGGGCCCACCCCAGGCTGTGGCCCCAGAGTGGTTCTCAGGGAAGAGGGTTCCGTGGAGATCTGGCGCTGAAGCCGTTGGCCGGGTTGAAGAAAGGCCAGGGAGCGTGTGGGACCCAGGTTCCAGGAGAGGGGACAGCAAGTGGAAACACATGAAGAGAGAAAGCCTGGGGCATTGGAGGGCCTGGGGAGGTTTCGTCTGGTTGGATTGCAGGACACAAGCGGGAGCTGGCCTGGGAGTCAGTGGTCAGCAGCTGGCAGAGGTCAGCTCCTCTCGCCTCACATCCGGGACATTTCCCCAGTCAGTGGTACTAGATATGGAAAATGAAAAATGCCAAGACAGGGCGTCCTGGGGAAAGGGAGTCAAAAAGAACGACATACATTGGTAACTTTAATCTCTTTCAAGATAAACCCTTTTCCGATGCTGCCCACAGGTGGGGAGAGAGTGTTTCACAAACCTATGATGATAGTCTCTGGGAAGATTTCATTTCTTTCAAGGTAAATTCTCTCCAGGTGCTACACGGACCCTCAACCCCCAAACCCCAATTCCTGAGCGCCCAAAGTGACACACTCACTAAATCACCTCTCAGCATAACCTGTATAAGCCCAAACTCCTCCTCTGGCCAGTGGCTCACATTGCACCAGGAGAGTGGGGCCATTGGAGGTGTCATCCCGATCCCGAATAAAAAGCTGAGGTGATTCATGAAGTTCGCATCGGGCTCAGTTCTTTTGTGCTGAGGGATTTTTCTCCCACAAGCTGCGTCCTATTATTGCTCTGTACATTCTAGAGCATAGTGACCAGTCCGAGTGTTGAGCTTTTAGGTTCCTTCCAGTTTTTCTTTTCTTTTTTTTTAATATTTACTTTTTATTTTTTAGGTGGACACAATAACTTTATTTTAGTTTTACATGGTGTGAAAATCAAACCCAGTGCCTCATGCATGCTAGGCAAGCACTCTGCCTCTGAGCCACAACCCCAGCCCCTCCTAGTTTTTCCCTGTTACAAACAGTGACGTGATGAGCACCTTTGCCCAGACATCTTGGGGCACATATGATGATGTGGGGAGGTCCTGGGGGCTTCTGCCTTGAGGGGCTGAGCCTGTTGTTTGCAAACCAGTCCCAGCCCCTCTCCTTTAGGGGCCCAACGCAGGGAGATAGGTGTTGGGAGAAGGTTCAAGGGAGAGATAAAGAGCCCTGACCATGCACTCTGGCTGCCCAGGCCAGATAATGGGCAGGAGAGAGAGGAGCTCCAGATGCTGGGTCTACAGGTCCCGATGGCTGTATGTTTGTCAGTCTAGCCAGCCTGGTGCACCAACTCTGGTGCATCTCAGAGAGGCAAGAGCAGGACTTAAAACTGAGCATGGATGTGGGTTCCAATCATAGCTCTGGCAGTCTCTCAGTTGTTCTGTAAAATGGGGAAATAACCTCATCGGGTATTGAAAAAGACGTGAGGAACAAGTACCTGGCTCATAGCCCGGGTTCCCGAGAAATTATGGTGCATATTTTCATTGTCCCATGGGCCTCCTTCCTTTTTATGCAATTATTATAACAGATGTATTGAGATAAAATTCACATGCCATATCATTCACCCATTTACTGTTCAGTTTAATAAATATTTGGTTCTATCATTCCCAAAGAGGATGATAGCCATTAGCAGGCTTGCCCAGACCCCCACTGACCTCCTCCAGCCATTGAAGCCTGCCCTTGCCCTTCCTGTCTCTGCACTCACCTATCCTGGACATTTTGTAGGAACAGAATCACATTATATATTGGTATTTGGGGCCTGGGCTTCTTTTAGTTAGCACACTGTTTTAAAAGCTCACCCATGTTGTGGAGTGAATTAGTACTTCTTCCTTTTATTGCTGAATAGTATTTCAATGCTATGGATAGGCCACGTTTTATATAGCCATTCATCAGCTGGTGGATAACTGGGTTGTCTCCATCTTTTGGCTGTTACAAAGAATGCTGCTAACAACATCTGTGTGTGGACACCTGTTTTCATTTCTCTTGGGTAAGTTCTGAGGAGTGGAATAGTTGGGCCTCATGGTAACTCCGCTTTTAGGCTGGTGAAGAGCTGCCAGACGGCTTTTCAAAGCAGCCACACCATTCTACATTCCCACCCCAAGTGTATGCGTTCTGGTTTCTCACATTCTCTCCATTGACCGTGCCTTTAGTGCAACTCTCCTGGTAGGTGTGTAGTGGTATCTTGGTTTTGTTTGGTTTGTGGTACTAGAAATTGAACCCAGGGTTACTTCACCATTGATGTACATTCCCTGTCCCTTTTAACTATTTTTTTTGGACACAGGCTTTCACTGAATTGCTGAGGGTTTCCCTAGTTGCTGGGGCTGGCCTCGAGCATGTGACTCTCCTGCCCCAGCCTCACCAGTTGCTGGGATTATGGAACACCTTACCTGCTCATTGTGGTTTTGGTTGGAAATTCCTTTGACTAATTGGCGTCTTCTTCCAAGGAATCTCATTCATGTCCAGGCAGGTGAATCTAGGGATGCACCATTCCCAATCAGGAAACACAAGTCTGACCCCAAGAAAGAAAGAAGTAAAGGAAGGAAGGAAGGAAGGAAGGAAGGAAGGAAGGAAGGAAGGAAGGAAAGAAAGAAAGAAAGAAAGTTCCCCCTTGAGAGGGGAGTCCCCTCGACCCTGGGTGCGAGGTATCCGAGCTCCCCCAGTACACAGGTTAGAGGGTCGCGTCCAAGGACAGAGGAATACCCTCTACCCGAGGTGCCAGGTATTCGAGCTACCCCTGACACCCAGCTTAGAGAGGTCTACCCCCTGGAGAGGTCTACCCCCTAGGGAGGGAGTCCCCTGGACCCTGGTTTCAGTGGGAGCTCCCCTGGCCACCCAGGTTAGAGGGGTCTCCTCCCTGGTTGGGGAAGTCCATTCTACCTGGTTTCTGTGGCAGCTTCCCAAGACACCCAGATTAGTCCCCTCTACCCTGGGTGCAGTGGGGAGCTCCCCCCGACACCCAGGTTAGAGGAGTCTCCCCCCTTAAAGAAGGAGTCCACTCTACCCTGGGTGCAGTGGGCTGCCCCTCCCACATGAATACCAGGTGAGAGGGGCCTGCCCCCTGGAAGAAGGAGTCCCCTCTACCCTAGGTGCGATGGTATACAGAGCTCTCACCGACACCCGGGTTAGCGTGGTCTTTCCTTGGAGGGGGAGTCCCCTGTATCCTGGGTGCTATGGCATATAGAGCTCTCCCCACCACCCAGCTTAGAGAGTTCTTTCCCCTGGAGAGTGGAGTCACCTCTACCCTAGGTGAGATGGTGAACAGAGCTCCCAATCTGCCACCCAATTTAGCGGGTTCTCCCCCCTGGAAGAGGGAGTACCCTCTACCCTGGGTGTTTTGGTGTACTCAGCTGACCCCGCCACCTGGATTAGAGGGTTCTTTCCCCTGAAGGGGCGAGTCTCCTCTCACCTGGGTGTGATGGTGTACGGAGTTCCTCCCGCGACCCAGCCAGGAAGTTTCTGGGGCCTTAAGAGGGGAGTCCCCTCTACCCTGGGTGCCATGATGTACAGAACTCCCCCTCTGACACCCAAATTAGCAGGATCTCCTTCCTGGAGCGGGGAGTCTTCTCTACCCTGGGTGCGATGGTATATAGAGTTCCCCCAGCCACCCAGCTTAGAGGGTTCTTTAACCTGGTGGGGGTAGTCCCCTCTAACCTGGGTGCGATTGTATACAGAGCTCCCCCCAACACCCAGCTTAATGGGTTCCATTCCATGAAGGGGGGAATACCCTCTACCCTGGGTTCAGTGGTGTACAGAACTCCCCCTCTGCCACCAAGTTAGCGGGTTCTCCCTCCTAAAGGAGGGAGTCCCCTCTACCCTGGGTGCGATGGTGTACAGATCTTCCACCACCACCCAGCTTTGAGGGTTCTCCCCCATGGAGGAGGGAGTTTCCTCTAACCTGGGTGTGATGGTGTACAGAGCTCCCCCTCTGTCAACCAGCTTAGGGGGTTCTCCCCTGGGGAGTGCGGAGTTCCCTCTACCCTGGGTGCAAAGGTATACAGAGCTCTCCCCCCGCCACCCAGGTTAGAGGGTTCTTCCCCCTGGAGGGAAGATTTCCCTCTACCCTGGGTGGGACCATTTGCAGAGCTCCCCAACACCACTCAGTTTAGAAGGTTCTTGCCCCTGAGAAGGGTGTTCCCTCTATCCTGGGTGCGATGTTGTACAGAGCCCCCACACACAACACCCAGCTTAATGGGTTCCACTCCCTGAAGGGGGAATACCCTCTACCCTGGGGGAGATGGTGTACAGAATTTCTCCTTCCACCCAGCCTATAGGGTTCTCCCCCTTGTAGGGGGAGTCCCCTCTACCCTGGGGGAGATGGTGTACAGAGCTCCCAATCTGCCACCCATTATAGAGGGGTTCTCCCCCCTGGAGTGGGGAGTCCTCTCTACCCTGGGTGCGGTGTTGTACAGAGCTCCCCCCACCATCCAAGTTAGAGGTTTATTCTCCCTAGTGGGGGGAGTCCCCTAACCCTGGTTCAATAGTGTACAGAACTCCCCCCTGCCACCAAGTTAGCGGGTTCTCCCTCCTAAAGGAGGAGTCCCCTCTACGACCTGGGTGAGATGGTGAACAGAGCTCCCCCCACCACTCAGCTTAGAGGGTTCTCCCCCTGGAGGAGGGAGTCCCCTCTACCCTGGGAGTTATGATGTACTGAGCTGACCTCACCACCCAGTTTAGAGCGTTCTTTCCCCTGAAGGGGCGAGTCCCCTCCCACCTGGGTGCAATGGTGTACAGAGCTCCGCCCCGCGACCCAGCTAAGAGGGCTCTCGGCCCTTGAGAGTGGAGTCCCCTCTTCCCTGGGTGCCATGATGTACAGAGCTCCCCCTCTGACACCCAAATTAGCGGGATCTCCTTCCTGGAGCCGGGATTCTTCTCTACCCTGGGTGCGATGGTGTACAGAACTCCCCCCCCACCACCTAGCTCAGAGGGTTCTCCACCCTGGAGGGGGAGTTCTCTCTATCCTGGGTGCTGTAGTGTAAAGAGCTTTCCCTCTGCCACCCAGCTTAGAGGGTTCTCCCCGCTGAAGCAGGATGCGATGGTGTACTGAGCTCCCACTCTGCCACCCAGCTTAGATGGTTATCCTCACTAGAGAGGGGAGTTCCCTCCATCCTTAGTGAGATGGTGTACAGAGCTCCCCCTCTGACACCCAGCTTAGAGAGCTCTACCCGCTGGGGGGGTGGGGGGAGTCCACTCTACCCTGGGTGCGATTGTGAACAGAGCTCTCCCAGCCACTCAGCTTAGAACGTTCTCCCCCCCTGTAAGGGGGGGGGTCCCTTCTACCCTGGGATCAATTGTGTACAGAGCTCCCCCTCTGCCACCCAAGTTAGCACGTTCTCTTCCCTGGAGGGGGAGTCCCCTCTATCCTGGGTGCGATGGTGCACAGAGCTCCCCCTGTAACCCAGCTTACAAGTTCTCATCCCTGGAGAAGGGAGTCCCCTTATCCTGGGTGTGATGGTGTATAGAGCTTCCCCCGCCATCATGCCTATAGGGTTTTCCCTCCTGGAGGCGGGAGTCCCCTTTATCATATGTGCCATGGTGTACAGAAGTCCCCCTGATACACAGCTTAGAGAGTTCTCTCCCCTGGATGGGGGAGTCCACTCTACCATGGGATCCATGGTGTACAGAACTTGCCTGGCAACCCAGCTTAGAGGATTCTCCCCTCTGGAGTGGGGAATCCCCTCTACAGTGGGTGCGGTGGTGTCTGGAGCCCCTCCTGGTATCTGGGATCTTCCCGTGGACGTTCCTCTGGTTCACCTCCCAGGCACAGTGTGAGCCCTCTTCAGCTCTGCCAAATGTCCCACACAGCACCAGAGATGGGGTGACCTGCTAAAGCTAAAGAGCTTCTCAGGGATAGGTGTGACCCGCCAAGGTGCTGATCAACATGCTGACTGGAGGACATCATGAAACAAGACTCCAGCCCTGAAGACTTATGCCTGCCTTGCTGTGCCCCCTTAAATAAACCAAGGGATTTTCTAATTATTGATGAACACACTATCTTTTTTTTAATATGGTACTGAGTATTGAACCCAGTGCCTCATGTGTGCAAGGCAAGCACTCTACCATGTGCCACAATCCAGCCTTGATTTTCTGATTGTCTAGCTCCAGCTCCTGTGTGGACTCAACCTATCAGGGCTCCCCCTTTAAAACTAATTCTGACGTTGTCTTTTGTCCTTCAATAACTGTTCTTAACTTTGATTTTATACGTAGCTTACACCCTCCCAAAACAGGAAAAAGAAACCCTCAATGAGGTGCTGGTGGACTCTGAGATGTATATCTATCTATCAGTCCATCAATTTATCCATTCATCTATATGACCTATATAAACCAAAGATTATTTGAACGTCAGTGTTTTGTACAGCTATAAAGATCTAAAGACCAAAAACTGTGAGGATTGCTGTTTTGAAAGATTTTGGAGAGGAAAGTGTCTGTTTTCTAGCAGCCATAAGAGATCTACTTGCTTCTCTATTTAACTTAAGCTAAGGTCATTCTACAGGACACAAAGTCTCAGAGACCCAAGATCCAGGACACTAGGTCAAAATATCTGTTGGAGATTATGAACTTCGGGACCATGGACCTTTGCACAGGGCATTAACACAGACGGAGCAGGAATGTACTCATCAGCTAGTAACAGTTTGTGAGGTTATTTTTGCTATTTTACATTTTTCATCCACAAACCTTAAGTGCCCATGCCCTTCCATTCCAAAATATAATGCTGATCACCCTATTAGATCTGCAAATGCAAAGTTGGGATGTCCTGAATCACACAATTCTGTATTGATGAGATAAAAGCAAACTAATTGCTCTGTAGAAATATAAATCAATCACACTGAAGCAGGTACCCACCTCAACTTGGGGCACTGCCCACAGCTCAGCCCAGGAATGGGGCTAGGAGGGGTTGGCACCTCCACAGCAGAGTACCTTCCCTGCAAAGCTCCACTCTGACAGGCTGCACCTGATGGGTGCTGCTGGGACGCCCATAGCCCTGGCACCTCCCTGCTCTCCTGAGTGCTCTGCATGTGGACAAAGAGGGCCCCCTTCAGCACTGGCTCTCATCAAAGAGGGCAGTATGTGAAGCAGAGAGTCCTTGGCACAGATCAATTCCTCATCACAGGCAGCACTCTGAGGGGCCTGATGATCCTGCTTTCTCTCACAGAGATACATAGGGCTCAGAGCCATGTTAGCAGGTCAGTGTTTCAGAGAACTCTGGGAGGAAAGTGGATAAAGACCAAGGTCTGAGCATGAACAGACCCAGGAGAGGCAAAAGCATGAAAAACCCACTGGGTCCTGCAATGGCCTCTGCGTAAACAAACATACACAGGATCCCAGCTTCTAGGTCAATTCTAGGGTCACTCACCAAACACCAGGGCCTTTGATGCACCTGAGGGTTAAATGAAGGTGAGTGAAACCCGGGACCTTTGTTCACCTAGACCATGGACTTGCATTTTTATTTTGACACAAGCACCCCTATGCAAGCAATTAACGTGCTATCAATAAGAAACAAATAAACTGTAAAGTTTCCAGGATTTTGAAAGATAAAGCCAGCTTCAACCAGAAGGCCACCTGTCCCCGCCCTCTGCTGGGTACCAGGAGCATTTTTTTCTACCAGGTCTGCCCAACTTGGTCGCAGTCCCTCCAGGCACCACCAGAGGGAACCCTGATCTCCTCCAACACTCAGGTTCTGCAAAAGGAGCTCACAGGTAGAGATTCACACCTGCTTTCTAGGAAAGAGCCACAGTCTCCCAAAAGTGAAGACTGGAAAAGAAATAGTGTGCCCTCCCTGAAGTCCACCATCTAGGTGCTCAACATTTACCCAATCTTGTTAAATCCATCCCACCCATTGTCTCCTTATACTTAAAGCAAATCTGAAATCTGGTATGCAACATCCTATGAAGTATTCAGTGTTTCCTTCCTCCAGAAAGTATTTTTCAAAATATTTTTCAGAAATATTTCCCCAAAACCACACCCAAAACATCACACCTAATAACATGACCACAAATCCTTAATGTCACTTAATAGCCAGGTGATTTAATAGCTTTCAGGTGATCTTATAAAAGCTTCCTGGCTGTGTGTCTGTTGAAACCCACTTGCTCACAGGCATGCCTGATGCTGTCTGTCTCCACAGGTCTTCTAAATTCAGAGCATCGCCCTGTGCTTGAGGTTTGTTTGCTTCCTTGTTAGGTTTTCTCTTTGTTTTATTTTGGCAAAACATTTTGTTGAAGGAGTTGGATGCCTGCCATGTTCCACAGACCCCAGGTGTGGTTCAATGGCTCTGGTACCCTGTGTTCCTGGAACCAGCTGTGGATTTCTGTTGTCTCCCACCGAGAGGAATGGAGTACCAGACATGTCACCCTCTGGCCTCTGTCATCTTGGTGGAATAGATTCCTTGATCACGAAATTCACTGTCCCCTTTGACATAATAGTGTGAGCACCCACTCAGGAATGAGGGCAAGATCCCCATTTCACAAGGAACTGCCAAAAGACAGTGTTCCCATTGTATCTTTCCTTGGGAACATATGAGCTGGGATTTTCCTATTGGTGAGAACAGTAAGACCAACAGCATGCTGACCTGGAAGGCAGGTTGCATAGGAAAGTCAGGATCGGTGCTTTGTTTTATCCGGATCGGTGCTTTATTTTATCCACATCACTTTCCTTAACAAGGTGTTGGCCTCTCAGCACCTTAGGTTTTGTTTGGTGGTGTGGCTCAGCTGAGGACTGAGCCCAGCCCCCTGCACACACTAAGCTGGCCCTCTAATCCTGAGCTCTGCACTGTCCCAGTACCTGAGTCATTTAATCCTTTCTTTTTTTCTGTAATGCAAACTGAAGTACTCTTAGAGCTCCCTGTGCATCAGTCAAGCCTGACTATCATTCTTAAGGATGGGCCCTGGCTGCCCCAGGGAGTGGGAACCTTCCCTCCATGCCTCCTGAACCCCTGAGCATTCACCAGGGTCCAGGGAGCACCTCGCCTCGTGGTGAGGAGAGGAGGTCCAGCTCAGCTCTGCTTTTCCTGCCAGAAGTGGCAGCAGCCCTTTGTCCCAGGAGCCCTGGTCCTGAGCATGGTGAGCTGAGGAGGGACAGTGTGAGGCCCTTGGTGCAAGACAGACCTCCCCAGGGTCCCTGAGTTCCAGCAGCAGCACTGAAAGTTGCAGTGCATGAGAAAGAGGAGGCACAGGGCATGAGGGGCATCAGGATGGGGAGGCAATTCTGGGGTGCCTGGCACCTACAGATGCCTCTGCCCTGGCCCTGCTTCCTCTGCCCCATCATCTGCCATGCAGTCTTCTCAAGGACACTGATGGCCTAGTTCAAGAAGCTCTATGTCTGTAAGTCCACCCTGCCCAGGCTATGTCCCTATCAGTGCTCAGTAACCCATGACATGGTAAAACATTTTCCCTAAACCATCCCAGGCTGCTGTTAAATCCATCCCACCCATTGCCCTCCTATAGTGAATAGATCTTAAAGCAAATCTCAGATGTGTTATGCAACATTGTTTGAATTATTCTGTGTCATTTTTCCAGAAAGGATTTTGTAAATATTTTCCCCAAACCACAGCCAAATTGGCATCACACCTAATAACATTACCACAAACCCTTAATGTCACTTAATACCCAGGTGGTTTAATGGCTTTCAGGTGATCCCTGTGCCCTTCTCACACTCCCCAGAGGGACATCCCGTGTCCATCTCAGGCCCTTTCCCCTGAGCTCTCAGTGCCCCAGGGTCCTCACTGTCACACTGCCATCCATTCGAGTGGGCTTCAAAATGTGGTGTCTGCTCCATTCCCAGCATGTCACAGCCTCGTCGCTGCATCTCTCCACTCCTGCTGGGTCACCCAGGAAAGCCCTGTGGAGGAGGAGGGTCCAGCCTGTATCAGGCTGCTCCAGAGCAGTCACTGGCATTCAGATCAGCTAAGGGGCAGGTATGGTGGCCTCCTCCTCTGGTGTGTGTCCCTCTGGTGGCAACCTGAAGAATTGCATGGGGACTTTCACTTCCACACATGGGCTCACATGGGGGAGTCCCTAGAGGTCCCCAGACTGAGACCTGGAGGGAGAGTCTCCCAGTCAGGACCACAGCCATGTCCCTGACAGGGCCCCAGGTAAATGCTTGTAAGTCACAAGGCATTCAGATCTTGCCTTAGCTCAGGTCTCAGTTGGCTGGAATACCAAAGTAGGGAATTGAGCCCTAACAAATGTGAGCAAAGTGGAAATCCTGAGGAAATGCCTGATATTTAAAGTCAAAAGGCTTCACTAACACCCACGAACCACTCAGCACTCTTGGTGGCCAACAGGGTCTCCTTGGGAAGGACGAGGTGAGCCAAGAGCAAGAGAGGTGAACATCAAGGGAAAGGTCACCTGCCCTAGCTACAGGGGAAGGAATTGACCATGGAGCAAGGAGGTCAGTGCCCTGTGTTGGATCCCACTTCAGTGCAGGACTCCTGGAATGTTCTCAGGTGTCACCTGGAACCCTCTGTGTGGCCAAAACTCTGTCCTCAGTCTGTCCACTCTTGGGTGCTCCTGCTGCCCTGTGGCCTCTCTGATGCCATGACTGTCACTCTGCCACCAGGGCCCACCTATGGTCAGGCAGCCTGAGCCAAATCTGTTCTAGTCAGAGAACCCAGGCAAGGTCCTGCCCGGCAGAGACAAATGCCCAAAGGCAGCTTCAGACCCAAATTGGCCTTTGCCACCTTGGGGTCCAGTCTCTGAAGGCCGGGCTCTGCAGTCTCTGACTCCACCGAGCACAAGCCCCTTGCAGGGTCATGTTCTTTGGGACATCTTCTGGGGTTTTCTACAGAAAATCACACCTTTTTGGATCTTAGGGATGTGGTTTAATATTTTTTTTTTCTAAAACAAGACAGAGAGCTTGAGAAGGTGCAGGAGAAAATGGACAGTGGAAGAGAGAGATGCGAATTCTCATCGTGAGCCAGGGCAAGAGCTGGAGGGGATAATACTCAGCAGAAGTGAGGACAGCCTTGATGTGCTGTCAGAGGACTGGACACAGCTGTGGAAAGAAGCTCTGAGCTTGTGAGTCTCAATAGAGATCACCCCGAGAGAGCAAAGGAACCAGTGCTTCAAATACATCAGAACAGAACCTTCAAGAACTCTAGACTCCTAACCCAGTGTGATCTGCACATGCTGGGACACTCAAAGGAGAAGAAATTCCTGAAAGAATAAGAAGGGAGAATTTCCCTGGAGTTTACATTGAAACACTAACGCACAGGAAACTCTGAACACAACAGACCCAGGGCTGGTACAGGTCACCCATCATTTAGAAACCACAATAATTGAGGACAATGAAAACTCTGAAAGGGGACAGAGGAAATATTCCTGTCATGTCGGTGGCAATGACTTAGGACAAAGCAGCCCACGTGGGGTGGGGGGGAACAGCAATCAGGGCAGACGGAAACACCTGCCAATCAGTAGTATCCCCTGGCCAATCCTGGAGTTCAGCCAGTTCCCCCGACCAACTGCAATGGGACAAGGGACTCTAAACACACCTTTTCCTGTCCCAAGCCCTTCCCTTCCTGCCATAAGCCCCATAAAATTCCAGTCCAGTCGACCTCCCAAGCGGTTTCTCCTCAGACCCTTCTACTGTCCACTCTGTCTGTCTGATCGAGATCCACCCAGGGGGCGAGTCTCAAGTAAAGCCTCATTCAGCGCCTTTTAAAATCTGCCTCCTTTGGTCACCACTTGTCTTGCCTGATCTCACAATCCCCTTCCCTAGACAGGACCAGAGATTGGAATTCCAGCTGACATAGACCTTGCTTCAGACCCTGTATTAGGGTTTGGAGATGAGGGTGCCCCAGACTTCCTGTGCTAATGAAGGAATGTTCAGAGGTGAAATGAATGGATCGTGAAATCTGGAGCCTCATCAGACTTTGAGTGGGTATTAACTCTGGGTACATGGGGTGTAGCTGGAGCAGGTGGTCCCTGGCCCAGGCCCTGGAATGCACATCTTCCTCACAGTCTCTTCCCCTCTCTGCTTCTTTACCTGCCATGAGTTGAGCAGCTTTCCCCACCAGGCCCTCCAGCCACTATGTTCTGTCTCACTTTGAGCACAAAGCAATGGCACCAGCCAAGCAGGGACTGAACCTCTGAAACCATGAGCCAAAGTAAATTTTCATCCTCTCAATTGTTCTTGTCAGCTATTTTTGGCCACAGGGGTGCAAAAGCTGACTAACACAGAAATTGGCACTATAGGTGGGGTCCTTGCAATAACACTACCTGCCCATGTGGTTCAGAAGCATTTGGATCTAGTTGCTGAGAGAAGTCTGGAACAGGTTGGTGTTGCAGGCAGAGAAGCCTTACAATGTAGTAAGCAGAGCTTAATGGGTGGTTCTCACTTCTGATTCTCAGAAGACCAGAACAGTGACAGAAATATGGCCAGTGCTTAGGCAGTTTCAGAGGGGACTGGGGACCCTATTGGCAATTTAGATGCATGTCATTTGTGTTATATTCCTGCAAAAAAACTTGCCTCCATTTAGCCCACACCCTGAGACTTTGTGTGAGGCCAAATTCAAAGGTCATGGACTAACTAAGGAAATTTCAAGGCAGCACAGCATTTAGTCAGAGGCTTGAACTTTGCTGACAGATTTTAGTCAGGTTTACTATGCAAATCAGGACCAGAAAATAGGAATGAAAGTTTTGAAAAATTTACATTTTGGCCACAAATGTGCATGTATAACTAAGACCAAGAAAATCTAGTTTTTTTGTTTTGTTTTGTTGTTGCTTTTTTTTTTTTTTTTTGAGATTATGGAAACTAAAAGTTGCTAGGTAGTTTGCACAGAGACAATAGGAAAGATGGCTTGAGGGCATCTCAGGGATTGGCAACACTACTGGAGATGAGTCACAAGTTAAGGGGTATCAGAGGGAAAATACACTTGTGAAGAGACAATGGGGGCCCACTGCTCACATGGGGGGACCTAGGAAATTGTTTCACCATGCTCATTCCCCAGGCACTCAAAGGCTGCTGCAGTTTTGATCCCAGGTGCCCAGGTACTATGCAAGATGGTGTGGAGCCTTGGAATTAACCATGTGGAGGCTGTTCTGCAGGAATGCAGGATGCTGGAGGAGTTAGGGGTTCCCAGAGTCTTCCACTAATATTTCAAAAGAAGCCCTGAGAAGCCAGGCAAAGTGTAGGAGGGTCAGAGTTCTTTAGTCTGCCCCTGAGAGTTTTGCGGGAGCTGGGAAGATAAAGCCAAAGGAATTAAGAGGTACCAGTAATGTGGGCTGTCTCCTGAGATCAGCAGCTGGCTGTGTGGAGAGCCAGGCTAAAGGATACCCTGTGTGCATGACAACTGGCAAGGCCAAGGAGGCAGGGCTGCCCAAGTGCTTTGGAAATCACCTCTTCCTGCCATGTGTCCCTGACACTATAGGTGGAGCTACACAAAAAGTTTGCACAGCATGTTCAGGTCTTGCATTATTTAGGTCTCCCCACTGGGCAGGGCTGTATCAGCTGTCTTCAACCAGCCTCCAAATGAGGCTCTGCCCTGAGTTTGTGCTGTGCAGAGATAACAGGATACAAATGTGTCTGTCATCAGCAGTGATGGTTCTGTTCCATATTGCAGACCCACAGGAAGTATCCAGCTACTCAGACACAGGTGGAAGCAAGGCTAGCACTTCAGGAGGTGGCTAGAGCTAATGGCAGCAGAGTGTGGAGTCCTGATTGTGGGTGGAACCGCTTACCCCTCCCCCTTCTCTCCAAAGGGTGCTAAGCTGAAGAGCACCAAATTCAAAGGTTCTCTCAACCAATCCCCACAGGACACAGTGTCTGCTCACAGTTCCTGAGTCACCCTGCCAATCAGCACCTGCCACATCACCTACGCAACCCTTCTTATGCCCAAGGTTGCAAGCTCACACTCTGCCCTCTTCCTCTTCTTTCTCTCTACTCTTTCTCTTTCTCTCTGGTCTTTTCCTCTCCCTCTCTGCCCTCCTCCTCTCCTCTCTGTGCTCTCTGCCTCTCCTTTTCTTCCCCTTCGGGCAGCCCCCCAATAAAATCTCTTGGTTGAATCTCCATCTCAGGTTAGTCCCTCACCTTTCAGAACCCTGTAATTCTGTTACTTAGGGCTAGATTACCACACTAGCAAACATAAAGCCTACCTGTGTAGGTTAGGAATAACTTTAGGCCTTAAACTAAAACTACTGTAGCAGTACCTATTGATGCTTAGTTTTGTTTTTTTTTTTTTTTTTGATACTTATTCTTTTTTTATATTTTTTTAGTTGTAGTTGAACACAATATCTTTATTTTATTTATTTATTTATTTTATGTGGTGCTGAGGATTGAATTCAGGACCTTGTACATGCTAGGAAAGTGCTCTACCACTGAGCCACAACCCAGCCCCAGTCTTACTTATTCTTGGGGGCTAACACAAGGTGTATTCCTTAAGTTTTATTATTATTATTATTATTATTATTATTATTATTATTATTATTTAAAATGCCCAGGAATAGCTGTGTTTCTGTTTCAGCTGTTTTTGCTAGGTGTTTAAGATGAAGCAGTCAAACTGACTTTTGTTTCTATCTATTGTTAACAGTCAGCTGAGTTTCCATAGGAGTCACTTGTAGGAGAACTTGAGAGCAGCTTCTTAATTCTACCAGTGCCATTTGCACAAGGCTGGGTTCAGGTCTTCCTTGACCATATGGCTTCCCTTGGAAGCATCGGGATGCTCCCTTCTCCAATGACCCTCCTCTTCATAGCAAATGTGCTGATTGTCTTTCTGTTCCCCAGTGGTCCCATTAATCTCCCTGATCTGGCGGTTATATGGCCCAGAGTTGCAAAGCTCTTTAAAAAAGTCCCCTGTTCCCTGGATTCATACTGACTCAGAAGGCAACACCCAAATATTGTTTCTTTCTTTTTTTTTTTTTTTGACCCTTTTAATTTAATTTTTAAGTCTTGATCTTAAACATCTAGCAAATCTGTCTCACCAGTCTTTAATTAAAAGTACTGGGCTTTAATGTCTCTCTCTCTTTCCTGTAGGAGATGGCTTATTATCTTAAATTAACCCAGGTTGTGTGTTCTTAAAGCAATACCTCAGCAAAACATTAATAGGCAATCTTTAGACTGTTTATAATGAAACTACAAAATTAAATTAACCAGAGTAAAAACATATTTAGTTCGTGTAATAGCTACCTTCAATTTTGGCTGAGTTATACATTATATCCCCTGTTTGAGATCCTAATAATTTTGACAAAACCAGCTTTTGAACACAACTTTAAATGAACGGAAATCTGGCCTACTGTGGAGTCATTCTGACATGTAGTGAGATGGGACGCAGAACCTTATCTCAAGTAAGGCAGGGTTCTTCATAAATCTTAAGTGTTCTACTTCTGAAGCTGATCTTTGCTTCTTAAATATCATTTTACAAAGTTTATATAAATTGTTGTTTGAGGTCACATGAATATTAGCTAACACAATATTATATCACATTTAAAACATAAATTAAAGGCTGAAAGGTTTTAACCGTTTTTGGAAAAGTAGCAAAATACATTTTGTTTTACAATATTAACCTTTACATAGATTAGGCTCTCATTAACTTAAAAATACATTTAAATTGTACCCCAGTGAAAAAAGTAACATAAAACTTTATATATCTTATTGATAACAGGTACAGTTATAGAACATTTAATGTTTTTTTAAAAATCCCCAATGTTATTCTTTTAGGCCTAAAATTACCAAACAACTTTAGCTTGGAAAACATCAGCTTGATAATGCTCTTTTAAAGCTTCTACCTTAAAGACTTGTGTACCTGGAAGATATAAACACATTTAATATACATGGAGAATAATAGCACCACAATTACATTGATGTTTTTATATTTACCAGGTTTAGCTTTTAAAGAAATGACAGTGCACTGCTTTAAAATAACAGTTCTTGTTTAACCAGTTGTTTAATTTCTTTAAGGTTACATGCTTTAAAAAAAAAGAAAAGAAAAGAAAAGAAAAAAAAAGAAAGAAACAAAACTTAATATACACAATGCTATTGGTAAACTAATATTTTCAGAAATTGATGTTTTTATATTAACCAAGTTTAGCTTTTAAAAAATGACAGTATAATGATCTAAAATAAGAGTTCTTGTTTAACCAGTTGTTTAATTTCTTTTAAAGTTACTTCCTCTAAAAAAAATAAACAAAACTTAATAAACACCATGCTACGGGTAAACTTATGTTTTAAGAAATCTTTGTCCTTTTAACACATGACTGATTATAAAAACAACCTTTCACAGACCTTCTTTATCACTGCCTTAAACCTTCTTATTTACATCATCACATAAAGATTTTTTCTCTTCTATTAAATATGGTTTCCATACCTAGAACCTTCTAATTTCTCCTTCCTATCTGTTAACCTCCTTTTCCTGTTCACATTTTGAAACAATCCTTGAAAATTTTTGAATTAGGCAAATTATTTTATTTTAATAAAAAGAAATACTTTGTTTGGCTTACAGTACTCTTATTTGGAACAGTTGAAACTTTTGAGCCTTTGTATATAGAAATCTTCTATAAACCTTTGTATGTAGAATCACATTTGTTTACCATTTCATGAAAACACAATGTTTAAGTATATAGAACCTGTAACATTTTTTTTAGTGATGACAAAGCAACTTCAAATTCTTTTTTCTTCATTTACCAATTTATGAAAACATCAATACTTGATGGTATATTTAACATTTAGCATTTTAATCTTGTAGATTAATCAGATATCTAACAAAATTACTCATACATATGAGTAATCCCAAGTCAAATTTATTTTACCAAAATATCAGACAAGTGTATTTAGCCATTTCTTCCTTGTTGCAGAAAAGTTCTAGAACCAAAGGATATTAGACATTTTATAGACATCAACCTTTTATTAGTTCTTTGACCACCTAGAAAACTTGTAAGTTTAATTTTAAAGACATCTTTATTTTTATCTATTTACCCAATTTAAATTGAACCATTTTAAATCACATGAATTAAAGATATTTGGATTTATTTTTTTTAATTTTATGAGTGCTCCTTATATCTGCCAATTTTTATATCATGTACATGATATATGGGCATATGCACATAGACATACAACAGATAACACAAGTGTGCACATATAACACAATACGAAAGGCCTTGTAGATTTTTACAGATGAAATCTCCATTGCAAATTTTAAAGACTCCATAGATGAATAACTGATCAGAAAAACATTAACCTAGGTCTGTAGGATCAAATTCATGAGCTCAAAAAAAAAAAAAAACAGAATCTAAGAAAAAGCAAGAGTCCTAGAAAAAATGACTGGCCGGTAATGAGTAAAGTACCATACAATTTACTCTTTGGTCTAGTCTTGTTAGAGTTCAGGTAAAAGACACTTTTACTTTTTTCCCTTGGGCCTCAGATCAGTGACCTACTGAGCTTGCAGGCTTCTTCCATTTGCATTTCAATGTAAGTCCTGGAGCCACCCCCTGCGCCTGCAAGGTAGGCGGACCTGTGACCCACCGGCAGAACAGGCCCAGAGTCCCGCCATCGCCCCGGTTGGGGGAGGGGCAGAGCCGCCACCAGTGCCTGCTAGGTAGACAGACCTGCAACCGACAGACAGAACAGGCCTAGTGGCCCGTGGAGGGGCAGAGCCACTGCCCACGCCTGCAAGGTAGATGGACCTGCGACCACCAAAAGAAAAGGACCAGCGGCCTTCAGAGGGTCAGAGCCGCCGCCCGCGCCTGCTAGGTAAGCAGACCTGCGACCACCAAAAGAACAGGCCCAGCGGCCTGCCGGTGTGGTAGACACATTGCCCCAATTGGAGGAGGGGCAGAGCCACCACCAGCGCCTGCGAGGGAGACTTTGCAACTATACAAGAGCAATATAAATATATAGGGGGAAAAATTCAATAACACAACAGTTTCACCAAGCAGAAAGAAACACGAACAGTATGAAAAGACAAGGAAAGAAAGGACCACAAGCAATGCAGGTCAACTCAACTTTAGAAGAGGTAATATCTGCAGCAGATGGAATGTCAGATAAAGAATTCAGGATATACATGCTTCAGATGATCTGGAGTCTCAAGGAAGACATTAGACAGCAAAATCAGACAATGAAAGACCACTTCGACCACTTCGACAATGAATTACATAAACAAATCCAAGAAGCAAAAGTTCAATTATGCAGGGAGATAGAGGTTATAAAAAACAAACAGAAATCCTAGAAATTCAGGAAGCAATAAACCAACTTAAAACCTCAATTGAGAATACTACCAGCAGAGTAGAACACTTAGAAGATAGAACATCAGACAATGAAGACAAAGTATTTCAACTTGAAAAGAACATAGACAGCTCAGCAAGACTGTTAAGAAACCATGAGCAGAACATCCAAGAAATATGGGATAACATAAAGAGACCAAACTTAAGAGTCATTGGGATACAGGAAGGTATAGAGGTCCAAACCAAAGGAATGAGCAATCTATTCAATGAAATAATACAAGAAAACTTCCCAGACTTGAAGAATGAGACAGAATCCCAAATCCTAGAAACCTACAGGACACCGAATGTGCAAAATAATAAGAGATCCACACCTAGACACATTATAATGAAGATGCCCAACATACAGAATAAGGAGAGAATTTTAAAAGCTACAAGAGAAAGGAAGCAGATTACATTTAGGGGTAAACCAATCAGGATAACAGCTGATCTTTCAACACAGACTCTGAAAGCTAGAAGATCCTGGAATAACATATTTCAAACACTGAAAGAAAATGGGTTCCAACCAAGAATTGTGTATCCAGCAAAATTAAGCTTCAGGATGGAAGATGAAATTAAAACCTTCCACGATAAACAAAAGTTAAAAGAATTTGCAGCTAGAAAACCATCTCTTCAAAACATCCTCGGCAAAATATTACAGGAAGAGGAAATGGAAAATATCAATAAAAACCAACAGCAGGCGGTAGTACAGTAAAGCGGGGGGGGGGGAATAATCAAAGAGGAAAACAAACCATGTTTAGTAACATAAATAAACAAATATGTCTGGAAGAACAACCCATATCTCAATAATAACCCTAAATGTTAATGGCTTAAACTCACCAATTAAGAGACACAGGCTAGTATAATGGATCACAAAACAAGACCCAACAATATGCTGCCTTCAGAAGATGCATTTGATAGGAAAAGACATACATAGACTGAAAGTGAAAGGTTGGGAAAAATCATATCACTCATATGGACTTCGGAAACAAGCAGGAGTGTCCATACTCATATCAAATAAAATAGATTTCAAGCCAAAGTTAATCAAAAGGGATAAAGAGTGACACTACATACTGCTCAAGAGAACCATACAACAACAAGACATAACAATCATAAATATATATGCCCCAAACAAAAGTGCAGCTATGTTCATCAAACAAACTCTTCTCAAGTTCAAGAGTCTAATAGACCACCATACAATAATCATGGGAGACTTCAACACACCTCTCTTACCACTGGACAGATCTTCCAAACAAAAGTTGTATAAGGAAACTATAGAAATCAATAACATAATTAATAACCTAGACTTAATTGACATATATAGAATATACCACCCAACATCAAGCAGTTACACTTTTTTCTCAGCAGCACATGGATCCTTCTCAAAAATAGATCATATATTATGTCACAGGGCAACTCTTAGACAATATAAAGGAGTAGAGATAATACCATGCGTCCTATCTGATCATAATGGAATGAAACTGGAAATTAATGATAAAAGAAGGAAGGAAAAGTCATGCATCACTTGGAGAATGAACAATAGGTTACTGAATGATCAATGGGTTATAGAAGACATCAAGGAGGAAATTAAAAAATTCTTAGAGATAAATGAAAACACAGACACAACATATCGGAATCTATGGGACACATTGAAAGCAGTTCTAAGAGGAAAATTTATTGCTTGGAGTTCATTCCTTAAAAAAAGAAAAAAACAACAAATAAATGATCTAATACTTCATCTCAAAATCCTAGAAAAAGAAGAGCAAAACAACAACAAAAGAAGTAGAAGGCAAGAAATAATTAAAATCAGAGCGGAAATTAATGAAATCGAAACAAAAGAAACAATTGAAAAAATTGACCAAACTAAAAGTTGGTTCTTTGAAAAAATAAATAAGATCGACAGACCCTTAGCCACGTTAATGAAGAGAAGAAGAGAGAGAACTCAAATTACAAGCATACGGGATGAAAAAGGCAATATCACAACAGACACTTCAGAAATACAGAAGATAATCAGAAATTATTTTGAATCCTTATACTCCAATAAAATAGAAGATGGTGAAGGCATCGATAAATTTCTTAAGTCATATGATCTGCCCTGAATGAGTCAGGAGGATACTGACAACCTAAACAGACCAATATCAATTGAGGAAATAGAAGAAACCATCAAAAGACTACCAAGTAAGAAAAGCCCAGGACCAGATGGGTATACAGCAGAGTTTTACAAAACCTTTAAAGAGGAACTAATACCAATACTTTTCAAGCTATTTCAGGAAATAGAAAAAGAGGGAGAACTTCCAAATTCATTCTACGAGGCCAACATCACCCTGATTCCTAAACCAGACAAAGACACTTCAAAGAAAGAAAACTACAGACCAATATCTCTAATGAACCTAGATGCAAAAATCCTCAATAAAATTCTGGCGAATCGGATACAGAAACATATCAAAAAAATTGTGCACCATGATCAGGTAGAATTTATCCCTGGGATGCAAGGCTGGTTCAATATATGGAAATCAATAAATGTTATTCACCACATCAATAGGCTTAAAAATAAGAACCATATGATCATCTCGATAGATGCAGAAAAAGCATTTGACAAAGTACAGCATCCCTTTATGTTCAAAACTCTAGAAAAACTAGGGATAACAGGAACATACCTCAATATTGTAAAAGCAATCTATGCTAAGCCTCAGGCTATCATCATTCTGAATGGAGAAAAACTGAAGGCATTCTCTCTAAAATCTGGAACAAGACAGGGATGCCCTCTCTCACCACTTCTGTTCAACATAGTTCTCGAATCACTGGCCAGAGCAATTAGATGAAAGAAATTAAAGGCATAAAGATAGGAAAAGAAGAACTCAAATTATCACTATTTGCAGATGACATGATTCTATACCTAGCAGACCCAAAAGGGTCTACAAAAAAACTATTAGAGATAATAAATTATAATAAAAATTTAAAATTTTTTTAAATATATAAAAAATATATAAATATAAATATATAAAAAATATATAAATATATAAAATGTAAATATATAGAATATAAATATTTTATATATATAAAATATATAAAATATAAATATATAAAAAAAAATAATAAAAAGAGCTATTGCCCTTTTCAGACTATTCCCTGAAGACCTTAAAAGAGTGTCCTACAGGGATACTGCCACATCGATGTTCATAGCAGCACAATTCACAATAGCTAGACTGTGGAACCAACCCAGATGCCCTTCAATGGATGAATGGATTAAAAAAAATGTGGCATCTATACACCATGGAGTATTACGCAGCACTAAAAAATGACAAAATTATAGAATTTGCAGGGAAATGGATGGCACTAGAGCAGATTATGCTTAGTGAAGCTAGCCAATCCCTAAAAAACAAATACCAAATGTCTTCTTTGATATAATGAGAGCAACTAAGAATAGAGCAGGGAGGAAGAGCAGGAAGAAAAGATTAACATTAAACAGAGACATGAGGTGGGAGGGAAAGGGAGAGAAAAGGGGAATTGCATGGAAATGGAGGGAGACCCTCATTGTTATACTAAATTACATATAAGAGGTTGTGAGTGGAATGGGAAAATAAACAAGGTGAGAAATGAATTACAGTAGATGGGGTAGAGAGAGAAGATGGGAGGGAGGGGAGGGGGATTAGTAGAAGATAGGAAAGGTAGCAGAATACAACAGTTACTAGTATGGCATTATGTAAAAATGTGGATGTGTAACCGATGTGATTCTGCAATCTGTATTTGGGGTAAAAATGGGAGTTCATAACTCACTTGAAGCTAATGTATGCTAATGTATGAAATATGATATGTCAAGAGCTTTGTAAGGTTTTGAACAACCAATTTAAAAAATAAAATAAAATTATCATAGGGAAAAAAAATCCCAATGGCATTTCTTGTAGAAATAGAGAAAGCAATCATGAAATTCATATGGAAAAATAAAAGACCCAGAATAGCAAAAACAATGCTAAGCAGGGAGTGTGAATCAGGCGGTATAGCGATACCAGACTTCAAACTATACTACAGAGCAACAGTAACAAAAACAGCATGGTACTGGTACCAAAACAGGCAGGTGGACCAATGGTACAGAATAGAGGACACAGAAACCAATCCACAAAACTACAACTATCTTATATTTGATAAAGGGGCTAAAAGCATGCAATGGAGGAAGGATAGCATCTTCAACAAATGGTGCTGGAAAAACTGGAAATCCATATGCAACAAAATGAAACTGAATCCCTTTCTCTCGCCATGCACAAAAGTTAACTCAAAGTGGATCAAGGAACTTGATATCGAATCAGAGACACCGCGTCTGATAGAAGAAAAAGTTGGCTATGATCTACATACTGTGGGGTCAGGCTCCAAATTCCTCAATAGGACACCCATAGCACAAGAGTTAATAACTAGAATCAACAAATGGGACTTACTCAAACTAAAATGTTTTTTCTCAGCAAAAGAAACAATAAGAGAGGTAAATAGGGAGCCTACATCCTGGGAACAAATCTTTACTCCTCACACTTCAGACAGAGCCCTAATATCCAGAGTATACAAAGAACTCAAAAAATTAGACAATAAGATAACAAATAACCCAATCAACAAATGGGCCAAGGACCTGAACAGACATTTCTCAGAAGAGGACACACAACCAATCAACAAGTACATGAAAAAATGCTCACCATCTCTAGCAGTCAGAGAAATGCAAATCAAAACCACCCTAAGATACCATCTCACTCCAGTAAGATTGCAGCCATTAGGAAGTCAAACAACAAGTGCTGGCGAGGATGTAGGGAAAAGAGTTCACTTGTACATTGCTGGTGGGACTGCAAATTGGTGCGGCCAATTTGGAAAGCAGTATGGAGACTCTTGGGAAAGCTGGGAATGGAACCACCATTTGACCCAGCTATTCTCCTTCTCGGTCTATTCCCTAAAGACCTAAAAAGAGCATACTACAGGGACACTGCTACATCCATGTTCATAGCAGCACAATTCACAATAGCAAGACTGTGGAACCAACCTAGATGCCCTTTAATAGACGAATGGATAAAAAAAAAATGTGGTATTTATACACAATGGAGTATTACTCTGCATTAAAAAATGACAAAATCATAGAATTTGCAGGGAAATGGATGGCATTAGAGCAGATTATGCTAAATGAAGCTAGCCAATCCCTTAAAAACAAATGCCAAATGTCTTCTTTGATATAAGGAGAGTAACTAAGAACAGAGCAGGGACGAAGAGCATGAGAAGAAGATTAACATTAAACAGGGATGAGAGGTGGGAGGGAAAGGGAGAGAGGAGGGAAATTGCATGGAAATGGAAGGAGACCCTCAGGGGTATACAAAATTACATACAAGAGGAAGTGAGGGGAAAGGGAAAAAAAATATAAGGGGGAGAAATGAATTACAGTAGAGGGGGTAGAGAGAGAAGAGGGGAGGGGGGAGGGGGGATAGTAGAGGATAGGAAAGGCAGCAGAATACAACAGACACTAGTATGGCAATATGTAAATCAATGGATGTGTAACTGATGTGATTCTGCAATCTGTATACGGGGTAAAAATGGGAGTTCATATCCCACTTGAATCAAAGTGTGAAATATGATATATCAAGAACTATGTAATGTTTTGAACAACCAACAATAAAAATTAAAAAAAAAATAAAATAAAATAAAAAATGTAAGTCCTGGCTGAGCTCTGGAAGGAGCAGGGGAAACACCTATTCTGAGCAGAAATTTCCTGCTTAAGGCATTTTAACCATTTTTTTTTCTTGTTGGTAAAAGGAGAGGTTTGGATGTTGAAAATTATGAAACCTTATTTTCTATTAATGTAGAGAACAAAGCTATTATATTAAGCTCCTTACTGAGCAGGTCCATTATTTCTGTGACCATTCCTAGGACCACAGTGACAAATTGCTAAAATTTTGATCCATAGGTAAATTGAGAAGAGGGGTTCAAATTATGGCCCTGTTTAATGTCTTAAAGTCTTCAAAAACCTGTTTATAACTAGGAGGGGGAGTAAACCTTTTGGCAAATTTATCCTTTAAAAGTTGGTGGCATTTATGGATTCAGGATTTAGGGTGGTATTTTTATTGTCTCCCTTAATTTCTCATAAAAATAGCAGGGTTTTCCTGGGGGCCGAGTAATTTCAGAGACCTTGGAGTAGTTAATGGGCTTTTGCTTGATCTCCTGAGAGCTTCAAGAACCAACATTTGGAAATGTGTAATCTTCTAAGCATCCTGTTCATTATTTGAGTCCCAGTCAGGATGTTCTGGGAATTTCCTGTGTTCTAGATAATTAGGTTTGTTTGTAGTTTGTGATGCTGGGGCATGGGCAAGATGTAGGTCCATCCCCAAGTTTTTTAGCTGCTTGCTTTAGGGTGGCCTCCTTCTTATTGGGAGTTACAGTTTGGCTAAGTAAAAATATAATATCTTTTCAGGTGAGGTCAAGCACCTGGCATAAGTTTTGCAACATCCCAATATATTTATTTAGATCCTCCAAAAATTTCTCTGAATTTGTTCTTTTTTAAGTTGGGGGGTTTTCCTTGATATGTTTTCCTCAGTAGGTGATTCCTTAAGGCCTTTTCTCCTGGTAGACATTGAGGTTAGGCCTGACAACACATAAAAATGAGGCACTTTCTGATCATTTGTAATTTCTCAGTATGTAGACTAGTGGTCAATCTGCAAACTGACTTGAGATAGAAGCTCCCACCTGAGTGATGGAAATTTTAAGTTTTCTCCCGCATTTCAGAGAAAACTCTTTATCCGATATATTAGGGACATCTCCCTAAACTTGAACTTCATTACGGTCTAGAAAACCCATCTCTCAACACCTACCTTTGCCAAAGTTATTTTTGGCTTTCTTTGACAAAGTGCTAGGGTCCCAGTTTGCCCTATGCCAGAGACCCTGGGAGTATTCAGACTTAAGGGCATTACTGCTTTCCTCCCTACCACTGTAACTCCTGATTATGAAAAAAGAGAATAATTGTATATAACTTAACCTTTTGTGCCTAATTGCTGTCCTGTAGAGTAAAGGAATCTCCAAGGGGTAAGGGGAATGTCTATTGGTTGTTTAGTGCATAACAAACACCATTTTCCAGAGGAATTTATGGGAGGAGTTGGTTAAAATAGAGTGCCTCCCATTTGCAGCATTTTTTAAAATACATTAAGTTCATCTGAGCATAGGAGCAGTAATGGGAGATTTTAAATTGGCTTTTGAAGGCTAACTATGTGAACAAAGAAAACCTGATGTTTTCTTACTAATCATCCCTTGTCTTTCTCTCAGTCCTACAATCTTAATTGCTAGTGTTTGTGATTGGCAAAGAAAAGTAAGAAACTGATGTGATTCCATTTTTGAAAATAAATAAATAACTGGAGCTTCTGCCTCAAGTCCTGTCCTAAGAAAGGGGGCGTGACCCTTGTCCTTGGAAAAACCCACAGAGCACTCCTAGGCACATCCCCACCCTGCTGAGTTGTTTGTCTGCAAATAACAGGAGAGAACTGTGGCACCAGGTATCCCTGACTCAGTTATGTAAGGTGAGGACCCATAGCTACCCCTTAGCAACCACCAATCAGCATGAGACAGGGAAAATACCTGGGATGCCAGTTGACCCCTAGTAGTTTATGGTTGTTGATATCATGTTTTAAAAAACCATGTAGTTTAGCATGTACACCCCTCATGGCTTAAACCAATCAGTTCAAAGGAATCTCCCTCTTATACTAACCAATTACCCCTACCCAACTTGTTCCCGCCAGTGAATGTGCTAATCAATGTTAAGAGTTGTTGTTTGATTTTCCTGTGGTATGGAATGATTTGCTGTGTGATGTTGTGATGCATAGAGTATCCCCCAAACCTGTAAAATCTCACTGAACAAAGGACCGGGACTCACTCCCTGGGACCACTGCATTGGGAAGGGTTGTGAGTCCAGGCTCAATCTTGCAATAAAGACTCTTGGATGCTTGCATCAGATTCAGCTCCTGGAGGCCTATTGGGGTCCCATGAGTCTGGAATTACATCGGGGGGCTCATCTGGAATCCCCCAGACCACAGGACCCCCGTACCGGAGAGTCTAACACTGATGAGTCTTTTTTGTTATTCCTGTGTCTGTTGTCTGCTTTGTTCTGACCATGCCCATAGAATCTGTATTGTGGTCTGGCAACTGGCCTTGGTGGATGCACTATAGGGTCTAGGGTGGACAGCCGTGGCCCTGGGGGATGTCCCAGATCCCAGGCAGGAACCAGAGGAGCTAATCCTGTAAGTAAAAAAGGGACTGAGTGTCTCTGAACAGCTGCCTTTTGTTTTGGGGAACTCCTGCCTTCCCCCTGAACTGTAAGGATTACTCCACCCCTGTGTACTTAAAAAAAAGGGGGGGGGACACTGAATACAGTAAAGTCACCACACGGAGACCTTTGATTTTACACTTCTGGTTACCCTCTGTGAGACCATCTTGTCCACTCGTGGGAACATCTATGGTGCCACTTGTTTAGGAGTCATAATTAAATGGGAGTTGGAAACTTGGGGAGATTTTTTCTCTTATCTAGTCTGTCTGTTTTAAAGATTCCTGTCTGTGAGCCATAGTCTGGAGCTCCTTTCTGTCTGTCTGTCATTGGGTCTTTGTATCGGTTTCTGGCCCTTTAAGACATGGACAATAATGTGTTGATATTATAGACTGTTTCTTGGATTGATCTTGGCTGAATGGGATACCTATAGACATAAATGTATCTAAAAGATGTAACAATCTGGTATCTGAATGGGTTTTTTGAAGCATTGCACCATCTTGCATTTAAAAGTTGTTAGGTAATTGTTTAGTTTATGATTTCTGATAATTCATACCAGAGAACTTAAATACTTAGGATGTAAAGCTAAAGAACTCTGCTTTCCAAGTTGGCAGGTGACTCCAAATCATTCAGTTTTTTCACCAATTGTTGAATTGGGTCGCCTGGGAAGATTTCACTGGGTGTACCAGTGCATTAATTTGGGCAAGGATAGTAAATCATGGTATGGTATCTGTTCCCCTCAGTGTGTAGGGCTTGGAGAAAGAAAGTGTTGGATTTGGGGTTGGTCTGGCTTATTAGAATGACATTGAATAGCAACAGTCTTGGGAATTTTTAAAGCTTAATTTTGGATAAAGATGGTAGTGTGTGATTCTCTTTTGAAATTTTTTTCAGGTGATTTAATGTAACTTAATACTACTATAGGAACTTCAGAGCAAAGGAAGTGGCTTAATGATCCTGAAGGGATTTCTTCTGATGGTAGCTTTTATATTACCAAGTAAGATCCTATTTTCAGTTGTGTGTGAGCAAGTCTTCTAGTGTAGGAAAAATTTTTCTTTTGCAAAACAAGTAGTAAAGATATGAAATTTTGCAAACTGTATCTTAAACTTGTATCAAAATTTTCAATATCAAAACCTGAAAATTATGAATTATGGTTAAAATGCCTTAGGCATGAGGTTTCTGCTCAGAATAGCAGTGTTCTCTGTTCCTTCCAGACTTCAGCCAGGACTGAAGTTGAAATGCAAATGGAAGAAGCCTGCAAGCTCAGTAGGAGACTGATCTGAAGTCCAAGGATAAAAAAAAGAGTAAAGGTGTCTTTTACCTGAACTCAAACTAGACTAAACCAAAAAGTAAATTGTATGGTACTTACTAATTACTGGCTGATCATTTTTTTCTAGGACTCTTGCTTTTTCTTAGATTCTGTATTTTTTTTTTTTTTTTTTGAGTTCATGATTTTTAACCTACAGACCTAGGTTAATGTTCTTCTGATCATTTCTCTTTTTGATCAACTGTGGAGTTTTTAAACATTACAATGGAGATTTCACCTGTGAAAAGCTACAAGGCCTTTACTATTGTGTTATGTATGCACAATCGTGTTGTGTGTTGTATGTCTGTATGTGCGCATGTCTATATATCATGCACATGATATGAAAATTGGCAGATATATGAGGAGGGCTCATGAAATTTTAAAAAATGGATTCAAATATCTTTAATTCACATGATTTAAATGTTTCAATTTAAATTGGGTAAACAGATGAAAATAATGATGTCTTTAAAATTAAGCTTACAAGTTTTTCTAGGTGTTAAAAAAACTAATAAAATGTTGATGTCTATGAAATGTCTGATATGCTTTATTTCTAGGACTTTTTTCAACAACGAAGAAATGGCTAACACTTTTCAATACACTTGTCTGATATTTTGATAAAATACATGAAGTAGATTTGACATGGGATTCTTCATTTAGAAGTTCCTTTGTTAGATATTTGATTGATTTGTAGATTTGACATGGAATTACTCATTTATGAGTACTTTTTTAGATACCTGATTGATTTACAAGGTTAAAATGCTAAATGTTAAATATACCATTGAGTACTCTTAACTCCTTGAATTGTATTGGGTAACATTATGATGTTTTCATAAGTTGGTAAATGAAGAAAAAAGGTTTAAAGTTGCTTTGTCATCACTGATACTTAGACATTGTGTTTTCATGAAATTGTAAATAGATGTGATTCTCTATACAAGGGTTTATAGAAGATTTCTATATACAAAGGCCCAAAAGTTTCAACTGTTATAATTAAGAGTACTGAAGGTAAAATAAAGTATTTCTTTTTATTAAAATGAAATAATTTGCCTAAATTCAAAATTTTTCATGGATTGTTTCAAAATGTGAACAGAAAAGGAAGTTAACAGATGGGAAGGAGAAATTAGAAGATTCTGGGTACGGAAATCATATTAAATAAAAGAGAAAAATGTGTTCCTGGTTAAGAAAGTCTTTAAGTAAATAAGAGGGTTTAAGTGATAAAGAAGGTCTGTGTAAGTTTGTCTTTACAATCAGTCATATGTTAAAAGGACAAAGATTTCTTAAAACATTACTTTACCCATAACATTGTTTTTATTAACTTTTGTTTCTTGTTTCTAGAGCAAGTGATCTTAAAGGAATTAAACAGCTGGTTAAACAAGAACTGTTGTTTTAGAGAATTGTGCTATGTTGTGTCTTTAAATGCCAAACTTGGTTAATATAAAAACATCAATGTAATTGTGGTGGTATTAATGTGTTCATATCTTCCAGGTGTACAGGTCTGTAAGGTAGAAGATTTAAAAGATCATTATATCAAGCTGGTGTTCTAAAGTTGCATGGAAATTTTAGGCTTAGACATACTGGAGATTTATTTATATCATTTGATGTTCTATAATTGGACCTGTTATCAATAAGATATATAAAGTTTTATGTTACTTTATACACTGGGGTACAATTTTAAAGTGTTTTTAAGTTAATGACAGCCTAATCTATTTAAAGGTTAATATTTTAAAACAAAAAGTAATTTAAAAGATTAAAAGCTTTCAGCCTTTCTTTAATTCTTATTTTAGATGTGATGTCATATTGTGTTATCTAATATTCATGTGAACTTCCCAGACTCACTTAAAATTGGCCTCCTAGATCCGACCTGATTCTATTTACCTATCTACGCTGACTGCCTGTCTAATCCCTGGCTTTTAAAAATTGAGTTTCTAATAATGCTGCACTTTACTGAATCTGGAACAAATTTTAAATTTTTCTAGAAATGCCAAATGACTCAAGAGAAAGAGAAAACAGTGGGAGGGTAATATCGCAAGTCAAGAAAAGTAACAAGTTGCTCTGAATGGTTGGCATGTGTGCACTGGAGCAGGAGTGCCCACTGCCCACTCTAGAACAACAAGTCATTGTCCTTTAGATAACTTGTTTGTAAACAGGGGAAGTACCTGATGTGTGGTTTATGCAGATGGTCACATATGTATTTCATTTTGGGGTGCTAATATAAGTCTTCTCTTGGTTTTATTCTCAGACTCCCCCTGTGTGATGCTGGTGTACAGGAAAGTGACTGACATTGGTCGTCTGTCTGTGCACCTTGTCCCAGTTGCATTGGTACCATGGCTTCAGAGCATCCTATGTTTTTATTGCTTCTTTGGGATTCCCTACACAGACAGTCAAGTCATCCCAGACAACTTTATCTTTTCCTTATGAATAAGTAGAGCTTTTCTTTCCTGGTGGTATTGCCTTATCTATGACGAACAGCATGTGGATAAGAATGATGACAGGGGACATCCTCACCTTGCTCCTGATCCTAGTGGGAAAGTTTTTAAATTTCTCTCTGTTAAGTGGAGTGTTAGTTTTCTTGTAGGTGTTGTTTATCTATCCCTGGTTTACTGAGATTTTATTGTTCTTGTTGTTGTTTTTTGTTTGTTTGGTTTTTTGTTTCTATCATGTTGGGCATTGAATTTTGTCCCTGGCTTTTCCCACATCTGCTGACATGATTGTGTGGTTTCCCCCTTTTGGCCTGTGGATGTAATGATTATGTTAATTGATTTTCTGATGTCACTCCAGTTGCACGTACCTGGGTCCTTCCCTTGGTCCTGCCATATATTCTTTTATATGCACTGTCAGATTCAAGTTGCTGATATTTTACTGAAGATTTTTGCAGCTATGTCCCTGAGACATAGTGGTCTGTAGTTTTCTTGCAATGTCCTTGTTTGGTTTTGTTGAACATCTTATTGAATGAGTTAGGAGGAATTCCCTCTGCTTCTATCTTCTGAAAGAGGCCACAGAGAATTGGTGAAATTTCATCCTGAAATGTTTGGTAGAATTCACCTGTGAATGAACCTGGGCCTGGGCTTTCTGTTTGGGAAGTTTATTAGTTACTGGGTAAATCCCCCTTGTGGATATAAACCAGTTCCAACTATTTCTTCTGAAGTGAGGCATGGCAGGTGGTATCTGTCAAGAATTGTCCATTTCATCCAGTTCATCCAGTTTGTGGGGATGGAGGTATTCATGGCCATCATGGCCCCTCTTAGATTCCTGATATCCCCAGATTTTACAAATTGTGTTATTATTTTTATTTGATTTATCTTGAGATTTATTAATTCTTCTTGAGATTTAACTTTTGACTCATGTGTAATGTAGAAGGGTTATTTAGTCTGCAAATATTTTGAGTATCCCAAATATCTTTCTCCTATCCAATTCTTGTGTAATTTTGTGAGGCCTGAGAGCAGATACTGTATGATTTCTAATTCTGTTTAATTTTAAGGTGTACATTTTTTCTTTTTTATTTGCACATTATAATTAATCATAACAGTGGGTTTTGTTATAAAATATTCATTTACACATACAATAAAACAGTATGATTAGATCAATTTTATTCTCCAGCCCCTCCCTCCTCCCTCCCCCAATCCCCTTCCTCCATTCTATTGGTATCCATTCTATATTTTTTTAATTTGTTCTAATTAGCTAGCCATGACAGTGGAATACATGTTTACATATTGTACACAAATGGAGCACAACTTCTCATTGTTCTTGCTGTGCATGGTGCAGAGTCATGCAGCAATGTAATCATGTACATTACATAGGGTAATAATGACTGTCTCATTCTACTGTCCTTCCCACCCTCATGCCCCACCCCTTCCCTCATTCCCCTCAGTGCAATTAAAAGTTTCTTCATTTTTCCCTACAATCCCCACTATGGATCAGCATCTGCACATCAGAGAAGACATTAGGCCATTGAGTTTTGGAGATTATCTTATTTCACTTAGCAAGAAATTCTGTAGATCCATCCATTTCCCTACAAATACCATAATTTCATTTTTCTGTAAAGCTGAGTAATATCCTATTGTGTATATGTACCAAATTTTTGTTATCCATTCATCTGTTGAAGAGCATCTAAGTTGGTTCCACAGAATTGAGTTGCTTTGGGTATAAACCAGGGAGTAGGATAGCTGTATCAAATGGTGGTTCCATTCCAAGTTTTCTATGGAATCTCCATACTACTTTCCCAAGTGGTTGTACCAATTTGCAGTCCCACCTACAGTGTATGAGTATGCCTTTTCCCCCACATCCTCACCAACACTTATTGTTGTTTGTATTCTTAATAGCTGCTATTCTGAATGGAGTGAGATGAAATCTTAGTTTTGATTTGCATTTCTCTAGTTGATAGAGATGTTGAACATTTTTTCATATATTTGTTGATTGATTGTATATTATCTTCTGAGAAGTGTCTGTTCAGTTCCCTGGCCTGTTTGTTGATTGGGTTATTTGTGTGTGTGTGTGTGTGTGTGTGTGTGTGTGTGTGTGTTAAAATTTTGTGTTCTTTATATATCCTAGAGATTAGTTCCCAATCTGATTTGAGTGTAGTAAGGATTTACTATCAAAATGTAGGCTCTCTATTCACCTCACTGATTGTTTCTTTTGTTAAGAAGTTTTCAGTTTGAAATCATCCCATTTATTGATTCTTGATTTTATTTTTTGTGCTATAGGATGTCAGGTCCTAATCCAACATGATGAAGATTTGGTGCTACTTTTTCTTCTATTAGACATAGGGAATCTGGTTTAATTTCTGGGTCCTTTATCCACACTGAGTTGAGTTTTGTGAAGGGTAAGAGATGTGGGTTTATGTTGGAACCTTTTACCTCCCTTGGGACCGCGGCCATTATTGGGTGTTGGCTGAGGTGGCCTCATGGGTTCTTCCAGAGCATTTCTGTAAACATGACCTGGCTGGATTGGCATTCGTGGGCTTTTAGCCCGAGCCTGGGCTTTTGACCTTAGCCCCGCTTAATGGTTTAATCTGAAATCTGCCTAGGTCCCTTAGTGATAGTGACATAACTGTCCTTATTGGTTCTCACTATTGTCTCTTCTTACCCCCTCCTATCACTATATAACCTTGTCCCTGACACAATAAAGTTGAGATTGCTGCACCTTCACGACTTCAACTCCCAACTCGGTGTGATTCTTGGCCAGGATGGGTGGGGTCGTGACACTCATTATCTCCCTCAGCCCCGAGACACTAGCTGATCTAGTGTGCTTCACTGCCTCTGTCCGAGGGCGGTTCCAACAGCTGGTGCCCCATGTGAGGAATGAGGAACTTCGCTGAGGAGCTAATCCGTCCGCGGGTGAGTGTACCCCCATAAGTTATGGGGCAGTCTTCTTCAAAAAACATCCCTCCCTCCAATCCCTCCGAGTCCTCCTTCAGAGTAGGGGTCTCAAGATTTCTGACACTCAAGCATGCAAAACCTGGGAGACTGTGGTTAAGGTCGCTCCCTGGTTACCAGAGAGTAATTTATTTGATTGGGAGACCTGGGATAGGATTGAACAGCTGGTCCAAAAGCCCAGGTTAATCGGGGTGAAATTCCTCCTCTTGGAGTTTATCCCATCCTGTCAGCCCCTAAGAGTTGTTTCCCTCCGCGACCTACTAGGTCACTATCCACACCAGAGGTCAAGGGCCCAGAGCTAGGGGAGACACTCGGGACAAGTTCCGCTCCCCTTGGAGACCCTGACCGCACACCTTCAGCTGAAGCCAATCCTGGAAGGGAGAAGGGCAATAAGGAGTCCAATGGAGCCCAAGAGGAAGGACCCTTAGACCCCTTTGATGCTACTCCATGGCTTCCCAGACAGGAAAATTCCCTCTACCCTCCATTACCAAATTCTGGGTCCTCTCGGAACCCTTTTAAATCATCCACTAGCAGCCCTGGCAGGTCACCCTCTGCCCCTCTTCCAACATATCTGAACTCCGAGACCGAGGCTGTACTCCCATCCAAGGGTTCAAGTTCTCCTACAGGTTGCTGGCTCCACATGGAGTCAGAACCCAGGCCACAGCTTAGTTTGGGGCCATATCAGTTATTTCCGGTTAATGTTAATCCAGGTGGTAATCACCCTGCAGCCTGGTATCCCTGGGATCCAGATGATCTCAAGGAATTACTTCAGGGCTTTGCCCATCAACCATGCACTGTGGCCAATTGGAGGGCTTTGGCCCAGGTGATTCTTCCTGCCCCAACAATGGGCAGCCAACTCCATGTTGTTTGTGTCACCATGGTGACCACGGGGTGCCTGGCCGGAAGAGCTGGCTTCCTGGTCCCACCTCCCACACTTTCGTGGGTTTGGGATTGATTCTTCCACAGTCACTCAGACAGGACTTCTAGTCCTGCCTTCCAGCCGCTAACCTGTATTTCCTGTTTCAGATTGCTATCACAGCTGCTCAGAGCTTGTATATTTAAGAATGCCTACCTGTAAATGCTAACGAAAAATCTTTTTCAGACAAAATTTAATTCCACAGGTTTCTATGTTGCAGCCCTAAATTTAAGTTAGTTCTGAGTTAAATAACCTGACTTTTCTTATAGTTGTGTTACTAAATAATCTATTAATAAGAGATATCTAACATGCTTGTTTGTATTTAACTTTAATTTTGGAGGTTATGGGGATGCATTTGCTCGCCACAGGAACAAAGCCAGCAATGTTCCTGTGATGACCAAAAAAAAAAAAAAAAATCCTTATTCTAATTCCTATCTATAAAAAATAAATATGTACACACAAGGATTTTATTTCAGTTACATCAAGTGATGTCACATAAAAGAGTGCACTCCTAGGTAAAGATAAATTGAAATGGATCCAAGTATTTTAAAAACCACGTGGTTACATAAAGTTAATACAATGATAAGTTATGTCCTTATTCTTAATATAATCTATAAAATAATTAGCACATGTCTAATTGTTTAGTTAATATATATATTTGCCCAATTGTTTTTCTTCAACAGGAAACTCATATAACTTATATGTTTTATATGTACATTTATCAGATACTCTGCCTTTTCAGTTACAGATATTTGAGATAAATGTATTTACTATAAATTTGCTTTTAAGTGAAAATACAATCTTCAAGTAGTTTCTAATTCTCAAAGTTATTGTTCAAACTCATAAGATGATAAACAAATATAATTCTGTCTACAAAATATCTAAGGATTTTAACTATATTTTCATTGATATTTCTTATCAAAGTACAATAATTTTTTATAGATCCTAAAGTTTTCAGAAATTATTCCAAAGTATAACCAGAAAAAAATTCTAAAAGAAAAAGATGCTTCAACAAAGAGAAAGCACACATTGGATCCTAAAAAGAAGAAAGAAATCATCTTTGGTCAAAACAAGGACTTTATATTCTAGATTTTAATGATAAAGGTATTTTCCTAAATAAAAAGATTTTTATATTATTATCTAAACAGATGATGTAAAAAGTTAGAACAATTAAAGAAGAAATTTATATACACTGGACTGACTAAAAATTTTAACTGATTAATTCAAGGATATTTCAGGCTATTTTCCTAATTTGACTATACTGATGTGAGCTAAGATTTTGTCCATATTAACATGATAAGTACCTATTAAAATGTAAGTTTATTTCTTAAACAAAGATCCTTATTGCCTAATAATTCTTACTGTTTAAGACAAAGACTAATTTTGGTAAATAAATTCACATAGTTGATTAAACACAAGTATATTAAACTGCTAACTTAGATCCCAATTTTGACAATTGTCCTTTAAGTTTAAATTTAATTGATTCTCAGACACTAAGTCAGTTCTTACATATTTTGTTTGTTAGTTAATTATAAAATTTAAAAAATATTTTATTAAGACTAATGTTCTCCAAATTAAAATTGTATATTAATTTTAACCAATAAAGGTTACAAACTTTAAAAGTTCATTAATATTATGTAAGTTCTCGGACTGAACCTATTATCTATAAAAATACAGTAAGATTTATGTACTACTCCCTACACTAAAAAAATAACCTTAATTATATTTTTTAAAGACAATTAAGAGATACCTATTTAAAGGATAATATTCTAAAATATAGAGATATTTTGAGATCTTCTCTCAAAAAGAGATTGAGGGTTCTTTCTAAATTGTTAGGATGGATTGACTAGTCTATATTGGGAAATTATAATAATGAATAAAAGATAAATCTATTCTTATCATTTAAATACTTGTACCATTATCTATAACTGAAACTAATGATACTATGACTTATGCCAAGCCTTTACTCAATTTTATTAAATAAAGAAAAAGTGGAATACAGGACCCCAGAGACACACACTAGATTTTACAAATATGACTTAATGAATTGAATCAGATATCAAAGGAGAATTTAACCAGTCATCATGCTCCTTCTTGCAGGTCCCCCCACTTCAGACCGGTGGCATGAATCCTCGGGTCTGAGGCCTAATAACCTTTGGCAGACTGATGTCACACATTCTCCCTCCTTTGGAAAGCTTAAATGCATCTTCTTAATAGTAGATACCTTTTGTCGTGCATGTTGGGCCACTGCCCATGCAGGAGAAAAATCCAAACATGCCATAATTCATTTTTTACAATGTTTTGCTACCCTTGGCCTTCCGGATCAGATCAAAACTGACAATGGCCCATGTTTCATCAGTAAGTCCTTTGGCAAATTCCTCAAACAGTGGCAAATTACCCATACCACCAGGATTCCTCATAATCCCAGAGGACAAGCAATATGGAAAAACATAATCATCTTCTAAAATCCCAACTAATAAAACAAAAAGGGGGAACACTCCCCCCCATGATCAGCTGAAGATGGCCCTGTTTACTCTCAATATTTTAAATTTGGCCAAAGGTGAACATTTTTCACCTTTCCAAAAACATTGGGTGACAACTGTTCCATATCGGACAATCCAAGTCCGATGGAGAGATCCTCTCAGTGGAGAATGGAGGGGTCCAGATCCCCTCATTACAGCTAGAAGGGGATTTTTCCCACTGATGAAAAGAAACCCATTTGGGTCCCTGTGAGGGGTCTCAAATATTGTCCCCCTATGGAAGGGGTCCCCAATGATATTGATAAGGACTCAGAAGGCTCCCTACCTCCTGAGGATATCCTTCTCTCTTCTCTTTTTCAGGACCTGAGATGAATTCTACAATATTGTTTTTGTTGTTCCTGGGGTTAAATATGCAGATGAAGATTGTTGGCTTTGCTTAAAACCAGGTCCATTACAGGCCAATGCCATTTTTATTAATTCCTCCCAGACTGGAACCCAACGCTCACTCCTGCCCCCGAGGTCGGGGGTCTATTTAGTTCCTTTTTCTCCTAAGGTCCCATGTATTAAATCTGATCCCTTTTCTGACAACTCTACCAACATTGACATGGGCAAGATACATTCCTCCTTTTGTCTGAACAACATTACCATCAATGGTACACAGCTCTGCCCTCCTAATGGTACTGTTTTCATGTGTCGGGGGGACGCTCTGAGCTTTCTCCTGCAAAACTTGCCTGGGCTCTGTGCTCCTGCCATTATGTTACCTGATATTACTGTTGTCCCTAATGATCAGAGCCTTCCTATCCCCACCTTAGAACATATAGGGGGGAAAGTTAAAAGAGCAATCCAAGCCCTTCCGCTGATCTTAAGCCTTGGAGTAGCCGCTGGGGCTGGTATTGGCATGGCAGGATTGGGGACCTCTTTACATTATTATAAGGCCCTATCCCAACAAATGATTGATGACTTACAAGTGGTGGCAGGTGCCATCTTAGACCTCCAAGCACAGTTGGACTCCCTAGCCGCAGTGGTTTTACAAAATTGCAGGAGACTTGACCTCTTGACAGCCGAGAAGGGAGGATTATGTCTTTTCTTACAGGAGGAATGCTGCTTTTATGCAAATCGCTCAGGAATAGTCCAAGATAAAGTCACACAACTCCAAAAAGATCTCGAGAAACGGAGGAAGGAGTTACAAGCCAATTTCCTCTGGATGGGATTGCACAGATGGCTGCCCTATCTCCTGCCTTTTCTTGGCCCTGTTCAATTATTGCTTCTACTCTTTACCTTTGGACACTGTATTGTTAATAAGGGCATTCAGTTTATTCAGAGTAGACTAGAGTCAATCCAGTTAATGAATGTACAGGTCCAATAGCAGAGGCTTGCCACTCAAGCTGATGACCCAGGACCGGTGAGAGCTCTATGATGAGGTCATGTCCCTTGACTCCCCCCGAATGCCTCCCCATGAGCCCATGATGGGCAAGATCCCTGGAGCAGAGACAACCTAAGATAGGCCTGGGGCTGGTTCAATTTTAAGGGTCAAAGGAACTGCAAGGTACTCAATGATGGGTAAGATCCCCTGAAGGGGACAACCTAAGACAGGGGCCTTGCATAGTTAACCCCATTTTAAAACAAAAAAGGGGGAGCTGTTGGAACCTTTTACCTCCCTTGGGACCACAGCCATTATTGGGTGTTGGCTGAGGTGGCCTCATGGGTCCTTCCAGAGCATTTCCATATATGTGACCTGGCTGAATTGGCTTTCATGGGCTTTTAGCCCACTCACAGGCTTTTGACCTTAGCCCCGCTTAATGGTTTAATCTGAAATCTGCCTAGGTCCCTTAGTGATAGTGAAATAACTGCCCCTTCTTGGTTCTGGCTACTGTCTCTTCTTACCCCCTCCTATCAATATATAACCTTGTCCCTGACACAATAAAGTTGAGATTGCTGCACCTTCATGGTTGACTCAACTCCTGACTCGGTGTGATTCTTGGCCAGGCTGGGTGGGGTCGCGACACTCATCATCTCGCTCAGCCCCGGAGGCGCTAGCTGGTCTAGTGTGCTTCGATACCTCTGTCAGAGGGCGGTTATGACAGGTTTTAATTTCATTTTGCTGCATATTAATTTCCAGTTTCCCCAGCACCATTTGTTGAAGAGTCTATCTTTTCTCCAATGTATGTTTTTGCCACCTTTGTCTAATATAAGATAATTGTAATTATGTGGGTTAGTCTCTGTGTCCTCTATTCTGTACCATTGTCCATTTTGGTGCCAATACCATGCTGTTTTTGTTACTATTGCTCTGTAGCATAGTTTAAGGTCTGCTATAGTGATGCCACCTGCTTCACTATTCTTGCTGAGGATTACGTTAGCTGTTTTGGGTCTCTTATTTTTCCAGATAAATTTCATGATTGCTTTTTCTATTTTTATGAGGAATACCATTGGGATTTTGATACCACTCTTTAGTGCTTTTGGTAGAATGGTCATTTTGACAATATTAATTCTGCCTATGCAAGAACAAGGGAGATCTTTCCATCTTCCAAGGTCCTCTTTAATTTCTTTCTTTAGTGTTCTGTAATTTTCATTGTAGAGGTCTTTCATCTCTTTGTTAAGTTGATTTTTTAGGCTATTGTAAATGGGATAGATTTTAGTTTCTGTTTCAGAGGATTTGTCACTGATGTACAGAAATGCCCTTGATTTGTGGGTGTTGATTTTACATCCTGCTACTTTGCTGTATTCATTTATTTGTTCTAGAGGGTTTTTGTGGATTTTTTTTTTAGATTTTCTAGGTACAGAATCATGTAATCCTCAGTAGTGTTAATTTGAGTTCTTCTTTTCTTATCTATATCCCTTTAATTTCTTATATCTGTCTAATTGCTCTGGCTAGTGTTTCAAGAACTATGTTAAATAGGATTGGTGAAAGAGGGTATCTCTGTCTTGCTCCAGTTTTTAGAGGGAATGCTTTCAATTTTTCTCCATTTAGAATGATGTTGGCCTGGGATTGGCATAAATAGGCTTTACAAAGTAGAGATATGTTTCTGTTTTCCCTAGTTATTCTAGTATATTGAACATGAAGGGATGATAATTTTGTCAAATGCTTTTTCTGCATCTATTGCGATGATCATAGGATTCTTATCTTTAAGTCTATTGATGTGATAAATCACATTTTTTTATTTTCATATGCTGAACCAACCTTGCATCCCTAGAATGAACCCCACTTGATCATGGTGCATTATCTTTTTGATATGTTTTTGTGCTTGATTTGCCAGAATTTTATTGAGAATTTCTGCATCTATGTTCATTAGAGATATTGGTCTGAAGTTTTCTTTCTTTAACGTGTCTTTGCCTTGTTTGGAAATCAGGGTGATATCAGCCTCATAGAATGAATTTGGAAGTGTTCACTCTTTTTCTATTTCACAAAACAATTTGAGGAGTATTGGTATTATTTTTGCTTAGAAAGTCTTGTAGAACTCAACTGTGTATCCATCTAGTCCTGAGCCTTTCTTGGTTGGTAGGCTTTTGATGGTATCTTCTATTTCATTGCTGGAAATTGATCTGTTTAAATTGGGTATATCATCCTGATTTAATTTGAGCAAATCATGTGATTCCAGAAATTTTTTAATGCTCTAGAAATTTTTTACATTTTAATATTTTCTATTTTTTGGAGTACAAATTTTCAAAATAATTTCTAATTATCTTTTGTATTTCTGTAGTGCCATCATGTTATTTCCTTTCCATCATGGACATTAGTAATTTGAGTTTTCTGTCTCCTTCTCTTGGGTAACATGGCTGAGAGTTTATCAATTTTATTTATTTTTCAAAGCACCAACTTTTTGTTTTGTCAATTTTTAAAATTATTTCTTTTGTTTTAATTCATTTCTTTTGTTCCAATTTCATTGATTTTAATTATTTCCTGTCTTCTACTGCTTTTTGGTGTTGATTTGTTCTTCTTTTTCTGGGGTTTTGAGATGTAATGTTAGGCCATTTATTTGTTTATTTTTCTTCTTGTAAGGAATAAACTCCATGCAATGAACTTTCCTCTTAGAACTGCCTTCATAGTGTTCCAGAGATTTCTATATGTTCTATTAGTGTTCTCATTTATGTCTAAATTTTTTAAATCTCATCTTTCATGTCTTTTGCAACCCATTGTTCATTCAAGAGGATATTATTTCATCTTTAGGTGTTGGAGTAGCTCCTATTTTTTTTATAGCTGGGTCAAATGGTGGTTACATTCCCAGGTTTCCAAGGAATCTCCATACTGCTTTCCAAATTGGCTGCACAAATTTGCAGTCTCACCAGCAGTGTATGAGTGTTCCTTTTTCCCCACATCCTCGCCAGCACTTGTTATTGTTTGTCTTCATCATGGCTGCCATTCTTACTGGAGTGAGATGGTATCTTAGAGTAGTTTTAATTTGCATTTCTCTGGTTGCTAGAGATGATGAGCATTTTTTCGTATATTTCTTAATTGATTGTATATCCTCTTCTGAGAAGTGTCTCTTCAGGTTCTTGGCCCATTTGTTGATTGGGTTATTTGTTTTTTGGTGTTTGTGAACAGAGCTCTCCCACCACCCAAGTTAGAGGGATCTCCCCTTGGAGGAGGGAGTCCCCTCTACCCTGATTGCGATGGTGTACAGAGCTTCACCGGCCATCCAGGTTAGAGTGTTCTCCAACCCTGGAGGGGGTAGTCCACTACCCTGGGTGCGATGGTGTACTGAGCTGCCCCCCACCCAGGTTAGAGGATTTTCTAAACCTTGAGGGGGAGTTCTCTCTTACCTGGTTGAAATGTTGTTCAGAGCTCCCTGCACTATCCAGATTAGAGGGTTCTCCAATGTTGGAGGGAGATTCCCCTCTACCCTGGATGGGATGGTGTACAGTTCTCCCCTGCCTCCAAGGTTAGAGGGTTCTCCAACCATTGAGGGGAGAGTCCTCCCTACCCTGGGTGCGATGGTGTACAGAGTTTCTCACACCACCCAGGTTAGAGGGCTCTTGAACCCTGGAGGGGGGGTCCCCTCTACAGTGGGTGTGGTGGTGTACAGAGCTACCCCTGTCACCCAGGTAGAGTGCTCTTCTCCCTGGAGGGCAGACTTTCCTTTACTGTGTGTTAGGTGGTGTATAGAACTCTCCCCGCCACCCAGCATATAGGGGTCTCCCCTCTGGAGGGCAATATCCCCTTTGGTGGGTGCCATGGTGTACAGAGCTCCCCCTGGTTTCTGGGGTCTTCAAATGAACACTTCTCTGGTTGACTACCCAGGCACAGTATGAGCCCTCTTCAGCTCTGACAAATGTCCCACACAGCACCAGAGAGGGGGTGACCTGCTGAAGCTACAGAGCTTCTCTGGGATTGGTTAGACCTGCCAAGGTGCTGATCAACATGCTGACTGGAGGACATCATGAAACAAGACTCCAGCCCTGAAGACTTATGCCTGCCTTGCTGTGCCCCCTTAAATAAACCAAGGGAGTGATTTTCTAAATATTGATGAACACACTCTCTTTTTTTTAACTGTGGTGCTGAGTATTGAACCCAGTGCCTCTTGTGTACAAGGCAAGCACTCTACCATGTGCCACAACCCAGCCTTGATTTTCTAATTGTCTAGCTCCAGCTCCTGTGTGGACTGAACCTATCAGGGCTCCATCCCTTTAAAACTAATTCTGACTTCATCTTTTGTCCTTCAATAACTGTTCTTGACTTTGATTTCATTCATAGCTTACACCCTCCCAAACAGGAAAAAGAAATCTGCAATGAGATGCTGGTGACCTGCTAAGACATATATCTATCTTTCAGTCCACCAATTTATCCATTCATCTATATGGCCTATATAAACCAAAGGTTCTTTGAACGTCAGTGTTTTTTTAGAGCTATAAAGATCTCAAGACCAAAAACTATGAGGATTGCTGTTTTGGAAGATTTTGGAGTGGAAGGTGTCTGTTTTCTAGCAGCCACAAGGGATCTACTTGCTTCTCTATTTAATTTAAGCTAAGGTCATTCTACCAGACACAAATTCACAGAGACCCAGCACCCAGGACACTAGGTCAAAATAGCTGTTGGAGATTATGAACTTCTGGACCATGGATCTTTGCACAGGGCATTAGCACAGATGCAGTGGGAATGTACTCATCAGCTAGTAACTGTTTGCAAGGTTATTTTTGCTATTTTACATTTTTCATCCACAAACCTTAAGTGCCCATGCCCTTCCATTCCAAAATATAATGCTGATCACCCTATTAGATCTGCAAATGCAAAGTTGGGATGTCCAGAATCACACAATTCTGTATTGATGAGGTAAAAGCAAACTAATTGCTCTGTTGAAATATAAATCAATCACATTGAAGGAGGTACCCACCTCAACTTGGGGCACTGCCCACAGCTCAGCCCAGGATTGGGGCCAGGAAGGGTTGGCACCTCCACAGCAGAGGGTCTTCCCTGCAAAGCTCCACCCTGACAGGCTGCACCTGATGGGTGCTGCTGGGATGCCCATAGCCCTGGCACCTCCCTGCTCTCCTGAGTGCTCTGCATGTGGACAAAGAGGGCCCCCTTTAGCATTGGCTATCATCAAAGGGGGCAGTATGTGAAGCAGAGAGTCCTTGGCACAGGCCAGAATAGGTCAATTCCTCATCACAGGCAGCACTCTGAGGGGCCTGATGCTCCTGCTTTTTCACAGAGAGGCATAGGGCTCAGAGCCATGTTAGCAGGTTAGTGTTTCAGAGAACTCTGGGAGGAAAGTGGATAAAGACAAAGGTCTGAAGATAAACAGACTCAGGAGAGGCAAAAGCATGAAAAACCCACCGGGTCCTGCAATGGCCTCTGCGTGAACAAACATACACAGGATCCCAGCTTCTAGGTCAATTCTAGGGTCACTCACCAAACACCAGGGCCTTTGATGCACCTGAGGGTTAAATGAAGGTGGAGTGACAACCTGGACCTTTGTTCACCTAGACCATGGACTTGCGTTTTTATTTTGACACAAGCACCCCTATGCAAGCAATTAACGTGGTATCCCTAAGAAACAAATAAGCTGTAAACTTTCCAGGATTTTGAAAGCTTAAGCCAGCTTCAACAAGAAAGCCACCCGCTGGCGCCCTCTGCTGGGTGCCAGGAGCATTTTTTTCTACCAGGTCTGCCCAACTTGGTGGCAGTCCCTCCAGGCGCCACCAGAGGGTACCCTGATCGCCTCCAAGACTCAGGCTCTGCAAAAGGAGCTCACAGGTAGAGATTCACACCTGCTTTCTAGGGAAGAGCCACAGCCTCCCAAAAGTGAAGACTGGAAAAGAAACAGTGTACCCTCCCTAAGGTCCACCATCCAGTTGCTCAACATTTACCAATCTTTTTAAATCCATCCACCCATTGTCCCCTTTTAATTAAAGTAAATCTGAGATGTGGTATGCAACATCCTATATGAAGTATTCAGTGTTTCATTCCTCCAGAAAGTATTTTCCAGAAATATCTTCCCAAAACCACACCCAAAACATCACACCTAATAACATAACCACAAACCCTTAACGTCACTTAATAGCCAGGTGATTTAATGGCTTCCAGGTGATCTTACAAAAGCTTCCTGGCTGTGGGTCTGTTGAAACCCACATGCACACAGGCATGCCTGATGCCATCTGTCTCCACAGGTCTTCTGATTTCAGAGCATCCCCCTGTGCTTGAGGTTTGTTTGCTTCCTTGTTAGGTTTTCTCTTTATGTAAATTTAGCAAAACATTTTGTTGAAGAAGTTGGCTGCCTGCCATGTTACAGAGACCCAGGTGTGGTTCAATGGTTCTGGCACCCTGTGCTCCTGGAACCAGCTGTGGATTCCTGTTGTCTCCCACCCAGAGGAATGGAACACAAGACATGTGACCCTCTGGCCTCTGTCATCTTATTGGTAGAATAGGTTTCCTGATCACAAAATTCACTGTACTCTTTGACCTAATGGTGTGAGCAGCCACTCAGGAGAGAGGGCGAGAACCCCTTTCACTAGGAACTGCCAAAGGACAGTGTTCCCATTGTATCTTTCCTTGGGAACATATGATCTGGGATTTCCCTGTTGGTGAGAACAGTAAGACCAACAGCATGCAGACCTGGAAGGCAGCTTGCATAGGAAAGTCAGGGTCGGTGCTTTATTTTATCCACATCACTTTCCTTAACAAGGTGTTGGCCTCTCTGCACATAAGGTTTTGTTTGGTGGTGTTGCTGTGCTGAGGACGGAGCCCAGCACCCTGCACACACTAAGATGGCACTCTAATCCTGAGGTCTGCACAGACCTAGTATCTGAGTCATCTCAATTCTTTCTTTTTTCTTTAATGTAAACTGAAGTACTCTTAGAGTGCCCTGTGCAACAGTGAAGCCTGACCATCATTCTTAAGGATGGGCCCTGGCTGCCCCAGGGAGTGGGAACCTTCCCTCCATGCCTCCTGAACCCCTAAGCATTCACCAGGGTCCAGGGAGCACCTCACCTCCTGGTGAGGAGAGGAGGTCCAGCTCAGCTTTGCATTTCCTGCCAGAATTGGCAGCAGCCCTTTGGCCCAGGAGCCCTGGTCATGAGCATGGTGAGCTGAGGAGGGACAGTGTGAGGACACTGGTGCAGGGCAGACCTTCCCATGGCCCCTGAGTTCCAGCAGCAGCATTGAGATTTGCAGTGCATGAGAAAGAGGAGGCATGGGGTGAAAGGGGCATCAGGACAGGGAGGCACTCCTGGGGTGCCTGGAACCTACAGACGCCTCTGCCTTGGCCCTGCTCCCTTTGTCCCATCGCCTACCATGCAGTATTCTCAGGGACACTGCTGGCCCAGGTCCAGGAGCATCATGTCTGTAAGTCCACCCTGCCTAGGCTGTGTCCCCACCAGTGCTCAGTAACCCATGACATGGTGAATGCCAGGCCCAGGCTGCTGTTGAATCCATCCCACCCATTGTCCTCCTATAGTGAATAGCTCTTAAAGAAAATCTGAGACCTGGTATGCAACATTGTATGAATTATTCTGTGTCTTTTTTCCAGAAAGGATTTTGTAAATATTTTCCCCAAACCACAGCCAAATTGGCATCACACCTAATAACATTACCACAAACCCTTAATGTCACTTAATACCCAGGTGGTTTAATGTCTTCTAGGTGGTCTTTAAAAAGCCCTGTGCCCCGCTTACACTCCCCAGAGGGACATCACGTGTCCACCTCAGGCCCTTTCCCCTGAGCTCTCAGTGCCCCAGGGTCCTCACTGTCACACTGCCATCCATTAGAGTGGGCTTCAAAATGTGGTGTCTGCTCCATTCCAAGCATGTCGCAGCCTCGTCACTGCATCTCTCCACTCCTGCTTGGTCACCCAGGAAAGCCCTGTGGAGGAGGAGGGTCCAGCCTGGAGGAGGCTGCTCCAGAGCAGTCACTGGCATTCAGAGCTCAGCTAAGGGGCAGGTGTGGTGGCCTCCTCCTCTGTGTGTCCCTCTGGTGGCAACCTGAAGAATTGCATGGGGACTTTCACTTCCACACATGGGCTCACATAGCAGGAGTCCCTAGGGGTCTCCAGGACTGAGGCCTGGAGGGAAGATCTCCTAGACAGGACCACAGCCATGTCCCTGACAGGGCCCCATGTAAATGCTTGTAAGTCACAAGACATTCAGATCTTGCCATAGCTCAGGTCTCAGTTGGCTGGAATACCAAAGTAGGGAATTGAGCCCTAACAAATGTGAGCAAAGTGGAAATCCTGAGGAAATGCCTGATATTTAAAGTCGAAAGGCTTCACTAACACCCACGACCCCACTCAGCACTCTTGATGGCCAACAGAGTTTCCTTGGGAAAGACGCGATGAGCCGGGAGCAAGAGTGGTGAACATCAAGGGCAGGGTCACCTGCCCTAGCTACAGGGCAGGAATTGACCATGGAGCAAGGAGGTCAGTGCCCTGTGTTGGACCCCACCTCAGGGCAGGACTCCTGGAATGTTCTCAGGTGTCACCTGGAAACCTCTGTGTGGCCAAAACTCTGTCCTCAGTCTGTCCACTCCTGGGTGTTCCTGGTGCCCTCTGGCCTCTCTGATGCCATGACTGTCACTCTGCCACCAGGGCCAACCTATTTTCAGGCAGCCTGAGCCAAATCTGTTCTCCTCAGAGCACCCAGGCAATGTCCTGCCGAACAGAGTCAAATGCCCAAAGGCAGCTTCAGACCCATATTGGCCTTGGCCACCTTGGGGTCCAGTCTCCAAAGGCTGGGCTCTGCAGCCTCCAACTCTACCCAACACAAGCCCTCTCCAGGGTCATGTTCTGCGGGACATCATCTGGGTTTCCTAGGGAAAGTCACACCTTTCTGGATCTTAGGGATGTGGTTTAATATTTTTTGCTAAAACAAGAAAGAGAGCTTGAGAAGGTGCAGGAGAAGATGGACAGTGGAAGAGAGAGATGCGAATCCTCAGCGTGAGCCAGGGCAAGAGCTGGAGGGGATAATACTCAGCAGAAGTGAGGACAGCCTTGATGTGCTGTCAGTGGACTGGACACAGCTGTGGAAAGAAGCTCTGAGCTTGTGAGTCTCAATAGAGATCACCCCGAGAGAGCAAAGGAACCAGTGCTTCAAATACATCAGAACAGAACCTGCAAGAACTCTAGACTCCTAACCCAGTGTGACCTGCACATGCTGGGACACTCAAAGGAGAAGAAATTCCTGAAATAATTAGAAGTGAGGATTTCCCTGGAATACACACTGAAACACTAACCACAGGAAACTCAGAGCACAACAGGCACCAAGGTGCAACAGACCCAGAGCAGGAACAGGTCACCCATCCATCATTTACAAACCACAATAATTGAGGACAATGAAAACCCTCAAAGGGGCCAGAGGAAATATCCCTGTCAGGTCCATGGCGGTGCAGCCCTCACAGGAAAGAAACATCAATCAGGCGCAGACGGAAACACCTGTCAATCAGCAGGATCTCCTGGCTAACTCCTGTCAATCAGCAGGGTCTTATGGCCAATGCTGGAGTTCAGCCAGCTTCCCCAACCAACTGCAGCAGGAGAAGGGACTCTAAAAACACCTTTTCCTGTCCCCAGCCCTTCCCTTCCTGCCATAAGCCCCATAAAATTCCAGTCCAGTCAAGTTCCCACGTGGTTTCTCCTCAGAGTCTTGTACTGTCCAGTCTATCTGTCTGATGGAGATCTGCCCCTGGGAGGAGTCTCAAATAAAGCCTCTTTCAGCAGCCTTTTAAAGTCAGCCTCCTTTGGTCACCACTTGCCTTGCCTGATCTCACAATCCCCTTCCCTAGACAGGATCAGAGGTTGGAATGGACTGAACCTCTGAAACCATGAGCCAAAGCCAACTTTTCATCCTCTCAATTGTTCTTGTCAGCTATTTTTGGCCACAAGGGTGCAAAAGCTGACACAGAAATTGGCACTAAGGGTGGGTCCTTGCAATAACACTACCTGCCCCTGTGGTTCAGAAGCATTTGGATCTAGTTGCTGAGAGAAGTCTGGAACAGGTTGGTGTTGCAGGACAGAGAAGCCTTACAATGTAGTAAGCAGAGCTTAATGGGTGATTCTCAGAAGACCAGAACACTGACAGAAATATGGCCAGGGCTTAGGCAGTTCAGAGGGGAGTGGGGACTCTATTGGCTATTCAACTGCATGTCATTTGTGTTATATTCTGGCAAAAAACTTGCCTCCATTTACCCCATATCCTGAGACTTTTTGTGAGGCTGAATTCAGAGGTGATGTACTAACTAATCTGGTAGAGGAAATTTCAAGGCAGCTCAGCATTTAGTCAGAGGCTTGGACTTTGCTGACAGATTTTAGTCATGTTTACTGTGCAAATCAGGACCAGAAAGTAGGGATGAAGGTTTTGAAAAACTTGCATTTTGCCCACAAATGTGCATGTATAACTAAGGCCAAGAAAGTGTTGTGTTTTTTTGTTTGTTTGTTTTGTTTTGTTTTGTTGTTGCTTTTTTTTTTTTTTTGAGATTATGGAAACTAAAATTTGCTAGGTAGTTTGCACAGAAACGATAGAAAAGATGGCTTGAGGACATCTCAGGGATTGGCAACACTACTGGAGATAAGTCACAAGTTAATGGGTATCAGAGGGAAAATACATTTGTGAAGAGACAATGGGGGCCCACTGCTCACATGGGGGGACCTAGGAAATTGTTTCACCATGCTCATTCCCCCAGGCAGTTTTGATCCCAGAGGCCCAGGAACTATGCAAGATGGCTTTGAGCCTTGGAATTATCCATGTGGAGACTGTTCTGCAGGAATGCAGGATGCTAGAGGATGATAGGGGTTCAGAGTCTTCCATTAATATTTCAAAGGAAGCCCTGCGAAGCCAGGCAAAGTGTAGGAGGGTCAGAGTCCTGCAGTCTGCCCCTGAAAGTGATGCAGAAGCTGGGAAGATGAAGCCAAAGGAATTAAGAGGCATCAGTAATGTGGGCTGTCTCTTAATAACAGCAGCTGGCTGTGTAGAGAGCCAAGCTAAAGGATACCCCGTGTGCATGGCAACTGGCAAGGCCAAGGAGGCAGGGCTGCCCAAGTGCTTTGGAAATCACCTCTTCCTGCCATGTGTCCCTGACACTATCGGTGGAGATACACAAAATGTTTGCCCAGCATGTTTAGGTCTTGCTGTATTTAGGTCTCCCCACTGGGCAGGGCTGGTATCAGCTCTCGTCAACCAGCCTCTGCTACCCAAATGAGGCTCTGCCTGGAGTTTGTCCTGTGCAGAGACAACAGGCTACAAATGTGTCTGTCATCAGCAGTGATGGTTCTGCTCCACATAGCAGACCACAGGAAGTGTCCAGCTGCTCAGACACAGGTGGAAGCAGGGCTAGCACTTCAGGAGATGGCTAGAGTGAAAGGCAGCAGAGTGTGGAGTCCCTATTGTGTCCAGGGCTCCAGTCAGAGGAAGCCTTGACTGCCGCTTGTGGCTCTGCACTCTGGACATGCAGCTAGTGTGGCTCTGGGCAGCAGGCCTCAGCTGTGGAGTGCTCTGTATAAAACTCAGAAGGCTCAGTAAATGCAGGTAGGCCCAAGGTTGTTCCCTGACCTGCTCTGTGGTAACCATGCCCTGCCTTGGGCCTACAACATCTCAGCTTCTACAGGCTGCTGGATGTGTTCAGGGACACAGCATAGAGACTGATTAGAAGTAGCCACTGCTTTAGAGATTTTCCATATTTAGAGATCATTGTCCGTTCACCATGGCCCCTCATGTCACTCAGCACCAGGAAGAATAGTCCTCTACATTACTGTAAAGTTCCCCCAAAATGAGAAGTTCCATCTGTGGTTCAAAACTTGACTTAACCCACAGGTTGGGGGTTGGTCCCTCACCCCTACAGTAAGTGACATGCAGAGGCCACAAGCACATGTGGTACTGTCAGCTGATGAACCATATCAGGTGAAATCCCAGAGATGGTGGATTTTCTGAAAAGACTCCAGTTTGAAAAGTATAAATCACAGATTTCTTCCATCTGACACATTCACACCAACTGAAATGCACTGGTAAAATATTGTGACCTGTCTTTCTTAGTTTCCTAGTGAAAGGTCAGCCGTTCAGATCTACTGACAGAGTGGCTGTTGGTAGGTCAGGGAGATGAGGGGACTGAGCTATCAGGCTTGCTGGCATGGGGGGAGAAACAGGCAGGTGCAGTGAGGAGGGTCTGAAATATTTGATCATCCTATGTTATCGCTGGTTACCGGTGACAAGTCCTGCTTCCCCACATGTTGAACTTTGAATATTAAAGAAGCACACAGAGGCAAGCATATGATGCAGGGTTTATTTAAAAAGGGGTAACATAGACTTCTCCTGTGAAGGAGAAGGGGGTCATAGCTGGTATCTTGGTATCCCAAGAAGCGAGGTGTTCTGCCCTTTTTAATGTCCTAGGATTCCTTTGTTCTCCTGCTTTCCCCCCTTATCTTTCTCCTTCCTGCCTATGTGACTAGGCCCAGGAATGCCTGGTGGGATGACAAAAGGTGGGAAATAGGTGGGCTGAAGGGGGAAGGGCAGAGTGGAGTAGACAAGGACACACTAACAACCCTGTAGGGAGGGGAAATTCCTGGGATAAGTTACCTTGGCAACAGGTTGGAGCAGGGGCAGGTTCTTTTTAAGATCCCTCAGGGGCAGTCCCCAACTTCCCAGACTCACTAAAAATTGGCCTTCTAGATCTGACCTGACTGAATTTACCTATCTACACTCACTGCCTGTCTAATTCTGGCTTCATTCTTCCCTCTAATTTTAGGTTACTGCGGTAAGGAGAAAGGGCGATAATCTTTCTGGCTGCTTCAAAGCTGAGAGGGGGTGACATGAGGGGGCAAGCAGCTTTGGAGTTCCACTTTAGAAGTCAGGTTGGTTTGAAGTCTGGTTGGGGAAGAACAGTTTGTAAAGTCATCTGGGGATTGGTGCTTCTATGAGAGAGAAACAAAAAACATGAGTATTTAATAAATGTTGCAGCAGCTGGAACATGTCAATGTATAATAGAAGTTTTCTCACCAGGAGGAGTGAGGGCTGAGAAGTTGTCCCCAAACAAGATTGGAGAGAACAAGGCCTTTATTTGGGAAAACAAGGTTGTTGCAGAAGACAAGGCCTTTAGTTGGGAATGTACATTTTTACCATCCCCAGTTATCAGGAAAGTAAACATAACATTTGATTTTTAATGTTACAGATGTCCATCCCCCTAAGACACAGGTAAATAATTCAATGTTATCTGACCTTGGAAAAATCCCTCTACTGGTATGAGCTCTGTGTCTAATAGAGAACCTCATGTGTGTGTGGGAAACTCCCCGCTTAAGTTAAGTTTCCCTCTTGCAAGAACATCAGGGAATCTCTAACCCCTCCCCCTCCTCTCCAAAGGGTGCAAAGCTAAAGAGTGCCAAATTCAAAGGTTCTCTCAACCAATCCCCACAGGACAAAGTGTCTGCTCGCAGTTTCTGAGTCACCCTTCCAATCAGCACCCACCATGTCACCTATGCAACCCTTCTTAAGGCCAAGCTTGCAAGCTCACGCTCTCTGCCCTCTTTCTCTCTGCTCTCTGCCCTCTTCTTCTTCTTTCTCTCTACTCTTTCTCTTTTTCTCTGCTCTCCTCCTCTCCTCTCTCTGCTCTCTGCCTCTCCTTTTCTTCCCCTTCAGGCAGCCCCCCAATAAAATCTCTTGGTTGAAAATCCATCTTGGGTTAGTCACTCACCTTTCAGAACCCTTTAATTCTGTTACTTGGGGCTGGATTACCACACTAGGAAACATAAAGCCTACCTGTGTAGGTTAGGAATAACTTTAGGCCTTAAACTAAACTAAAACTACTGTAGCAGTACCTATTGATACTTAGTTTCTTTTGATACTTATTCTTTTTTTAATATTTATTTCTTAGTTGTAGTTGGATACAATATCTTTATTTAATTAATTTATTTATTTTATGTGGTGCTGAGGATTGAACCCAGGACCTTGCACATGCTAGGCAAGTGCTCTACCATTTGCATTTTGAGAAAAAGAAAAAGGGGAGGTTTATTCCTTTGCTAACAAAGGAGAAACACAGGGGACTCCACCCCAAAGGTTGTGACTCTCTTGATCTGGAGGGATAAGGAGTTTTAAAGGAGTTTCACTTGTTAATCTGGAAGATATTCAGTTCTTAGATCCCTAGCAGACATTTCCCTCTGCAGTGGGGGTACTCCAGGCAGCCAACTAGGGGCTTCTCTAATCCTGCTTAACAAAGCAAGGTAAAGTTTACCACAGTTCCTTAAAACACAGTTCCAAGTGGTGTCAGGCTTTCTTGCTTTATTACCATTTTCTTGTGCAATTTCCTTAAATTTTTACCACAGAAGTCAACAACAAAAGGCAGAAAAAAACATTGAACACAGAACAAAACACAAGAAAACAGAAACCTGGAGCTGAAACATGAAAAACTGAAGAGCAATGCAATGTCTTGCTAAAGCTCTGGGGTAGGAGCATGTATGTTGCCGTGGGCACCTCTCTACCCTTCCTGAGGAATTCCCTACAGAACCAAGACAGAGGACAGAACGATATCTCATTACTGTCCTGGACAGGAGTATATGTGAGTCTCGCCAGGCCACTTCTCTGTCTTCAGAAGACTTCTCCCTTAACCAAATACCAGATATTATAAAGGCGCCACTTACCTATGGAGGCCTCCTCCATCAGATGCTTGCTAATAGTTTTAGGGCAGCAGTTCACTGAAGTACTCCAGGGACTGAAGGCTCACTCTGAGGCCTTGGAATGTCTCAAAGTGCTCACCCCCTAGAGTGGCTCTCCATCCCGGAGCCCTGGAGTGAAGGGCCTGCTTTAGAATTTCTAGCAGCCTGGTCTTGTGGTCTGGTCTGGCAGGTTCATCTTGTTGGGGCATGCAAAATGTTAGACCCGGACACAAGAAAAGACCACTGACTCCAAATAAAATTAAATTAAAGCAAGCCTATTATTTTGACTGGCTGGGCTACCTTTCCCAACAAAAAACGTGGGAACAAGACAGCACTGCAGCTTTCTTGCAGCCCAGTTTTATAGCCCATAAAGTTACACAAAGTGGGGGGGCGGGCCTAGGGATAACAAAACTCTGACAAACATAACACAAAGGCTAGTTTACATTTTTGCTGGCCCTGGCACCAGAATTTATGAAGGTCATTAGAACCCCAGAGAGGGTCGTTATCTGGCCAGGGAAAGCCAAGATTTATGAGGCGTCGCATCACTAAAGTTTCAGAGAGGGCTGCTCTCTGGTCAGAGAGAGCCAGGCATGGGTGAGTTCAAGGCATGGGCAGGCATTCCAAGCAAGTTCAGAATTTGCAGTAATTTATAGTAAAGTTGAAGTTAGCTTTTCATGGCTTTGGGAGAGATGGCTCCCAATTTTAAGAGGGAATCAGGCTGGGTCTATCAGTCCTCTCTATCCTGGGTGTGATGGTGTACAGAGCTCCTCCTGTCACCCAGGTTAGAGGGTTCTCCCCCCTGTAGGGGGGAGTACCCTCTATCCTGGGTGTGATGGTGTACAGCATTCCCCTGGCCACCAAACTTAGAGGGTTCCACCCCCTGAAGGCAGAAGTCCCCTCTATTCTTGGTGCAATGGTGTATAGAGCTCTCACCACCACCCAAGTTAGAGGATTCCATTCCATGGAGGAGGAGTCCCCTCACCCTCTGTGCAATGGTGTACAGAGCTCCCCCCCCCCACCCAGATTAGAGGGTTCTCCCCCCTGGAGGGGGAGTCCCATGTACCCTGGGTTTAATGGTGGGCAAGCTTCCCCACCACCCAGCTTTGAAGGTTCCCCCCCGGAGGGGGTAGTTTCCTTTACCCTGGGTGCCATGGTGTAGAGAACTCCCCCGGTAACCCAGCTTAGAGGGTTCTCCCCCCCTAGAGGGGAAAGTCCTCTCTACCCTGTGTGGAATGGTATACAGAGCTCCCTCGCCACCCAGGTTAGAAGGTTTTGCCTCCTGGAGGGGGGAGTCCCCTCTACCTGGGTGTGATGGTGTACAGAACTCTCCCTCTGCAACCCAGGTTAGAGGGCTCTCCCCCCTGGAGGGTGGAGACCTCTCTACCCTGGGTCTGAGAGTGTACAGAGCTCCCCCCACCACTCAAGTTAGAGGGTTCTCCACCCTGGAGGGGGGAGTCCAGTCTACCTTAGGTGCGATGGTATACAGAGCTCCCCCACCACCAAGCTTAGAGGGTTGACCCCTGAAGGGCGGAGTCCCCTCTATTCTTGGTGCGATGGTGTATAGAACTCCCCCACTCCGCCACCCTGGTTAGCGAGTTCTCCCCCCTGAAAGGGGGAGTCCCTTCTACCCTGGGTGCGATGGTGTGCAGACCTTTTCTGCCACCCAGCTTAGAGGGTTCCGTTCCTTGGAGGGGGGAGTCCCCTCTATCCTGGGTGCAATGGGGTACAGAGCTCCCCCTGCCACCCAGCTTAGACAGTTCTTCCCACTGGAGGGGGGAATTTCCTCTACCTGGGTGCAGCCCAGGTTAGAGGTTCTCCCTCCTGGAGGGGGGGAGTCCCCTCTACACTTGGTGCGATGGTGTATACTTGGTGCGATGGTGTACAGAGCTCCCCCTCTGTGACCCAGGTTAGAGGGTTCTCCCTCCTGGTGTGAGGAGTCTTTTCTACTCTGGGTGTGATGGTGTGGAGAACTCCCCTTCTGCCACCAGGTTAGATGGTTCTTCACCCTGGAAGGGGAGTCCCCTCTACCCTGGGTGGGATGGTGTACAGAGCTCCCCATGCCACCAAGATTAGAGGGTTGCACCCCCTAAAGGGGTGCATCCCCTCTATTCTTGGTGAAATGGTGAATAGAGCTCCCCCGCCACCCAAGTTAGAGGGTTCTCCCCTCTGAAGGGGAGAGTCCCCTCTACCCTGGGTGCAATGGTGTACAGACCTCCAACTGTTACCCAGCTTAGAGGGCTCCATTTCCTGGAGGAAAGAGTCCCCTCTACCCTGGGTGCCATGGTGCACAGAACTCCCCCTGCCACCCAGCTTAGAGGGTTCTCCCCGGAAGAAGGAGTCCACTCTACCCTGGGTGTGATGGTATAGACAGCTCCCCCTGGAACCCAGCTTAGAGGGTTCTCCCACCTAGAGGGGAAAGTCCCCTCTACTGTGGGTGCAATGGTGTACAGAGCTCCCCCCTCCACCCAGCTTACCTCTAAGGAAGCAGTCCCTTCTACCCTGGGTTCAATGGTGTACAGAGGTCCCCCTGATACCCAGCTTAGAGGGTTCTTCTCCCTGGAGGGAGCAGTCCCCTCTACCCTGGGTATGATGGTGTACCGAATTCCCTTTGTAACCCAGCTTAGAGAGTTCTCTCCCCTTAATTGGGGAGTCCCCTCTACTCTGGGTGTGATGGTTTACAAAGCTCCCCATGCCACCCAGCTTAGAGGATACTCCCCCCCTGGAACCTAGCCACAGGGTTCTCCGCCCTGGAAAAGGGAGTCTTCTTTACCTGGGGTGCGATGGTGTACAGAGCTCCCCCCGACACCCAACTTAGATGGTTCTCCCCCCTGGAGGGGGGAGTCCCCTCTACCCTGGGTGAGAGGGTGTAGAGAGCTCCCCCTCTGCCAACCAGGTTAAAGGGTTCTCCATCCTGGAGGGGGGAGTCCCCTCTACCCTGGGTGTGATGGTGTACATACAGGTCTCCTCCAGCTACCCAGCTTAGAGGGTTCTCTCTCTGGAGGGGGGAGTCGCTTCTACCCTAGGTGTGATGGGGTACAGGACTCCCTCCGCCACCCAGGTTAGAGGGTTCTCCCCCATGGAAGGGGGAGTCCCCTCTATCCTGGGTGTGATGGTGTTCAGAGCTCCCCCCACCACCCATCTTAAGGTGTTCTCCCCCCTGGAGGAAGGAGTCCCCTGTACCCTGGGTGTGATGGTGTACAGAGCTCCCCTGCCACCCAGCATAGAGGATTCTCTTCCCTGGAGGGGGTAGTACCCTCTACCATGGGTGTGATTGTGTACAGGGCTCCCTCTGCCACCCAGCTTAGAGGGTTCTCTCCCACAAGGTTGTCACCTTGACCCTAGGTGCCATATTGTACACAGTTCCCTCGACACCTAGATTAGATGGTTCTCTTCCCTGAAGTGGGGAATCCACTCTACACTGGGTGCAATGGTGTACACAGCTCCTCCTCCCCAAACCATGTTAGAGGATTCTCTCCCCTGGAGCAGGGAGGCCCCTCTATCCTGGGTGCAATGGTGTACAGAGCTCCTCCCGCCACCAGCTTAGAGGGTTCTCCCCCCTGGAGCGGGGAGACCCTTCTACCCTTGGTGCAATGGTGTACAGGGCTCCCTCCGACACCCAGGTTAGAGGGTTCTCCTCACTGGTGTGGGGAGTCCCTTCTACCCTGCGTACTATGGTGTACAGGTCTCCTCCCCTGCACCCGGGTTAGAGGATTCTCTCCCCTGGAGGGGGGAGTCTCCTCTATCCTGAATTCGATGGTGGACAGAGTTCCCCCTGCCACCCAGCTTAGAGTGTTCTCCCCCCTGGAGGGGGGAGGCCCCTCTACCCTGGTGTGATGGTGTATGGAGCTCCCCCCACCCACATTAGAGGATTCTCCCCCCTGGAATGGATAGTTTCCTCTACCCTGGGTGTGATGGTGTACAGAGCTCCCACGCCATCGAGCTTAGAGGGTTCTCTTCCCTGGAGGGAGTAGTCTTCTCTACCCTGGGTGTGATTCTGTACAGGGCTCCCCCCACCACCCAGCTTAGAGGGTTCCCCCTGGAGGGGGGAGTCACCTCTACCCTGGGTGCCATGTTGTACAGAGGTCCCCCTGACACTAGGTTAGAGGGTTTTATTCCCTGGAAGGGGGAGTCTACTCTGCCCTGGGTGCGATGGTGTACAGAGCTACCCCCCACACCCAGGTTACAGGGTTCTCCCCCCTGAAGGGGTAAGTCCACTCTGCCCTGGGTGTGATGGTTTACAGAGCTCCCCCCACCACCCAGTTTAGAGGGTTCTCTTTCCTGGAGGGGGGAGTTCCCTCCACACTGGGTGCAATGGTGTACATAGCTCCCACTGCCATCCAGCTTAGAGGGTTCTCACCGCTTAAGGAGGGAGGCCCCTCTACCCTGGGTGTGATGGTATACAGACCTTCCCCCACACCCAGCATAGAGGTTCTCCCACCTGGAGCGGGGAGTCCCTTCTACCCTGGTTGCGGTGGTGTACAGAGCTTCCCCCAACACCCAGGTTAGAGGGTTCTCCCCACTGGAAGGGGGAGTCCCCTCTACTATGGGTGCAGTGGGAGCTCCCCCCACCACACAGGTTAGAGGGGTTTCCCCCCTGGAGGGGGGAGTCCCTCTACCCTAGGTGCCATGGTACAGAGGTCCCTCTACCACCCAGCTTAGAGGGTTCTCCCCCCTGAAGGGGTTGTCCCCTCTACCCAGGATGCGATGGTGTACACAGCTCCCCACATCACCCAGGTTGGAAGGTTCTCTCCCTGGAGGGGAAAATCCCCTTTACCCTGGGTGCAATGGTGTACAGAGCTCGCCCAGCCACCCAGGTTAGAGGGTTCTCACCCCTGGAGGTGGGAGTCCCCTCTACCCTGGGAGCAAATGTGTACAGAGCTCCCCCATCCCCCGACCAGCTTAGAAAGTTCTCCCCCCTGGAGGAGGGAGTCCACTCTATCCTGGGTGTGATGGTGTACAGAGCCCCCCCCCCATGGTTAAAGTGTTCTCCCGACTGGAAGGGGAGTCCCATCTACCCTGGGTGCAGTGGAGAGCTCCCCCGGTCACCCAGGTTAGAGGGTTTTCCCCCCTGGAGTGGGGAGTCCCCTCTAACCTGGGTAGGGTGGGGAGATCCCCCGCCATTAAGTTTAGAGGGTTCTCCCCTTGGAGGTGTTAGTCCCCTCTACACTGGGTTTGGTAGGGAGCTTCCCCAGCCACTTTGGTTAGAGGGTTCTCCCTCCCATAGAAAGGAGTCCTCTCTACCGTGGGTGCGATGGCATACAGAGCTCCCCCCACCACCCAGGTTAGAGGGTTCTCCTTCCCAGAGTGGGGGAGTCCCCTTCACCAAGGGTATGATGGTATACAGAGTGATGGCATACAGAGCTCCCCCACGCCACCCATGTTTGAGGGTTCTCCCCCTGGATGGGAAAGTCTCCTCAACCCAGGGAGCAGTGGAGAGCTCCCCTCCACTACCAAGGTTAGAGGGTTCTCCCCCCAGGTGTGAGGAGTTCCCTTATGGTGGTTGCAATGTTTTATAGAGCTCCCCCTGCCACCCAGGTTAGAGGGTTCTCCTCCCTGGAGGGGAGAGTCCCCTATACCCTGAGCAAATGGTGTACAAATCTCCCACCGCCAAAATAGATTAGAGGGTTCTTCCTCCCATAGAAGGGAGTTCCTTCTTCCGTGGGTGATTGGTGTACAGAGCTCCCCCCACCATCCAGGTTAGAGGATTCTCCCTCCTAGAGAAAAGAGTTCTCTCTATCCTGTGGGCAATGGGGCTGTCCCCCGACCACCCAGTTTAGTGGGTTCTTCTTCATGGAGCGGGGAGTCCCCTCTATCCTGGGTTAGGCTTGGGAGATCTCCACCACCACCCAGATTATAGGGTTCTCCCCCCTGGAAGGTGAGTCACTTCTACCTTGGGTGTGGTGGGGAGCTCTCCCTGCAACCCAGGTTAAAAGATTCTCCACCCAGGAGGGTTGAGTCCCCTCTACTGTGGGTGCAATTGTGTACAGAGCTCCCCCTGTCACCCCAGTTAGATGGTTCTTCTGCCCCCAGATCGGGATTCTCCTCTACCTTGGGTGTGATGTTGTACAGAGCTCCCCCCACCATCCAGGTTAAAGTGTTCTCCCCCGGGGAGGGGGGAGACCCCTCTACCCTAGTTGCTGTGGGGATTTCTCACCACCACGCAATTAAGAGGGATTTTTCCCCTGGGCATGGTGGTGATCTCCCCCATCCAACAATGTTAGTGATTGCTCCCCCATGGAGGGTGGAGTCCCTTCTAACTTGGGTGCAGTGGGGAGCTCCCCCTGCCACTAAGGTTAGAAGGTTCTCCCCCCTAGAGATGAAAGTCTTCTCTATCCTGGGTGTGGTGGGGAGCTCCAGGGCCACCCACGTTAGAGGGTTCTCCCCGCTGGAGAGGGGAGTCCCCTCTACCCTGGGTGTGATGGTGAACAGAGCTTCCCCCACCACCCAGGTTAGAGGGTTTCCTCCCCCCCCAGGGGGGAGTCCCCTCTACCATGGGTGCGGTGTGGTGTGGGAGGCCATCCTCAAACGTGATTTGAGTTCCCTCCCTGGCTGGGTGAGAGGCATTTAGGCACAGCTGTGTCAGAGCTTTCCCCACCCTTCTCCAGGTCCAAGGGTTTGTCCTGCAGAGGCGTGTCTGGCCATTACTCCGAAGACCCAATCATCACCCCTGACCTTGGGATGCTATCCCTCTTAATCTGCATCTGATGGGATTTTCCTCAGAAGTTTTTGTTCCCCAATAAAAGTCCACTCCCTGGCATGTTCTCTCTCTCTCTCTCTCTCTCTCTCTCTCTCTCTCTCTCTCTCTCTCTCCTCTTCAGTAAACCTCGGTACCGCATTAGGTGGCTAGAGGCTGGAGAAGCTATCCTGGAGCTGATTTTAAAGGTAATCAGAGTCTTGTCTCTTTAATTTAAAACTCCCTAGCGGTTTCTCAGAATTCAAACCTTCTTTCATGAAGCCTGCGTGGGTCTCAGGCTAGAAGTGAGGCTTGTGAGTTAAATTAACTAGATTGAGTTAGAAAGTGTGCTACAGAAATGCAGAATTTGTGACAATTTTTAGGGTCACGGAAGTACCAGGAAGTTTTTGGAGCAAAGGGACATTAAAAAAAAATTAATGATGGGAAATTCAACTTCTACCGATAAGGACATGTATTTGACTATTTTAGAGACAGTAATTAAACAAAAGGGAAAGCAGATCAAAAGGATCCAGTTGCTACAATTTTTAAAAATTGTAGGTAAATTTTGCCCTTGGATTTATGACAAAGATTCACCAAATTTACATACATGGGACAAATTAGGAAGAAAATTACATAAAATTTGCCTTTCTAATGAATTACCTGGAAATATTGAAAATAATCAAAAGGTTTGGACTGCCTTAGAGATCTGTCTTTGTGATTACATGAGCCAAAGTCCTTGGCCCCCTGAAGATATACTGAAAGGTATTCAGAGAGCCATTAAGTCTATTCAAATGGAAAAATTGCCTGAGGCTAAGGAAACCTCTTTTCCTCTAAGCTGGCTAAAAACAAAAACAAATTCTATTCAAACAAAAAACCTTGGGGCAAGACCAAAATTTAAAAACCTAACCTTGCCTGAACCAAACCAGAATAATCCAGAGGAAAACCATAGAGGAGGCCTCTAGGGAGATAGAAGGTCCTTCTCCAGAAGAGGAGAATCCAGAGGAAATTCATAGAAGACAGGAAGTCCTCCTCCACGAGGCTTAGAAGGTCAGAATCAAGATGGCAACAGGGAAGGGTCCACGGAGGAATTGCAGTCTGAGGAAGAGGAGTCAGACAATGATACCTAGGATTTACCAGGGAATTTTAATAGATTGTGCTTAAAGGGACCTGCCCCGGCCATTCAAATTTGGCTGCTCCCTGTTAAAAGGACAAATTTTAACAGATATTTTGAACTGGCGGTGACTTTCCTTACTCCATTCCAGTGGGGAGTTAGAAAGGTGCAGGAAGCTGGGGAAGACACTAGTGGCTTTCATCTCTTTCCAGTTTTTGAGCAGGTGAATGATCAAGACCAGTGTGTTCGAGTCCATGCGGTAATTCCATTTAAAACTATTAAAGAGTTTAAAAAAAAAAACGCTTGAAATGTTTACAGTCCAAATTCACCATTCATGCAGAGCTTGTGCAGAGCTTGCTCGAGACCATCTGCTCTCAGCCACTCCCGCCAAGTGACTGGATTTCTATCGCTAGAGCTTGCTTGAGTAGGGAGAATTTTTTACTCTGGCAGACTTTTGCTCGGAGCAGGCAGAAAAAAATCGAAGGCAAGACCTTCAAACACTCGTGGACATGTTTTTAGGAGCATGTGAATTTATTGATTTGGAAAGGCAGGTAAATTGTGAGTTTGCAGTGTATTATCAGATTACCACATGTGCTAAGCATGCCTGGTGCCAAATCGCCTCCAGGGACCAATCTAGCTTAGTTCTGACTAAAGTTAATCAAGGAGCCAATGAACTTTATTCTGATTTCGTAGTGTGGCTCTATCAGACCACTAATCAATCTATTGGAGATCCAGGTGCTTGTGAATTTATTGTTGAACATTTGGCATTTGAAAATGCAAATAAATATTGTCAAGATGTTCTCAGACCCCATAGAAAGAAGGGTACAGTTTCAGAGTTTATTCATTTGTGTTCTGATATCAACCCAGCTCATTTACAAACCTTTACTCTTGCAGCGGCTTTAAAACAAACTCTCCAGCCCCAAGAATTAGCACGCAGACCCCACGGGAGATGCTTTCATTGTGGGAGGAACGCCACTTTGTGCAGAATTGTAATGTCTGCAATTTCCAGCCCAGGGCTCCCTCTGCTGCTGGTAATAGATATTACAGAGTTGGAGACCACGTGGCAGGCCAAGATGGCACTGATCAGTCCACATTTTGGCCTTCACTTCCACCTAGTAGGGAATCAAAAAACTTCCGGTCAGCCCATCCCCAGGCCGGAAAAACATGGGAACCGGAAGAGAGGTGGTGCAGGTTAACGTCATCACAGCTGACCATGGGGAGCCGCCATTTCTACCAGAGCGGAACTCACAGGCAGTTCCTTTACAATCGTCCATGGTAATTGAATTGATTCCTGAAGTAGGGCCACAACAAATCCCTGCTGGGGTTTTTTGTGGCACTCCCTAGAGAAAGTATAGGGTTAATTTTGGGGTATAACAATTTGAAAGAGGCCATCGAGGTGATACCTGGAGTGGTAGATTCTTGTTTTGAGGGAGAATTAAATGTTACTGTAAAATCAAATTATGCCATTTGGCTTACTCCGAAAAATACTATTGCCCAATTAATTGTATTACCCTGTAATTCGGATGGACACCCACAAGTAAATTCAGTTTCCAAACCGCCAGAGTGTATTGGTCTCAATTAGTGTGGCAGGAGCGCCCCCTACTGGAACCTAAAATTAATCATAAAAACTTCCAAGGTGTAGTGGACACAGGAGTGGATAAATCACTCCTGTCCAGTCACTTTTGGCCTAAGAATTGGCCCTTACATATAGCACTAGCTAACTTAGAAGGAATTGGACAAATCTCACAGCCTGCTCAAAGTGCTAACTATCTCAGTTGGGAGGATCCTGATGGGAACAGTGGAGTTTTCAAACCTTATGTGTTAGAGTCCTTACCAGTAAACCTATGGGGAAGAGACATATTAAGCAAAATAGGATTATTATTAATAACTCCAAATTCTATGAGATCATTTGAGGAAATTAATCAAGGGCTTCTTCCTGGAGATAATGAGGGAAATTATCAGGAAGAGTATTTGCTTACAAACCAGTCCTCTACAGAGAATAGTAAATACTCCAAACCAAAATTTTTACTAGAGGGCCCTGAGTGTCTCCCCGATCCAAAAAACAGCAGAAAAGATCACCTGGCTCACAGAAGGGCCTATATGGATTTCTCAGTGGCCCATCTCAGGGGAAAAACTTAAGAGAATTCATATGTTAGTTGAGGAATAACTTCAAGCTGGTCATATAGAATCAATGCTTAGTTCTTGGAACACCCCCATTTTTGTTATTAAGAAAAAATCAGGTAATTGGAGGTTACTACAGGATTTAAGGGTAAGAAACAATGCAATTCAACCTACAGGATCATTGCAGCCTGGACTTCCTTCTCCTACAGCAATTCCTTTAAATTATAGCTTAATAGTAATAGATCTAAAAGATTATTTTTTCTCAATAAGGTTGCATACTGAGGATTGTGAAAAAACTTGCTTTCAGTGTCCCAGCAATTAATTTTTAAAAACCTGTTAAAAGATATTTCTGGAAGGTTTTGCCTCAAAGGATGCATAATAGTCCAACTTTATGTCAAAAATTTGTGGGTCAAGTGATAACTCCTATAAGAAATAACTTTCCTGATGCATATATTATTCATTTCATGGATGATATATTATTGGCTTATGCTAATCCAGAAGTAATTTCAGAAATTTTACTCAGTTAGAGGCTTCACTTACAGCAATGGGTTTGTGCTTTGCTCCTCAAAAGATACAAAAGATGCCTCCCTTTCAATATTTAGGTCAGATAATTCAAGGACGTACAATCCTTCCTCAAAATCTACAGATAAAGGTTTAGGAGTTATTTACCCTTAATGATTTTCAAAAACTATTAGGAGATATCAACTGGCTGAGGCCATCCTTAAAACTAACTACTTCTGATATTTAAGTCCTTTATCCCAGATATTATAAGGAGATCCTTCTCCAACCTCTCCTCGTCTACTGACAATAGAGGCTAGAACAGCTTTTTAAAGAAATTGAAATTGCAATTAAAAATGCACAGCTTACCAGAATTAATCCCCAAGAGCTGGTATATTTATTAATATTTCCAACTGCTCATGCCCCTACAGGAGCCATATGGCAAAGATTGGAGTTATTGAGTGGATTCATTTAGCTCACTCTCCCCAAAAGACATTAATTCCTTTTCATACTCTATTGCTCAATTAATAATTAAAGGTAGAATGAGAGTTTTATAATTAATTGGATCTGAACCTGATATTATAATTATTCTATTTTCTGTTCAACAAAATAATTGGCTTTTTCAAGCTTCTAGTTTATGGCAAATAGCTTTTGCTGATTTTTCTGGTCAGATAGAAAGTCATTACCCTCGTGATAAAATTATTCAATTTGCATCAAAAACACTGCTTATTTTTCCAAAGAGTGTACATGCGCAGCCCATAGATGGAGCCCTAACGGTGTTCACTGATGGTTCAAGCTCAGGTAAAGCAGGTTTTTATAACCATATTCACACAGAGGTTATACAAACCTCATGTGCTTCTCCCCAAAGAGCAGATCTACAAGCTCTCATTTGTGCCTTAAATTACTTTACAAATGAGCCTATTAATATTTATTCTGACAGCTTATATGCGGTCAGAGTTACCAAAAATATTGAAACTTCAGTTATTGGATATACCTCATCACAAGAGCTATTTAAATAATTTCAAAATCTACAAAAGGTGGTGCAAATTCAAAAATACCTATGTTTCATAGGACACATACGAGCTCACACTAATGTTCCAGGACCTTTAACTTCAGGTAATGACAAAATTGATAAATTGGTAGCTGTTTGTCAACAGATGTCTCCATATGATTGTGTGCAAGCTTCACATTCTTTACATCAACAAAATGCTTCTAGCTTAGTAAAAAATTTAATATTACCAGAGAATAAGCTCGTCAAATTAATAGTCACTGCCCTAAGTGTGTTATTCATACTCCATCTCTGCCAAGGGGTAAATCCCCATGGATTAAAACCAAATCAAGGGGCTGGGGATGTGGCTCAAGCGGTAGCACACTCGCCTGGCATGCGTGCGGCCCGGGTTCAATCCTCAGCACCACATACAAAACAAAGATGTTGTGTCCGCCAAAAACTAAAAAATAAATATTAAAAAAAATTCTCTTTCTCCCTCTCTCTCACTCTCTCTTAAAAAAAAACCAAATCAAATATGGAAAATGGATGTAACTCATATTCCTCAATTTGGTAAGCAATGTAATGTACATGTAATAGTTGATACACATTCCAGATTTATTTTTGCCACAGCACATACAAAGAAAAATACTTAACATGTAATTTCTCATTGCCTAGCAGCCTTTGCTGTGTTAGGATGCCCTTTACAGATTAAAACAGATAATGTACCAGCTTATGTAAGCTCTTCTTTTTAACAATTTTGCTAAGAGTTTCACATTGGCCATAAAACAGAAATTCCTTATATCCACCAAGGTCAAGCCATTGTGTAACGAGCTCATTCATCTATTAAGTTGCAATTACAAAAATTAAAAGGGAGCAATAGGTTTATGACTCCCCAAAATGGCCTCAACCATTCCTTGTTTGTTTTAAATTTTTTAAATTGTGACACAGAAAGTCATACTGCAGCTGAGAGACACATGTCTTAAACAGCAACAGGCCCTTTAGGCAGAGTTTTGTGGAAAGACTTATACACTGGTCAATGGAAAGGCCCAGATCCAGTGATTATGTGGGGCAGAGATCATGCTTCTATTTTTCCAGAAGGTGCTTTCCATCCTATCTGGGTGCCTGAATGCACAATCAGACATTGAGGAGATGGAGCTGAGATTCAAGTGACTGAAAATCAACCTGGAGAAGCCTCCACTCAAAAGGAAGTGATATCAAATAAAAATGAAGATGACTCAGCAAGACCCAGCTGAAAAGCTGATCTCATGGGAAGACGTGAAAAAGCTGACAACACATGCTTCGTGAATAATTCGAGTCCTAGGAAGGAATCAGACCCCACTGATGATGGTAGCTAGAGTGATTGCCCTGCTGGGCTGTCAGGTAAAAGGGAGTTGAGCAGACATTTACCAGACATATTTCCCAGATCCACCCCTGGTACACCCAGCTGTGTGTACTGGAGAATCTATTCCAGTGTTTACTAATGACTTATTCATGATGGGAGGATTTTCAGATATTCATATTACTCCTAATCATGTGACTAGATTTAAGTATTCTGGCTACAGTGCCCAATTACATTTGTGTTGGTCCCAGATAAATATGCTGGCTGTCTCAGAGTATCATTTGAGGAAAAGACAGTGATTGGGAGACCTAGACTGATTAATCATTCTATTTATTGAGACTTGAAATCTTATACTAGATCAGTGATCAAAATGGGACTTTCCCATAACAAACCAGTCATTTTGTTATAGTTAAAGTTCGTCCCGGGATTTCTTAAACTGACTTCCAGACCACTCACGTATAATCAAATCAAGCCTTTATTGAAGCACACCGGTGGCAGCTGACCAGAACATAAAGCTGTTCCCCTGATCATCCCAAACAATTGCAAGGGCACTCCTTATAAGCCTGAAAACCGCAAAAGGAATGTTCAAGGGGTCTAGCCAATGCAAGCAAGCCAGGTTACAGAAGCGGGACAGTGCAGTCAAGCGGAGGGAAGCCTAACCAATCACAGTTAGCCCAGTCACCCCAGTTACAGAAACAGAGCCCTGTTACCCTAGTTACAGAAACAATACCCCATTAGGAGTTTTGTGTTCTTAAAGGTTTCTATAGCAAAAGGAAAAGAACATTTTGCCCCAGTCATGACCCTTCTACTTGGCATGGTTGTTTTACAGGATGAAGTCATAAAACAAAATGGAGTCACATTTGCTCCTACTATCACGTTCCCCACTGGCTTTAGTAGGTTTAATGTCAATCTTGCGCATCATTAGGCCTCAGGTTTTTTTTTTTCCCATCCTTTTGTGTCTAAGGGACTATACTGGGTTTGAAAGACCATAAGTCTGATCTCACTACATTTTCGTATATATGGTTTAGGAGGGTTTTTAAGAGGCAAGGTCCTACAGTAATCCCCATCAGGAGAAGGACTAGGGGCCCAACTATGGCTGAAATGATGGTGGACAAGGGGACCATGAGAATAGGTTTTGGAACCAATTGCCTGAAATTTCTAGTGCTCAATCTCTTTTTTTAACCTATTTCTCACAAGCACCAAACTGTTTTTTATTATCCCAGAATGGTTTGCATAGAAACAAGTTTCTCCTGGAGCCATACAAAGTCCTCCTAGTTTCAGAAGGAGACCATCTAGACCTCATCTGTTTTGTAAAACTATTTCTGTCAGAGAGTCTAGTGAAAACTTTAGTTTGGAGATTGACCGTTTTAGTTTTCCTAAATCTATATTTGATGGCTGAGGGATTTCCCAAACCAGCCAGGAGGGGAACTAAAATGGGGGCAGCCAGTCTATGTTGATAAATCAGTTGACCCTGGCCTTTTAATAAGTTCAGGTGTTTTTTTCCTTTTACTCCATCAAAATAGTAGGTTACATAGTTCAGAGTTACTCACAGTTTGGAGATATAGGCAAGGAGTTCAAAGTGGGACCCGGGAAGCACAATTTTTGGTGAACAGGGAGTTGTCCCACTTTTAAGTTGGGTTGTGGAAGCAAGTGTCTCTTTATGGGAGATCACCCAGGGTGATCTTGGGAGTAGTTTCCCAGGTACATCTTCCTGAGCTAGACATATTGGCGAACATCTACATTGACCATAATTTTTCCTCTAATATTAGGGACCTCCAACTGTGTAAGGGAAAAGGGCGATGACCGTTCTTGCTACTTCCAGCTTAAAGGGGGCAATGTACAGTGGGCAAGCAGTTTGGAGTCCCTTTTTAGAAACTGAGTGGGTCAAGGAGTCCATAGTAAAAATCTGTTTCAGGAAGAACAGGATGTAAACTCACCTGGGGTAGGCACTTCTATGAGAGAAACAAAAAAGACATGAGTGCTGAAGTATGATTAATACAAAATAGCAGTTGTAGCATCTGGAACCTGTCCATGAATATCATGAAAATGACAGAAATTAATAATTGTTTACCAGGAGGTGGAAGAAAGACCTGAGAAATTATCCCCATAACAAGGCCTAACAAAGTGTAATAAGGCACTTTTTTAGGGGACATAAATCTTTAACATTGTCAGAATTATCAGGAATGTAGACACAACATTTAGTTAAATTAGTTAATGTCATCTGATTTTTGTAAAAATACCTTTTTGGCATGACCTCTGTGTTCAGTAAAGATTATTTTGTTATTTAGAGCTAGATAATTATATTAATAAACACTGATTACATTTACCTGTGTAGGAGGTAAGGAAGATCTGTAGGCCTTAAACTGAATAAAAACTTCTGGCAATGTTTATTGATAGTTATCAGGCATTTTTGCCTAAGAATTTTTCTTCTGTTGTCTCCAGTCTTACTTATTTTGGGGGATGCTAACACTAGTGTACATTTTAAGTTACATTAAAATAACTGTTGTTTATTTTTAAATGTCCAGGTATGGCTGTGCTTTGATTTTAACTGTTTTTGCTAGATGTTTAAGACCAAGCTGGTCAAATTGACCTTGTTCCTATCTTTTGGTAAGAGTCAGCTGAGTTTCCTTGGAGGACATTCTTGGGGAACTTGTGAGCAGCACTTTAGCTCTGTTAGTGTCATCTACATTAGAATGTGTCAAGGTCTTGCTGACCATATGGCTTCCCTTGGAAGCATCAGGCATGTCTCCCCTTTTTAATGACCCTCCCCTTTTGCAGCATGTACACTCATTGGCTTTTTGGTCTCCAGTGGTCTTCTTAATCTCCCTTATCAGGAGGTTATGTGGCCCAGAGTTGCAAAGCTTTTCCCCCTGTCCTGGGTTCAGGCTGACCTAGAGGGCAAAAGCCAAATATTGGGGGTTTTGGTCCCTTTATTTTAACCTTAATATTTAAATTTGGCCTGGGACATCCAGCAAGTCAGTTTTACCAGTTTTAAAGTAAGAATTCAAGGCTTTAACTTTAATCTTTTATAACTTTACAGCTAATTTTTACATAACATAATATTCCTTATTTTATTTATTAATTTACGTAATGCTGAAGATCTGCCTAAAGGCGGAAGATGACACCTTAGCATCACTGTATACCAACAAGGCAGCTTGCAGACCCAGAGAGCCTATTAGATTTTGGTTATAAAAATTCCCCCCTGCCAGGTCCTCCTCTCTTGCTTTCTCCTTTTTCTCTCACTTTCTCTGTCTCTCATTCTCCCTCTCACTTTTTTCTCTCTTTTTCCTTCTCTTTCTGTCTCTCTTTTGCACTTTCCTTTCTCTCTCTCTCTCTCTCTCTCTCTCTCTCTCATGTTAATCAGACACTGTCACAATAAAGGTCTCTTGGTTGCTCTAAGTGTAGTGGTCACTTTTTTTAGTTATAATGAAAATACAAAGTGAAATTAACAATAGTAAAAACATATTTAGCTTATATATAATTTTGAACCTTGGCTGAATTATACATTATATTTTTTATTTGAGATCATAGTAATATTTTTAATAAAGTTAATTTTTGAATATAACTTTAACTGAAATCTGGCCTACATGAAATTATTTTGACAAGCTGTAAGGTGGGAGGCAGAGCCTTATCTCAGGTAAGGCAGGGCTCTTCACCATCTTAGGAAAAGTGATTTAGTTTTAAAGTTGATCTTTGGGGGGATCCAACATGGCGGCGGGCAGAGAGGCTGCACTTTCACTGCACTCCCAGTGATGGGGTCATAAAGTTGCAAGGATAACTCTTGGATCCTTCCAACAGAGATTCTCCTAGCAAAATTCCATTGAAGAGAGACCGCCCGGGAGCTACTAGGATTTTTTTAAAACGTCTATGTGACCCGGACGAACGGGACCCTGCCACTAGACGCGGAGTACCAGATTCACCTTCCACAGCCCACACACCGAGGGCACAGCTGCAGATCTGTCCACCCGCCCGCAGCCAAAGTGACTGGGTCCTGCTAGATGCCGAGACACAGCTTGGCAGGAAGAAGTCTTTAGCCAAGCCCCCACAAGGCAGGAGCTGAGGCGAACCGGGCCGGACCAGTTCCACCCCTCCCCTCGGACACTACAGCAAGGAGCCTGGGGCCCGCCATAGCAGAGAGGTGACGTCATCGGAGTTCGGCTGGCGGAATTCCTTCCCAGCAGAATCCACTTTAGCAGGTGCGTGACTTCCCATACTGATACAGGCAGCCAGGAAACCTCATTGACTTCTCAGGGGTCGTGTCCGTAGGGAAGCAGAGGGGATCCCAGACCCCAAGACCCCCATATCACCAGCGGTGACCGTCAGGGTCTTAGCCGCCAGTTTACCACAGTACTGGGGCTTAAAAGGGACACACGGTGGGGCTGCAAGTGTAACTAGACCTCTGGAGAATCACTTCTGGGGAACAGGACCTGGCTGGCAGGCTGACAGGAGGAAGGGGGTTAAGAGCTGGAGAAGTGAAATGGCTCGGGACTGACAAGTCTGAGAGACTCCCAGGAGACGCCCTACAGAGATAGCTCTCGGCAGGTACAGAGCAGACGCTCCGCTTGGAGGGCACAGCTCCGCCTACTGGAAGAGAAGAAGGTGGATCTCCAAGACTTTAATTTGTTGTTGTTGTTGTTGTTGTTGTTGTTGTTGTTGTGGTTACTGCTGCCGATATTTTTTTTTCTCTCTCCTTATTCTCTCCCTGATCCTTTCCCCCCCACTCCTTCTCTCTTTCTATCCCATTTCAAGTTTTATTGTTCTTTTCATTCCCCTCTAATCTATCTCTCCCTCCATCCTTTTTTCTTTTTAACAGCACCTTCATTCCCTTACCCCCCAACTCTCATCCCAAGCATTACATCTTCCATTGCGTGTAATTGTCTAAATGCAAATAGGTGAATATCTCGAGGCTGTCTATAAGACTCCCAAATACCTAGCTACTAACAACACCCTGATCCAATTGCCTGGTAGTATCCACCTTCAGTGGAGCAATCTTCTAAAGTAGCCAAGACATACTAACCATCGTATCACCAGAGCACCTAACCTAAACATATAGACCTAAGAACAAACAGCAAATCATTATATGCATACAGAACCTAGAAGCCTTATATGAATTGAATGAATCTGCTTTAATGCACAACAAAGCCCAACATTTCTAGGCATAATCTCCCACCACAAAAGAGAGACAACAGAGATATACAAAGCCAAAACAAATGTATAGGAGAAAGCAGTTACAAAGCAGTCAAACAGAGCTGGATAGCAACGTGAACAATATGAAAAAACAAGGGAAAAAAGGGTTACAAACAATACAGGACAATCTAAATATACAAGAGGACATAGCAGAAACAGAAACATGGACAGGGAAAGAAATCAAGGCATACCTAATTCAGATGGAACGAAATATTAGAGAAGACATGAGACAGCAAATCCAAGCATTGAAAGTATATTTTGAAGAGGAACTAACCACACAAATTCAATCCGCAAAGAATGAACTTTATCAGGAGATAGAGGTGTTAAAAAAAAATCAAGCTGCAATCTTAGAAATGCAAGAAGCCGTAAATCAGATTAAAAGCGCTAATGAGAATACTACAAACAGACTAGATCAAGTAGAAGTCAGAACATCAGATAATGAAGACAAAGTTTATCAACTTGAAAAGAATATAGTTAACACATAAAAGATGCTAAAATCTCACGAACAATCTATCCAAGAGATATGGGATCTTATCAAAAGACCAAATTTGAGAGTCATTGGGATAGAAGAAGGCACAGAGAATCAGTCCAAAGGAATGCATGGCTTACTAAAGGAGATAATACTAGAAAAATCCCCAGAGATGAAAGATGGAATGGATTGCCAAATCCTGGAAGCTTACAGGACCCCAAACATCCAAAACCATAATAGACCAACTCCAAGACACATAATCATGAAGATAGCTAACATACAGGACAAGGAGAGAATACTAAAAGCTACAAGAGACAGGAGGCAGATTACATTTAGGGGTAAACTAATTAGGTTAACGACTGATTTTTCATCACAGACTTTGAAAGCGAGAAGATCCTGGAACAACGTATTTCAAACACTGAAAAATAATGGATTCCAACCAAGAATACTGTATCCAGCAAAACTAAGCTTCAGATTTGACAATGAAATTAAAATATTTCACGATAAACAAAAGCTAAAAGAATTTGCAGCCAGAAAACCAGCACTGCAAAGCATTTTGAGCAAAATATTACAAGAAGAGGAACTGAAAAATAGCGCCCAAAACTAACAGTGGGAGGTATCTCAGTAAAGGGGAAGAAAAATAACCAAAGAGGGAAAACTAGCCAATCTAAAATAAATAAATAAATAAACATGACTGGAAGTACAAACCATATTTCAATTGTAACCTTAAATGTTAATGGCTTAAATTCACCAATCAAGAGACATAGGCTAGTAACCTGGATTAAAAAAACAAATCCAACAATATGCTGCCTTCAGGAGACTCATATGATAGAAAAAGACATTCACAGACTGAAGGTGAAAGGGTGGGAAAAATCATACCACTCACATGGCCATCGGAAGCAAGCAGGAGTGGCCATTCTCATATCGAATAAAGTCAACTTCAAAACTAAGGTAATCAAAAGGGATAAAGAAGGACACTATATACTGTTAAAAGGAACCATCCACCATCAAGACATAACAATTATCAATTTATATGCACCAAACAATGGTGCTGCAATGTTCATAAAACAAACTCTCCTCAAGTTCAAGAGTCAAATAGACCAAAACACAATAATTATGGGGAACTTCAACACACCACTCTCGCCATTGGACAGATCCTCTAGACAAAAGCTGAACAAAGAAACTATAAAACTTAATAACGTAATCAATAACATAGACTTAACTGACATATATAGAATATATCAACCATCATCAAGTGGATACACATTCTTCTCAGCAGCACATGGATCCTACTCAAAGATAGACCATATATTATGCCATAGGGCGAATCTCAGTAAACATAAAGGTGTGGAGATAATACCATGCACCATATCTGACCATAATGGAATGAAGCTGGAAATTAATGATAAAAGAAGAAAGGAAAAATCCTGCATCACCTGGAAAATGAACAATATGTTACTGAATGATCAATGGGTTACAGAAGATATAAAGGAGGAAATCAAAAAATTCCTAGAGATAAACGACAATACAGACACAACATACCGGAATCTATGGGACACAATGAAAGCAGTTTTAAGAGGGAAATTCATTTCCTGGAGTTCATTCCTCAAAAAAAGAAAAAAACAACAAATAAATGAACTCACACTACATCTTAAAACCTTAGAAAAGGAAGAGCAAAACAACAGCAAATATAGCAGAAGACAAGAAATAATTAAAATCAGAGCGGAAATCAACGAAATTGAAACAAAAAAACCATTGAAAAAATTGATAAAACTAAAAGTTGGTTCTTTGAAAAAATAAATAAGATCAACAGACCCTTAGCCACGCTAACGAAGAGAAGAAGAGAGAGAACGCAAATTACTAACATACGGGATGAAAAAGGCAATATCACAACAGACACTACAGAAATACAGAAGATAATTAAAAAGTATTTTGAAACTCTATATTCCAATAAAATAGAAGATAGTGAAGATATCGATAAATTTCTTAAGTCATATGATCTGCCCAGATTGAGTCAGGAAGACACACACGATTTAAACAGACCAATAACAAAAGAAGAAATTGAAGAGGTCATCAAAAGACTACCAACTAAGAAAAGCCCAGGACCGGATGGGTATACAGCAGAATTTTACAAAACCTTCAAAGAAGAATTAATACCAATACTTTTCAAGCTATTTCAAGAAATAGAAAAAGAAGGAGCTCTTCCAAATTTATTCTATGAGGCCAACATAACCCTGATCCCAAAACCAGACAAAGACACGTCAAAGAAAGAAAACTATAGACCAATATCTCTAATGAACTTAGATGCAAAAATTCTCAATAAAATCCTGGCGAATCGAATGCAAAAGCATATCAAAAAAATTGTGCACCATGATCAAGTAGGATTCATCCCTGGGATGCAAGGCTGGTTTAATATACGGAAATCAATAAATGTTATTCACCACATTAATAGACTTAAAGATAAGAACCATATGATCATCTCAATAGATGCAGAAAAAGCATTTGACAAAGTACAGCATCCCTTTATGTTCAAAACACTAGAAAAACTAGGGATAACAGGAACTTACCTCAACATTGTAAAAGCTATATATGCTAAGTCTCAGGCTAACATCATTCTAAATGGAGAAAAACTGAAGGCATTCCCTCTAAAATATGGAACTAGACAGGGATGCCCTCTTTCACCACTTCTATTCAACTTAGTTCTTGAAATACTAGCCAGAGCAATTAGACAGACAAAAGAAATTAAAGGCATAAAAATAGGAAAAGAAGAACTTAAATTATCGCTATTTGCGGATGACATGATAATATATTTAACAGACCCAAAAGGGTCTACAAAGAAACTGCTAGAGTTAATAAATGAATTCAGCAAAGTGGCAGGATATAAAATCAATACGCATAAATCAAAGGCATTCCTGTATATTAGCAACAAAACTTCTGAAATGGAAATGAGGAAAACCACCCCATTCACAATATCCTCAAAGAAAATAAGATACTTGGGAATCAACCTAACAAAAGAGGTGAAAGATTTATACAATGAAAACTACAGAACCCTAAAGAGAGAGATAGAAGAAGATCTTAGAAGATGGAAAAATGTACCCTGTTCATGGATAGGCAGAACTAACATTATCAAAATGGCGATATTACCCAAACTTCTCTACAGGTTTAATGCGATGCCAATCAAAATCCCAACGGCATTTCTTGTAGAAATAGATAAAGCAATCATGAAATTCATATGGAATAACAAAAGACCCAGAATAGCAAAAACAATACTAAGCAGGAAGTGTGAATCTGGAGGTATAGCGATACCAGAGTTCAAACTGTACTACAAAGCAATAGTAACAAAAACAGCGTGGTACTGGTACCAAAACAGGCAGGTGGATCAATGGTACAGAATAGAGGACACAGAAACCAATCCACAAAATTACAACTTTCTTATATTTGATAAAGGGGCTAAAAACATGCAATGGAGGAAGGATAGCATCTTCAACAAATGGTGCTGGGAAAATTGGAAATCCATATGCAACAAAATGAAACTGAATCCCTTTCTCTCGCCATGCACAAAAGTTAACTCAAAATGGATCAAGGAGCTTGATATCAAAGCAGAGACCCTGCACCTGATAGAAGAAAAAGTTGGCTCCGATCTACATATTGTGGGGTCAGGCTCCAAATTCCTTAATAGGACGCCCATAGCCCAAGAGTTAATAACAAGAATAAACAAATGGGACTTACTTAAACTAAAAAGTTTTTTCTCAGCAAGAGAAACAATAAGAGAAGTAAATAGGGAGCCTACATCCTGGGAACAAATCTTTACTCCTCACACTTCAGATAGAGCCCTAATTTCCAGAATATACAAAGAACTCAAAAAATTAAACAATAAGATAACAAATAACCCAATCAACAAATGGGCCAAGGACCTGAACAGACACTTCTCAGAAGAAGACATACAGTCAATTAATAAGTACATGAAAAAATTCTCACCTTCTCTAGCAGTCAGAGAAATGCAAATCAAAACCACCCTAAGATACCATCTCACTCCAGTAAGATTGGCAGTCATTAGGAAGTCAAACAACAATAAGTGCTGGCGAGGATGTGGGGAAAAGGGTACACTTGTACATTGCTGGTGGGACTGCAAAATGGTGCAGCCAATATGGAAAGCAGTATGGAGATTCCTGGGAAAGCTGGGAATGGAACCACCATTTGACCCAGCTATCGCCCTCCTCGGACTATTACCTGAGGACCTTAAAAGAGCATGCTATAGGGATACTGCCACATCCATGTTCATAGCAGCACAATTCACAATAGCCAGACTGTGGAACCAACCTAGATGCCCTTCAATAGATGAATGGATAAAAAAAAATGTGGCATCTATACACAATGGAGTATTATGCAGCACTAAAAAATGACAAAATCGTTGAATTTTCAGGGAAATGGATGGCATTAGAGCAGATTATGCTAAGTGAAGCTAGCCAATCCTTAAAAAACAAATGCCAAATGTCTTCTTTGATTTAAGGAGAGCAACTAAGAACTGAACAGAGGGAAAGAGCATGAGGAAAATATTAACATTAAACTGAGACGAGTGATAGGAGGGAATGGGAGAGAGAAAGGAAAGTGCATGGAAACGGAAGGACACCCTCATTTTTATACGAAATCACATATACAAGGTTGTGAGGGGAAAGGGGGGAAGGGAGAGAATGGAACAACAACAGATGAGGTAGAGAGGGAAGATGAGAGGGGAGGGGAGGGGGGATAGTAGGGGATAGGAAAGTCAGCAGAATACAACAGTCACTAATATGGTATTATGTAAACATTGTGAATGTGTAACTGATGTGATTCTGCAATCTGTATTTGGGGTAAAAATGGAAATGCATAACTCATTTGAATCAAATGTATGGAAGATGAAAAAATAAATAAATAAATAAATAAAATAAAGTTGATCTTTGTCTCTCTTTTTAGATATCATTTTATAAAGTTTACATATATTGTTTTCTGACTCTGTATGAATGCTAGTAGCACAATAAGACATACATCTAAAACATTAATTAAGGAAAGGCTGAGAGACCTTAACATTTTTCTATGTGAAAAAGTGGCAAAATATTTTATAATATTTAACCATTAAATAGATTAGGCTCTCATTACTTTTTAAATTTAGTGTAAAAGGTAACCTAAGATTTGGTTACAAAACATCAAATAATATAAATAAATTTCCAATAAAATCTATTATCTTTATAAGTTTAACTTACCATTACAGACAATTTTAGTTTGGAGAATACCAGCTTGATAAAATGTTTTTTTAAACCTTTTACCTTAAAGACTTGTATACCTGAAAGATATAAACACATTTAATCTGTAAAGAAGAGTAATGTATCACACTTTTATTGATGTTTTTATATTAACCAAGGTTAGCTTTTAAAGGAAAATCTAGACTTTGTAATGTAGGACAATACTTTAAAATAACAGTTGCTGTTTAGCCACAGATGTACAAACCTTAATTTCTCCAAGATTACTTCTTCTAGGGGATAAAACTTAACAGACATAATGTAATTAATATTTTTAGAAGTTTTTGTCATTTTAACATATAAATATATCAGTACATTATTATTTGTCCATAGGGAACAACCTTGAATAGTTTTTTTTTTAATATTTATTTATTTATTTATTTTTAGTTCTCAGTGGACACAACATCTTTGTTTTTTTTTTTTAATTATTTTTTTTTCTCTTTCATACATTTGATTCATGTGAGTTATGCTTTTCCATTTTTACCCCAAATACAAATTGCAGAATCACATCAGTTATACATTCACCATGTTTACATAATGCCATATTAGTGACTGTTGTATTCTGCTGTCTTTCCTATCCCCTACAATCCCCCCTCCTCTCCCCTCCCATCTTCCCTCTCTACCCCATCTGTTGTTGTTCCATTCTCTCCCTCCCCCCCATTTCCCGTCACAACCTCATATATGTGATTCGTATAACGATGTGGTTTTCCTTCCGTTTCCATGCAATTTCCCTTCCCTCTCCCTTTCCCTCCCTTCATTCGTTTCAGTTTAATGTTAATCTTTTTCTCATGCTCTTTCCCCCTGTTCAGTTCTTTGTTGCTCTCCTTAAATCAAAGAAGACATTTGGCATTTGTTTTTTAAGGATTGGCTAGCTTCACTTAGCATAATCTGCTCTAATGCCATCCATTTCCCTGCAAATTCCATGATTTTGTCATTTTTTAGTGCTGCATAATACTCCATTGTGTATAGATGCCACATTTTTTTTATCCATTCATCTATTGAAGCGCATCTAGGTTGGTTCCACAGTCTAGCTATTGTGAATTGTGCTGCTATGATCATTGATGTGGCAGTATCCTATAGTATGCTCTTTTAAGGTCCTCAGGGAATAGTCCGAGGAGGGCGATAGCTGGGTCGAATGGTGTTTCCATTCCCAGCTTTCCCAGGAGTCTCCATACTGCTTTCCATACTGGCCGCACCAATTTGCAGTCCCACCAGCAATGTACAAGAGTACCTTTTTCCCCACATCCTCGCCAGCACTTATTGTTGTTTGACTTCCTAATGGCTGCCAGTCTTACTGGAGTGAGATGGTATCTTAGGGTGGTTTTGATTTGCATTTCTCTGACTGCTAGAGATGGTGAGCATTTTTTCATGTACTTATTGATTGATTGTATGTCATCTTCTGAGAAGTGTCTGTTCAGGTCCTTGGCCCATTTGTTGATTGGGTTATTTGTTATCTTATTGTTTAATTTTTTGAGTTCTTTGTATATTCTGGAAATTAGGGCTCTATCTGAAGTGTGGGGAGTAAAGATTTGTTCCTAGGATGTAGGTTCCCTATTCACTTCTCTTATTGTTTCTCTTGCTGAGAAAAAACTTTTTAGTTTAAGTAAGTCCCATTTGTTTATTCTTGTTATTAACTCTTGGGCTATGGGCGTCCTATTAAGGAATTTGGAGCCTGACCCCACAATATGTAGATCGGAGCCAACTTTTTCTTCTATCAGGTGCAGGGTCTCTGATTTGATATCAAGCTCCTTGATCCATTTTGAGTTAACTTTTGTGCATGGCGAGAGAAAGGGATTCAGTTTCATTTTGTTGCATATGGATTTCCAATTTTCCCAGCACCATTTGTTGAAGATGCTATCCTTCCTCCATTGCATGTTTTTAGCCCCTTTATCAAATATAAGAAAGTTGTAATTTTGTGGATTGGTTTCTGTGTCCTCTATTCTGTACCATTGATCCACCTGCCTGTTTTGGTACCAGTACCATGCTGTTTTGGTTACTATTGCTCTGTAGTACAGTTTGAACTCTGGTATCGCTATACCTCCAGATTCACACTTCCTGCTTAGAATTGTTTTTGCTATTCTGGGTCTTTTGTTATTCCATATGAATTTCATGATTGCTTTATCTATTTCTACAAGAAATGCCGTTGGGATTTTGATTGGCATCGCATTAAACCTGTAGAGAACTTTGGGTAATATCGCCATTTTGATAATGTTAGTTCTGCCTATCCATGAACAGGGTACATTTTTCCATCTTCTAAGATCTTCTTCTATCTCTCTCTTTAGGGTTCTATAGTTTTCATTGTATAAATCTTTCACCTCTTTTGTTAGGTTGATTCCCAAGTGTTTTATTTTTTTTGAGGCTATTGTGAATGGAATGGTTTTCCTCATTTCCATTTCAGAAGTTTTGTTGCTGATATACAGGAATGCCTTTGATTTATGCGTGTTGATTTTATATCCTGCCACTTTGCTGAATTCATTTATTAACTCTAGCAGTTTCTTTGTAGACCCTTTTGGGTCTGTTAAGTATATTATCATGTCATCCGCAAATAGCGATAATTTAAGTTCTTCTTTTCCTATTTTTATGCCTTTAATTTCTTTTGTCTGTCTGATTGCTCTGGCTAGCATTTCAAGAACTAAATTGAATAGAAGTGGTGAGAGAGGGCATCCCTGTCTAGTTCCATATTTTAGAGGGAATGCCTTCAGTTTTTCTCCATTTAGAATGATGTTAGCCTGAGGCTTAGCATATATAGCTTTTACAATGTTGAGGTAAGTTCCTGTTATCCCTATTTTTTCTAGTGTTTTGAATATAAAGGGATGCTGTACTTTGTCAAATGCTTTTTCTGCATCTATTGAGATGATCATATGGTTCTTATCTTTAAGTCTATTGATGTGGTGAATAACATTTATTGATTTCCATATATTGAACCAGCCTTGCATCCCAGGGATGAATCCTACTTGATCATGGTGTACAATTTTTTTGATGTGCTTTTGCATTCGATTCGCCAGGATTTTATTGAGAATTTTTGCATCTAAGTTCATTAGAGATATTGGTCTATAGTTTTCTTTCTTTGAAGTGTCTTTGTCTGGTTTTGGGATCAGGGTTATGTTGGCCTCATAGAATGAATTTGGAAGAGCTCCTTCTTTTTCTATTTCTTGAAATAGCTTGAAAAGTATTGGAATTAACTCTTCTTTGAAGGTTTTGTAGAACTCTGCTGTATACCCATCCGGCCCCGGGCTTTTCTTAGTTGGTAGTCTTTTGATGGCCTCTTCAATTTCTTCTTTTGTTATTGGTCTGTTTAAATTGTGAGTGTCTTTCTGACTCAGTCTGGGCAGATCATATGACTTAAGAAATTTATCGATATCTTCACTATCTTCTATTTTATTGGAATATAGGGTTTCAAAATATTTTTTAATTATCTTCTGTATTTCTATAGTGTCTGTTGTGACATTGCCTTTTTCATCCCGTATGTTAGTAATTTGCGTTCTCTCTCTTCTTCTCTTCGTTAGCATGGCTAAGGGTCTGTCGATCTTATTTATTTTTTCAAAGAACCAACTCTTAGTTTTATCAATTTTTTCAATGGTTTTTTTTGTTTCAATTTCGTTGATTTCCGCTCTGATTTTAATTATTTCTTGTCTTCTGCTATATTTGCTGTTGTTTTGTTCTTCCTTTTCTAAGGTTTTAAGATGTAGCGTGAGTTCATTTATTTGTTGGTTTTTTCTTTTTTTGAGGAATGAACTCCAGGAGATGAATTTCCCTCTTAATACTGCTTTCATTGTGTCCCATAGATTCCGGTATGTTGTGTCTGTATTGTCATTTATCTCTAGGAATTTTTTGATTTCCTCCTTTATGTCTTCTGTAACCCATTGATCATTTAGTAACATATTGTTCATTTTCCAGGTGATGCAGGATTTTTCCTTCCTTCTTTTATCATTGATTTCCAGTTTCATTCCATTATGGTCAGATATGGTGCATGGTATTATCTCCACACCTTTATATTTACTGAGATTCGCCCTATGGCATAATATATGGTCTATCTTTGAGTAGGATCCATGTGCTGCTGAGAAGAATGTGTATCCACTTGATGACGGTTGATAAATTCTATATATGTCAGTTAAGTCTAGGTTATTGATTGTGTTATTGAGTTTTATAGCTTCTTTGTTCAGCTTTTGTCTTGAGGATCTATCCAATGGTGAGAGTGGTGTGTTGAAGTCCCCCATAATAATTGTGTTGTGGTCTATTTGACTCTTGAACTTGAGGAGAGTTTGTTTTATGAATGTTGCAGGTCCATTGTTTGGTGCATACAAATTGATAATTGTTATGTCTTGTTGGTGGATGGTTCCTTTTAACAGTATATAGTGTCCTTCTTTATCCCTTTTGATTACCTTAGTTTTGAAGTTGACTTTATTCGATATGAGAATGGCCACTCCTGCTTGCTTCCGAGGGCCATGTGAGTGGTATGATTTTTCCCACCCTTTCACCTTCAGTCTGTGTATGTCTTTTCCTATCATGTGAGTCTCCTGAAGGCAGCATATTGTTGGATTTGTTTTTTTAATCCAGGTTACTAGCCTATGTCTCTTGATTGGTGAATTTAAGCCATTAACATTTAAGGTTACAATTGAAATATGGTTTGTACTTCCAGTCATGTTTATTTATTTATTTATTTTAGATTGGCTAGTTTTCCCTCTTTGGTTATTTTTTCTCCCCCTTTACTAATATACCTCCCACTGTTAATTTTGGGCGCTATTTTTCAATTCCTCTTCTTGTAATATTTTGCTCAACATATTTTGCAGTGCTGGTTTTCTAGCTGCGAATTCTTTTAGCTTTTGTTTATCGTGAAATATTTTAATTTCATTGTCAAATCTGAAGCTTAGTTTTGCTGGATACAGGATTCTTGGTTGGAATCCATTATTTTTCAGTGTTTGAAATACGTTGTTCCAGGATCTTCTCGCTTTCAAAGTCTGTGATGAAAGATCAGTTGTTAACCTAATTGGTTTACCCCTAAATGTAATCTGCCTCCTTTCTCTCGTAGCTTTTAGTATTCTCTCCTTGTCCTGTATGTTAGCTATCTTCATAATTATGTGTCTTGGAGTTGGTCTATTATGGTTTTGGATGTTTGGGGTCCTGTAAGCTTCCAGAATTTGGCAATCCATTCCATCTTTCATCTCTGGGAAGTTTTCTAGTATTATTTCCTTTAATAAGCTATCCATTCCTTTGTATTGATTCTCTGTGCCTTCTTCTATCCCAATGACTCTCAGATGAGGTCTTTTGATGAGGTCCCATATCTCTTGGATAGATTGCTCGTGAGATTTCAGCATCTTTTCTGTCTTGACTATATTCTTTTCAATTTGATAAACTTTGTCTTCATTATCTGATGTTCTGACTTCTACTTGATCCAGTCTGTTTGTAATATTCTCATTAGCGCTTTTAATCTGATTTACGGCTTCTTGCATTTCTAAGATTGCAGCTTGATTTTTTTTTAACACCTCTATCTCCTGATAAAGTTCATTCTTTGCGGATTGAATTTGTGTGGTTAGTTCCTCTTCAAAATATACTTTCAATGCTTGGATTTGCTGTCTCATGTCTTCTCTAATATTTCGTTCCATCTGAATTAGGTATGCCTTGATTTCTTTCCCTGTCCATGTTTCTGATTCTTCTTGGCCCTCCTGTAAATTTAGGTTGTCCTCTATTGTTTGTAACCCTTTTTTTCCTTGTTTTTTCATATTGTTCACGTTGCTTTCCAGCTCTGTTTGACTGCTTAGTAACTTCTTTCTCCTATACATTTGTTTTGGCTTTGTATATCTCTGTTGTCTCTCTTTTGTGGTGGGGGATTATGCCTAGAAATGTTGGGCTTTGTTGTACTTTACATCTGATTCATTCAATTCATATAAGGCTTCTTGGTTCTGTATGCATATAATGTTTTGCTGTTTGTTCTTAGGACTATATGTTTAGGTTGGGTGCTCTGGTGATACGATGGTTAGTATGTCTTGGCTACTTTAGAAGATTGCTCCACTGAAGGTGGATACTACCAGGCAATTGGATCAGGGTGCTGATAGTAGCTAGGTATTTATGAGTCTTATAGACAGCCTCGAGACATTCACCTATTTGCATTTAGACAATTACACGCAATGGAAGATGTAATGCTTGGGATGAGAGTTGGGGGTTAGGGGAATGAGGGTGCTGTTAAAAAAAGAAAAAAGGTTAGAGGTAGAGATAGATTAGAGGGGAATGAAAAGAACAATAAAACTTGAAATGGGGTAGAAAGAGAGAAGGAAAAGGGGAGAAAGGAACAGGGAGAGAAGAAGGAGAGAATAAAATATCGACAACAGCAACAAAACTAAAAACAAAAAAACAAACAACAAAAAAAACAAAAACAAAAACAAAAACAAAAACAAAAAAAAAAAACCCACCAAAAAAAAAAAAAAAAAAAAGACAAATTAAAGTCTTAGAGATCCACCTTCCTCTCTTCCAGTAGGCGGTGCTGTGCCCTCCAAGAGGAGCGTCTGCTCTCTACCAGCCAAGAGCTGTCTCTGTAAGGCGTCTCCTGGGGGTCTCTCAGACTTGTCAGTCCAGAGCCATTTCACTTCTCCAGCTCTTAACCCCCTTCCTCCTGACAGTCTACCAGCCAGGTCCTGTTCCCCAGAAGTGACTCCCCCAAGGTCTAGTTACACTTGCAGCCCCACCCCGTGTTCCTTTTAAGCCCCAGTGCTGTGGTAAACTGGTGGCTAAGACCTCGGGATTTGCCGCTGGTGATATGTGGGGCTGAGGGTCTGGGATCCCCTCTGCTTCCCTACGGACACGACCCCTGAGAAGTCAATGAGGTTTCCTGGCTGCCTGTATCAGTATGGGAAGTCACGCACCTGCTAATGTGGATTCTGCTGAGAAAGAATTCTGGCGGCCGAATTCCGATGACGTCACCTCTCTGCTATGGCGGGCCCCAGGCTCCTTGCCGGAGTGTCCGAGGGGAGGGGTGGGACTGGTCCGGCCCGGTTCGCCTCAGCTTCAGGCTTGTGGAGGTTTGGCTTAAGACTTCTCCCTGCCAAGCTGTGTCTCGGCGTCTAGCAGGACCCAGTCCTTTGGCTGCGGGTGGGTGGACGGATCTGCAGCTGCGTCCGTGGTGCGAGGATTGTGGCTGTTAGTTTTGGAATTCCGCGTCTCTGGCAGGGTCCCGCAGTCACACAGACGCTTCAAAAAAATTCTAGTAGCTCCCGGGCGATCTCTCTTCAGAGAAATTTTGCTAGAAGAATCTCCGTTGGACGAATCCAAGAGTTATCCTTGCGATTTTATGTTCCCATCACTGGGTGTGCCTTAAAAGCGCAGCTTCTCTGCCCGCCGCCATGTTGGATCCCCTTGAATAGTTTTAACTATTTGCATTACATATATAACCAACTTAGTTACATATAAAACTTTTAATATCTGTCTTTTATTTATAGACCTTTATATTACTTAATTAGACTCTTTTGTTGTTTACTTAGATGTATTATAATTATACTTTATCACATAAAGACTTTTTATCTGGAAACGTTTTTTATTAAATATATTTTTATATTTAGAACTTTTTAATAATTTTTTAACCCATTGATCCTTTTTTGTACCTTGAAATAACACTTATAAATTTATGAATTTAGATAAATTAATCCATTTTAATAAGATGAAATATTTTTTATTTACAGTACTTTAATTGAAATACAGTTGAAACCTCTTGACTCCTTCTATGTAGAATTATACCTGTTGGGACTTTGTAATTTAGAGTAACCTTGTTTTTATAATAATACAAAATAATTTTAGTTTACCAATTTATGAGAACACTAACATTGTTTAAATATTTTTTTCTTTTAAGTTTTTATTATTTAAATACACCATACTAGAGCAAATGTCTCTGAAAATATCACAAATAAAAGATTTTTTTTCTTCATTCAGCAAATTAGAAGGGGAAATTTCTACACAGTAGCTGCTATGAGCCTGATTTTTTTTTCCAATTTTTTTTCTTTTTCATTCTTTTTTTTTTTTTAATTTTTGCCATGGGAGTACCAACATTAGGACAAAAACACTTACATGCATACATACATTGTATTTTGCAGAGATACAATAAAAGTGTTTGTGATAGAATTATCACAAAAGCCACATCTCTTTCCTTATCTCATGTTCAGTTTTGATTGAAACACGTTTCCTTCAACACTTAAATATACAAAGAGCAAATAGAATGTTGTTGAGGTAAAACACAGGGTACAAACTCTGGCCAGTGCCCTGCTAATTGTTAATGGGGGTAGAAAGCAGATTTGAATGCTTCTTTTAATTAGCTTCATTAGTCATTTCCCTCCCCACAAGCTCCCTCTCCCCCCCCCCCAAGATGTCCTCCGGTGGATCTTTTTTCATTTTCTCTACAGTCTCCCATTAGCCCAGGTTCATGGAGTCCTTAATGTTCATGTTCAGTCATTTTAATACACCAATAAATGCGGGAAGGGCAATCAAGACTAAAGAAGGTGCAATGGCATGGAGCTGGCACAGGTGCTAGCTACAAAGGTGACTTGTCTACTGAAGACACATGGGATCCACCTGTGATGAGCAAAATCTGAGATGAAGGCACGCAATCTGCATTACTCTGACCTTTTAGCAGACCTTCTGGTCTGGCAGTAGTGGATTGCTCTGAAGTGAATTCCAATGGCCATTGATGAGAGCTGTAGGTCTATCATGTTCACAAAATAAACTGCCATTGATGTAGTGAAACCGATCTCCCGGGACCAGGCGATTCCGGCAGGTAGAGCACGTAAAACACTTAAGATGATACACATTGCCTTGCGCCCTCATGACGAGCTCACTCGCAGGAATTGACTGTCCGCCAGCGCTGCAAGCACCGCTGTTCCCAAATAACCCAATGTACTCATTTCTGCAAAGGATCATGCCGCTCTTGGTGTAACAAGACGTGCCGATGTCTCCCAGCTGCGCCTGGCAGCAGGAGCACTTGAGGCACCGGCTGTGCCAATAGCTGTCCATGGCATAGAGCAGAAAGCGGTCCGCAGTCTTGCCCCCGCAGCCTGCGCACCGCTTCCAGGAGAGAGAGCCGGCGGTCACCGGGGGCGGCTGCGAGCTGCTGCCCGGATTCACCATGGTTTTTCTCAAGCTTTGTTCTGGGGCCACGAGCTCCTCTCAACTTTCCTGCGCTCGCCGCCGCTGACAATTTCAGCTCCGGTACTGTCAAAACTCTTGTTTAAATATTTTACCTTCTGGAATTTAAGGAGTTAAGAGTACTTGATATTATATTTAACAGTCAGCATTTTTAACTTTGTAAACCAATTAGATGTCTCTAACAAATCCATGATTAATTTCATCTACGTTTAGATGTAATTTACATATCCTTTTTTAAAAAAAAAAAACAAGGTATCAGACAAGTCCATTTAATAGTATTAGTAATCTTTTGTTGTTGTTGTTGAATAAAAATCCTAGAGACAATGGATATCAGACACTTTATAGACATTTAACATTTTAACAGCTGTTTAACCATCTAGAAACAAAACTGTGCATTAGTAACTTTAAAGACATTTGTACTTTTATCTATTTTTCCAATTTAAATTGAATCTTTTAAATCATATTAACCAAAAGGATTTGGATACATTTTTTTAAAATTTTTAATTTATGAGCTCATATGTCAATTTTTGTACCAAATATATGTAGACATGGCAATACATTCAGACAGACAGTATGCTGGTGCACCCAGACAAAGCAAACAGACAAACAAAAACTTTGTAGCTTATTTTTTTTAAAACCTATTAGATTGAGAGTTAGCCTTTGTAAATTGGCCTTAGAATAAAGCAGAGTGTAATCAGAAAAACATATTAACCTAGGCATATTGGATCAAAATTATGAGTTTAACAAATATAGAATTTTAAAAGTTTTCTGACCTTTTTCCTGAGGTGGTCCTGTTCATGAAAGCTGAAAAGAGTTGAGGGAACATAGACTAATGAAGGGGGCTTATTTTTCCCTGGAGGAACTTCCCAAAGACGCAGCTTCATTGGTCTCCTTGGGAGAGTCCCCCAGGTTGGGGTCCCATTTTAAACTGCTTTTTCTAGTTTCTTGGATGGCGGCCACCAACTTTTAGCCTGACATTGAAAAATCTTCAGACCATTTTTTAATAGTGGGGAGTTATTCACGCCAAATTTTCTAGACAAAATTATGCTTTTTGTTATACAATTTAGGAATAATAATTTCATAAAACACTTTAGTTTTAATCTGTCCTCTATAAGAACTGATATGATTTACCAAGCTGGCCACCTGGCCTAGTTCCTAAATGAAGACAATCTCTAGAATGCCTTTTTCTTTTTACCTTTAGCTTTTACTTTTGACAATTCTTTTGGTTCTGTTGGCAGCACTTTACATTTTAATGCAAGCTGTAGTGAGCAAAGTTAAAACAGTTTTAACCATTTTTTTCCCATTAGAAACAAACTGAGGTAGAAATTAACACAGAACACAAAGGGAACAAACAAAAACAAACCAACAGTCAAAGTCCTGAAAATTGTTAAGAAAACAAGTTAAAGGGGTCCAGGTGGAGATCTCTGTAGCGCTTTCTTGTCCCATGATGTTGGTGGAAGGAAGGAGTCCTGATGAAAGAAGAGCGGTTATGAAAACAAGAAAAGGGCCCGCGCACAACACTCGGACAGATAAACACAAGACAAACAGCCGACGAGCAGACATGGGACAAATGACAAACAGCAAGAAGACGCTGGAGAAACGACAAACAGCAGAACAGACACAGGACTAGCAACAATCACTGAGGTCACACAGGGAGACCTCTAATGGGGCAGAGACCACGTCTCGTCCTGCCCCTGGACAGATGAGGCCCCGCAGGGAGGCCTCCAATGGGCCCCAGATACAGATAGATGAGGTCACTCAGGGAGACCTCCAGGGAGACAGTGACAACATCTCATCTTGTGCTGGGGAAGGTGTAAGCCACTGCGTCCAATCTGACCTTTTCCCCCACAGAAGAGTCGACTCACCAGAACTGACAGGCCGGCAGGAGGCTTTTCAGAGCATCCTAGAACATTTTGCCCTAGTCATGACTCTTCTACTTGGCATGGTTGTTTTACAGGATGAAGTCATAAAACAAAATGGAGTCACATTTGCTCCTACTATCACAATTTCTGCAAAACCTCCATGAATACCTCATTGTCGTAATAGTTCTACAATTGCGATTGGCACCTTTCCTAGATGGATAGATTGTGTGTATACCTTTCCAGTACAACATAAGGTGTTTAAAGATAGTGGGTATATTTTAGACTGGTCTCCAAAAATTGATAAAAGACAATTACCAAAAAGTTCTGCTATGACACTTGCAGGATTTATTAACAATATTTTGACCCACAGTGAAGGAGGTATTCAAAAAGATGTTTGGCGCTTAATTGCTGCCTCAGAATTCTTACATTTTACAGACAAGCCTTTACCAAAATTTGTTGGCAAGAGCTGTAAGGAAGGATCTTGCTATGGCTTATGAGCCTGTGTCCAATCTCCTTACATTTTAATCATTGGAAATGTAAAAGTTAAATGGATAGATGACAGATATGATGTAACATGTAATAAATGTAACCTAACAAATTGTATTACTAGATATAATAGAGGAAAAGGAGTACTATTACTTCATCAGCCCTCTTTTGTTTTATTGCCTGCTAATATTTCAGAGCCATGGTAAGCTGATGCTGGTTTTCAAGTCTTACAGAAAATCCATACCCAGCTAGTGAGACCTAGACGTGCCATTGGAATTATAATTGTGGGAGTTATGGCCTTAGTTTATTTCATTGCATCCATAGTCACAGCTTCGATAACTTTATCTCAAAATATTCAACATGCAAAATTTCTTAATAATTTAGCCCAAAATACTTCCAAGGCTCTGTGCAATCAAGTAAATATTGAGGAAAGGATTGAGACTAAGTTAAATGCCTTAGAGGCGACTGTTATAAATATAGGTAATGAACTTTCGGCTTTAAAGTTTAAAGAAAGACTTAAATGCCACTCAAGTTATAAATATGTGTGTGTTACAGCTGCCAAGTACAATTCTTCTCTCTGGGATTAGGAGAAGGTTAAGAACCATTTGTTGGGTATTTGGCAAAATAATAATAATAGCTTGGATCTTTTGGAACACCATCATCATATCCAAGATATTCAAAATAATAGAGCTGATTTTTTGGATCCTTCTTTAGCTAATCAAATATTGAAGGAATTAAATGAATTTAACCCTGGAAACATTCTTAAACACTCGGCCTAGTACATTATTGGATTGTTCTCTTTGCTGTTAATTCTTTTTTGTGTTGTAATTATAGGATGGGGAGTCTTCAGATCGAGAGAGAGTAAATCATCGCCTGCTTTTTAAAAGAAAAATGGGAGAATATGTGGGAGGCCATCTTGGCATGTGATTTGAGTTACCTCCCTGGCTGGGTGAGAGGCCTTAGACACAGCTGTGTCAGAGCTTTCCCCACCCTTTTCCAGGTCTGAGGGCTTGTCTGTGCAGAGGTATGTTTGGCCACTGCCCCAAAGACCCAGTCATCACCCCTGACCTTGGGATGCTGCCCCCTTAATCTTCATTGGATGGGATTTTCCCCCAGAATTTTTTGTTCCCCAATAAAGTCCACTACCTGGTGTGTTCTCTCTCACTAGCCTCTTCATCTAGCCTCTTCAGTAAACCTCGCTACAGCTACCGCATTAAGTGGCTGGAGGCTGGAGCTAGGAGAAGCCATCCTGGAGTTAGTTTTAAAGGTAATTAGAGTCTTGTCTCTTTAATTTAAAACTCCCTAGTGGTTTCTCACAATTCGAAACTTCTTTCATGAAGCCGGCACGCATCACAGGCTAGACTTCTCTAGGGTTGGAGAACCCTCTAACCTGGTGGCGCGGGAAACCTTGTCACCATCAAATCCAGAGAAGAGGGGCTCTCCCCTCCTTGGGAGAGAACCCTCTAACCTGGGTAGCGGGATTCTCTGTACATTATCACACCCAGGTTAGAGGGCACTATCCCCTCCAGGGTTGGAGAACTCTCTAACCTGGGTGGTGGGGGGGGGGCCTGTACACCATGCCCTCAGGGTAGAGGGAACTCCCCCATCCAGGGGGGAGAACCCTCACCTGGGTGGCAGGGAAAGCTCTGTACACAATCGCACCCAGGATAGAGAAGACTCCCTGCTCCAGGGAGGAGAACCCTTTAACCTGAGTGGCAGGGGGAGCTCTGTACACCATGAATCCAGGGTAGAGGGGACTATGCCCTCCAGCGAGGAGAACCCTCTAACCTGGGTGGGGCGGAGCTCTGTACACCATCGCACCCAGGGATGAGTGGACTCCCTCTCCAGGGTTGGAGAACCCTCTAACCTGGTTGGCGAGGGGAGACCTGTACACCATAGCACTCACGGTAGAGGGGACTCCACCCTCCAGAAGGAAAACCCTCTAACCTGGGTGGCGGGTTCAGTTCTGTACATCATGGCACCCAGGGTAGAGGGGACTCCCCCGTCTAGGGGGGAGAACCCTCTAACCTTGGTGGCAGGGGACTCTGTACCATCACACCCAATATAGAGGTGACTCCCCCCTCCAGGGTTGCAGAACCCTCTAACCTGGATGCAGGGGAGCTCTGTACACCATCACACCCAGGGTACAGGGGGCTGTCCCCTCCAGAGTTGGAGAACCCTCTAACCTAGGTGGTGGTGAGGGGGAGCCTGCACCATGGCACCTAGGGTATAAAGTACTTTCCTCTCCAGCGGGGGAAACCCTCTACCTTGGTGGCCGTTGGAGTTTTGTACACAATTGTACCCAGGGTAAATGGGACTCCTCCCTCCAGGCTGGAGAAACCTCTAACCTGGGTGGCAGGGGGAGCTCTGTACATCATCGCAACCTGAGTACAGGGGACTCCCCGCTCCAGGGTTGGAGAACCCTCTCTCTTGAGTGGTGGTGGGAGCTCTGTACACCATCGCACCCAGCGTAGAGGGCACTCCCCCTCCAGTGGGAGAACCCTGAAACCTGGGTGGTGGGGAGAGCCCTCTACACCATAGCATCCAGGTAGAAAGGACTCCCCCCTCCAGGAGGGAGAACCCTTAACCTGGGTGGCAGGGAAAGCTCTATACACCATCGCACCCAGGGAAGAGGGGACTCCGCCCTCCAGGGGGGGAGAACCCTCTAACCAGGTGGTGAGGGGAGCTCTGTGCATCATTGCACACAGGGTACAGGAAACTCCCCCCTCCAGGGGGAGAACCCTCTAACCTGGGTGGAGGGGGGAGCTCTGTACATCCTCACACCCAGGGTAGAGGGGCTCCCCACTCCAGGTGGGAGAACTCTCTAATTTGGGTGGCGGGGAGGGAGGGAACTCTGTACACCATCATACCCAATGTAGAGGGGACTCCCACCTCCAGGATTGGAGAACCCTCTAACCTGGGTGGCAGGGGAGCTCTGTATACCATTGCACCCAGGGTAGAGGGGACTCCTTCTTCGGGGGGGAGGCCCTTCTAACCTGAGTGTATGGGTAGGGAGAGACCCCTCTTCCCTGGGTGTTGGGCAAAAGGGCTGCCCACTGAACCCAGGGTAGAGGGGACTCCCTCCTCCAGGGGCTAGACCCCTCTAATCTGGGTGTCCAGGGAGCTCTCCATCATACCTAGGGTAAAGGGGACTCCCCCCTCCTACAGTGGAGACCCCTCTAATCTGGGTGTCAGGGGGGCTCTATATACCATCGCACCCAGGGTAGAGGGGAATCCCCCATCCGGGGGGAGGCCCCTCTAACCTGTGTGTCAGGGGGAGCTTCCCCCACCGCACCCAGGGTAGAGAGGACTAACCTGGGTGTCTCGGGAAGCTGCCACCAAATCCAGGATAGAATGGACTTCCCCCACCAGGGAGGAGACCCCTCTAACCTGGGTGGCCAGGGGAGCTCCCACTGAAACCAGGGTCCAGGGGACTCCCTCCCTAGGGGGTAGACCTCTCCAGGGGGTAGACCTCTCTAAACTGGGTGTCAGGGGTAGCTCGAATACCTGGCACCTCGGGTAGAGGGTATTCCTCTGTCCTTGGATGCGACCCTCTAACCTGTGTACTGGGGGAGCTCGGATACCTCGCACCCAGGGTCGAGGGGACTCCCCTCTCAAGGGGGAAGTTTCTTTCTTTCCTTCCTTCCTTCCTTCCTTCCTTCCTTCCTTCCTTCACTTCTTTCTTTCTTGGGGTCAGACTTGTGTTTCCTGATTGGGAATGGTGCATCCCTAGATTCACCTGCCTGGACGTGAATGAGATTCCTTGGAAGAAGACGCCAATTAGTCAAAGGAATTTCCAACCAAAACCACAATGAGCAGGTAAGGTGTTCCATAATCCCAGCAACTGGTGAGACTGGGGCAGGAGAATCACATGTTCGAGGCCAGCCCCAGCAACTAGGGAAACCCTCAGCAATTCAGTGAAAGCCTGTGTCCAAAAAAAATAGTTAAAAGGGACAGGGAATGTACATCAATGGTGAAGTAACCCTGGGTTCAATTTCTAGTACCACAAACCAAACAAAACCAAGATACCACTACACACCCACCAGGAGAGTTGCACTAAAGGCACGGTCAATGGAGAGAATGTGAGAAACCAGAACTCATACACTTAGGGTGGGAATGTAGAATGGTGTGGCTGCTTTGAAAAGCCATCTGGCAGCTCTTCACCAGCCTGAAAGCAGAGTTACCATGAGGCCCAACTATTCCACTCCTCAGAACTTACCCAAGAGAAATGAAAACAGGTGTCCACACACAGATGTTGTTAGCAGCATTCTTTGTAACAGCCAAAAGATGGAGACAACCCAGTTATCCACCAGCTGATGAATGGCTATATAAAACATGGCCTATCCATAGCATTGAAATACTATTCAGCAATAAAAGGAAGAAGTACTAATTCACTCCACAACATAGGTGAGCTTTTAAAACAGTGGGCTAACTAAAAGAAGCCCAGGCCCCAAATACCAATATATAATGTGATTCTGTTCCTACAAAATGTCCAGGATAGGTGAGTGCAGAGACAGGAAGGGCAAGGGCAGGCTTCAATGGCTGGAGGAGGTCAGTGGGGGTCTGGGCAAGCCTGCTAATGGCTATCATCCTCTTTGGGAATGATAGAACCAAATATTTATTAAACTGAACAGTAAATGGGTGAATGATATGGCATGTGAATTTTATCTCAATACATCTGTTATAATAATTGCATAAAAAGGAAGGAGGCCCATGGGACAATGAAAATATGCACCATAATTTCTCGGGAACCCGGGCTATGAGCCAGGTACTTGTTCCTCACCTCTTTTTCAATACCCGATGAGGTTATTTCCCCATTTTACAGTTTAGGACACTGAGCTTTAGAGCAACTGAGGGACTGGCAGAGCTGTGATTGGAACCCAGATCCATGCTCAATTTGAAGTCCTGCTCTTGCACCAGGCTGGCTAGACAGACAAACATACAGCCATCGGGACCTGTAGGCCCAGCATCTGGAGCTCCTCTCTCTCCTGCCCATTATCTGGCCTGGGCAGCCAGAGTGCATGGTCAGGGCTCTTTATCTCTCCCTTGAACCTTCTCCCAACACCTATCTCCCTGCATTGGGCCCCTAAAGGAGAAGGGCTGGGACTGGTTTGCAAACAACAGGCTCAGCCCCTCAAGGCAGAAGCCCCCAGGACCTCCCCACATCATCATATGTGCCCCAAGATGTCTGGGCAAAGGTGCTCATCACGTCACTGTTTGTAACAGGGAAAAACTAGGAGGGGCTGGGGTTGTGGCTCAGAGGCAGAGTGCTTGCCTAGCATGCATGAGGCACTGGGTTTGATTTTCACACCATGTAAAACCAAAATAAAGTTATTGTGTCCACCTAAAAAATAAAAAGTAAATATTAAAAAAAAAAAAAGAATAGAAAAACTGGAAGGAACCTAAAAGCCCAACACTCGGGACTGGTCACTATGCTCTAGAATGAACAGAGCAATAATAGGACGCAGCTTGTGGGAGAAAAATCCCTCAGCACAAAAGAACTGAGCCCCATGCGAACTTCATGAATCACCTTAGCTTTTTATTCGGGATCGGGATGACACCTCCAATGGCCCCACTCTCCTGGTGCAATGTGAGCCACTGGCCAGAGGAGGAGTTTGGGCTTATACAGGTTATGCTGAGAGGTGATTTAGTGAGTGTGTCACTTTGGGCGCTCAGGAATTTGGGTTTTGGGGTTGAGGGTCGGTGTAGCACCTGGAGAGAATTTACCTTGAAAGAAATGAAATCTTCCCAGAGACTATCATCATAGGTTTGTGAAACACTCTCTCCCCACCTGTGGGCAGCATCGGAAAAGGGTTTATCTTGAAAGAGATTAAAGTTACCAATGTATGTCGTTCTTTTTGACTCCCTTTCCCCAGGACGCCTGCCTTGGCATTTTTCATTTTCCATATCTAGCACCACTGACTGGGGAAATGTCCCGGATGTGAGGCGAGAGGAGCTGACCTCTGCCAGCTGCTGACCACTGACTCCCAGGCCAGCTCCCGCTTGTGTCCTGCAATCCAACCAGACGAAACCTCCCCAGGCCCTCCAATGCCCCAGGCTTTCTCTCTTCATGTGTTTCCACTTGCTGTCCCCTCTCCTGGAACCTGGGTCCCACACGCTCCCTGGCCTTTCTTCAACCCGGCCAACGGCTTCAGCGCCAGATCTCCACGGAACCCTCTTCCCTGAGAACCACTCTGGGGCCACAGCCTGGGGTGGGCCCTCTGTGCTTCTCAGCCTGGTGGCCCCATCCTGACAACAGTCACACTCTGCCTCCTCCATGGGCTCCAGAGAAGAGAACAGACCAGGTTGCTGGCCCCTTCTTCTCAGTGTGTGTTCTAAGAGGGGACATCTCCCAGTGACCTCCTTGGCTACCAGAGAAGGGGACCTTAAGAGGTTAACAGGGCTAGAGGATGGCAGAGGTTGGCCTGGGTGTCTGGGGGCAGGAGCTGGCAGGGCTTTGCTCTTCCCTTTTCAGAGACCATGAACATTTTCCTGTGTCAGTAAGAATTTTTATCTTTTTTAATTTAATTCTATTTTCTTTAATTTTTGCAATGCTGGGGATTGTAAGAATTTTTCTACTGCAATGTATTTAAGAAACAAAAGCCAGGCTCCTCCTCACAGTCTCCAAGGCTTCATATCATCTTGTGAGTGCCCACTTCTCCAACTCATCTCCTGTAATCCTCACTCACTCTGTCCCTGCCATGTGGGCCTTCTAGGTGATTCTCTAATAGGATAAAGGAGAGCAGACACCTCCATGAGTCCTCTAGACCTGGTACTTCACCTCTAAAATGACCATGTACTCAGTCTCTGGTTTCCCCTCCCCCACCCTCCCTTGCAGCCCATGTGGGGGTCCCAGGAAGCCCTGGGTGGAGCGTGTTTAGTGAACCATGCAGGTCAGAGCAGATGTGAATGGGTTGTTATTCTAATGCCATTGAGAGCCCAAGACCCAGCTTCCTGGTAGAGCAGGAAGGTTAGGACCAGGGCAGGAGGGAAGACAAAGGCTGGCTGTTCCACTTTGCCCCAGGCTGGACCTGGCTAGGTTTAGGGGACCCTGCCCTGAGATCAGCCAGCAGGTGCAGCCCAGACTTCGAAGGGACAAGCTGGGGCCAGGCAGGGCCTCTGGGGGGATGAGGCCTCTGGTGACTGCTTATCTAGCCTTCCTGAGCTGGGAGAACCTGGGCCCAGCTGCAGGGTGCCAGCAGACCTGAGCCTGTCTCTCTGTGAGCCCCTGTCTTACATAGACTTGACCTGCTCCCCTCCCAGAGACTAGTGGGATCCTCTGGGTACTCCTGCTGCTATTTCCGCTCATTGCTGGCCCCCTTGAAACTTCTGCATGTTCTCCAGGGGATCCATTCACATAATAGACTAATATTTAAACTTAAAAGTAAAGGAGATTCTGACACATGCCCAGCATGGAGGAAGCCCGAAGACACACTCATTGAAACAAGCCAGTGGCAAAGGACGGATCCTGTGTGAGTCCACCTAGAAGAGGAATCTTCACAGAGAGAAAGAAGATGGGGGCAGGTGGAGGCAATTTAAGGAGCTGTAGTTTGCTGGGTACAAAATTTCAGTTCTACAAGATGAAACAAATTCTGGAGAACACATAATGCAAATGACCTTAACAACCCAAGCCTCACTCTTGACAGTGGTCAAGGTGGTAAATGCTGCATTGTGTGTATTTTTCCACCACTAAAAACTTAAAGTATACACACACACACACACAAACACACACACACACACACACACACACACACACACACACACATATATATATGTAAACCCAACTATTATTGCAGATTCTATTTCTCCCTTTCATATTATCAAGACTCGCTTTGGATATTTTGAATTTTTGTCATTAGGCACAAACATAATTGTAACTGTCGGTGCTTCCTGATGAATTGGCCTCCATTGATTACACATAAAATTCATGTTATTCTCATCCACACAGACTAGAATTCCTTACTTCTAGCCATTGAGTGGAGTGATTATAAGCACACTGGGCCCTAAAGTCACAGAGTCCAATCACACAGCCCTGTGTACTAGCAGACACCTGTAATCCAAGTGCCTCAGCAAACTGAGGCAGGAGGATCTGAAGTTTGAGGCCAGCCGCAGCAATTTAGTGAGGCCATGTCTCAAAATAAAAAATTAAAAATGTCTGGGAATGTAGCTCAGTAGTAAAGAGTCCCTGGGTTCAATCCCCAGTACTAAAATAATAAATAAATAAGAGAGAGAGAGAGAGAGAGAGAGAGAGAGAGAGAAGATAATTTCATCTTTTCTGTAGCACAGTTGATCAAAAATTTTTTATTGATGATAGTTTACAAACATTTATTTCAGCTTCATCACTTATTGAAAATTTTTGAATTATTATCAAATTTAGAAAAACATCTATCAAGTTTCTTTCATATAAAGGCTGTAAGAATATTCTGGGGGCTATTGCAGGAGGATCACAAGTTGGAACCCAGCCTGGACAACATAGCAAGATCCTGTCTCAAAAACAAAACAAAACAAAAACAACTTAAAAAGCTAAATGAAGAGCCAGGTATGGTGACACATGCCTGTCGTCCCAGCTAGTGGGGAAGGCTGAGGCAGGAGGCTCTCTTGAGCCCACACAGCCTGGGCAACATAACAGGACTCTGTCTCAAAAACAAACAAGAAGGCCTGGGGTTGTGTCTCAGTGGTAGAGTGCTTGTCCAGCATGTGTGAGGCACTGGATTCTATTCTCAGCACTGCATATAAATAAATAAAACATAGGTCCATCAACAACTAAAATACATACGTTTGTGTGTGTGTATATTGTTAACTACCTGTGGAGATTATATATATATATATATATATATATATATATATATATATATATATATATATATATGTATCAAGAAGCAAACAGAATACAGTGATTGTCAGGCTGAATTCACTGGGTCCACCCTAACACTACAAACATACACATAAATCAATAAAAGCTGTAAGATTTCACAATGTCTCATGTGGATGCGATGCAGCTCCCAGGTTGAGCCCCAGCACTGAGAAAAAATGATGACCACAGACTTTTCATGCTTCCTATATTATTAATTTTTAAACCTCTTTGAACTCATGCCACTGGGTAACCGGTTGGTTGTCAATATTTGTAATGACATGTTTGACCTGTTATTTTCTTCAGTGCCAGTAGTCCATGACAAGTTCCCCTTAGCTAGTTCCCTAAAATGTCATGCCAGTCCAGCAATACACAGGAAGAGGGGAAGTGTGACAGACAGGAAGTTGGGGTGTAAAGAGGCAGCATTCCCCTGTCAATTACTCTTAAAATATCTGACTTTGGCAAATTCCACAAAGGCATGTGATGCTCAGGATGCTCTGCTCGGTCCCTCCTTGGTCCAGAAGGTGCCTGGCCAGCAAGAGGCTCTAAGGCTTAAGCTTCATGACTTTCCAGTAAATCTGGTAAATTACTTCTGCCTCTCCCCAGAGTCAAATCCCTACTGTCCCACCCTAAAGGATGTGGCCAACAGCTCCTCATCTTGCCCACTCAGCATCGCTTCTTCCAGGAAGCTCCAGAATCAATCAGCTGCCCATATCCCAGCCCCATTGCCTGCCCGAGCACATTACCTGTCCCCTGGGGCTGGAGGCCCCATCTGTCTAGTTCATTCCATACCCTTAGCATACTTCGAGTGATGCTTAATCCATAGTAGACTCCTAGATCAGAAGGCTGAAATTATTTGCCAGGGTCACCCAGATAGTGAGTGGCAGAGGAATCAACCCAGAATGAATAAATAAATAAATGAATTAACAAATGGACACATGAGCTCTAGCTTTTCGGGCTCAGATAAAGAAATTTCACTCCTTCCCAGAACCCTTCAGAGCCCTATATGGCTGCTTCCTGCCCTCTGTGCTGGATTGCTGAAGAGGAAGCCTGGGGAAGATCTGCTGAGCCTTGTAGCAGACTCTTCCTGTATATCATGAGGCATGAAAAAGTGCTTTGACCTGGGTTTTAGTCTTTTTCCCCCCCTGTGCTGGAGATGAAACTCAAGTCCTCGAGCATGCTAGGCAAACACTCTACACTGAGCTGCGGCCTCCACCTCTGAGTTTGAATCTTGCCAGCCATGAATCTTTGGTCACTTTGGCCTTGCCTCTCTGAGCCTCAGTGTCCTCATCTGTTAAATGGGTCTAGGGACCACACTTCCTCAAACACACAGGTTGTAGACAGCATCAGATTAGAGGAAGTGCTGTGGCCCTGGGAACCAAGTCATCAATGGTAACTTCATCCCTGAGAATCTCAGTCTGCACAGAGGTCCCTTCCCTACGCAGGCCGAGCTGTCTCAAGCTCCCATCCCTGTCCAGTCCCTTAGGGTCACTTCAAGACTTCTACTGATGCTTCTTTATGGTGTCAGCTAAGAAGAGGGACCTGTTAGTTAGTCATGGTCAAGTCATGCTATAATGAGCATGTATTCTTCCCATCCTCCCTCCTCTGGCTTTGAAGGGAGTTGATCCCATAAGGCAAGGTGAGGGCCAGCCTCATACTTGCAGAGGTCAGAAAGCAGCCATCCCTTCACTATATGTTCCTTTTAAGGGGCAAGGCCTCTCCCTCCACATGTCCCCAGCATAGGGCCCGACCCAAGTCACAGTAAATGCTGGCTGATGATTAGGGAGAAGTGGCAAATCCTCCTGCTTCACTCTGGCTCCCACCAGGGCAGCTGGGGAGCCAGGAGATTGTTCGTTTTCTCTAGTTTCCCAGCAGCCCTGTGAGAGAGGTGCCATTACTCCCATTCACAGAGGTATAGACTGAGGCCAACCAGAATTTCCCCCTTAGAAAACACTTCTTCTCCGCCAAGAAATTTTGCTCTTTTAAAAATATAACACTGTGGCAAATAAGTCATGCAGTGGCTGTGCTGGGCTGGACTGGATTCCTCCTCTAGTAGCTACCTATGCCTATGGAAACCAGCATTGCTCAGACAAGACACTCCAAGAGAGGAGCTTCCTCTTCTGCTCCAGGATCTGTCCAGATCTGCAGATGCCCAGTGGCTGCTGAGAGGCCACAGAGCCTCCCTGGACTCTGCTATCTCACCTGACCAGACCAGACGATGGCCTGGAACCTAAGACAAGTTCACCAGAAATGCTGCTGGTTCACACTTCCTGACAACACCCACCCCTCCCACACTGGGCACCATTGGATCCCCCAACTCAAGCTAGGAAAGGCCCTTGGCGACTTGAACTTTCATCCTACCTCTCCCCACCAGCCACTACCCCATGTGGAAAGGAGCAGGGAGACATCACTGAATTGAGGGTCTGGAAAAAAGAGAAAAGAAGAGAGTGTCTCCTGGATCTTCAAAGATTGTGTAGAAAAGACCTACTAGAAAACTCAGGGAGGTGTGGACACAAATTGTCCTGAGGAGCAAACATATAACAGTTGCATCAGATGTACATGGCATGATGGCCTAGCCAATCCCACAGGTCTACGATCTCTTCTCCACACTTCTGAGATGCAAACATTTCTGAATAAAATAAGTTTAGCATCAAAACTCACTTGGTAGCCAAATCCCAACCTGAAAAGATGTATTTGTGCAGGAATATTAATGCTTTAATTACAAGACACTAGTACAGAGCCCACTGATGTGTTATATAATATCCAGCATGTTTTTGCAAACCCCCAAACACTTCAAATCCCAAAATGCATTGGGGCCCTGAGACATCAGGGTTTCAGTCACCAATCCAAACCATAGAATCTCACATAAATATGGAAGAGGAGTGTATCTGAGTCAAGAGTGGAGATGCTCCCCCCTCCCCAGGAAAACATGTATTCTAGTTGCCCAGAGTACATTCTCTGAAATGCTATCCAAGGGGTCTGGTCTTACTGATAAAGAAAACAGAGGATACAGCAAGTTGTTTGTGACAATGGCTTTGGTGGCAAGAATAGCGTAGGCTGTTGATTGCTTCCTTACTTACACATTTCAGGTAAGATAAGGAATGAGGAGGACAAGTCATTCTCTAAATTAGTTCTCAAATGGTGTCAGCGTGTCTACAAGGAACTAAGTTCAAGATTAAAATTAACTCTACTTTGGAGTCCGGGAGGGCGTGACTGCTGTCCCCACAGCCCACATCTATCAGACCTGATAAGAAATTGCAGATCCCCATTTTTTATTTGTGTCTTCATTTCCCCCTTTTGATCAAGATCTTTCCATTGAAAGTAGCAATGATTGATTATCAATTAAAAAATTGTTGAAAAGTCCCTTAATATGCAACTTTGACTGGGGAGATTCTCCAGCAGCTTTAGATCCTCTCCCAGACTCTCCACGAATTTGTTTTCTCCTACTTAGGAGAGGACAGGGAGGAAACAGAAAGGGTGGGCTTCAAATGGATCCAGTGTCAGAGGGTGGCTAAGCCCAAGCAGAGAAAGGTCTGGTTTCAGAGAATGTGGCCTCAGAGATTATTCAGTTTTCCCATAGTTCAAATCATTATGGAAAAGAAGACCTGTACCACTGGTTTCTTGAATCCCAGGCTAAAGAGAGATCATAGCTAAACTAACAAAGCAATGTGCATTGCCAGCAAATCTGCTGGGAAAGGCTCTTGGAGACTTGAACTTTCAGATGAAGCCACCGAAGCCCTGATTAGAAAGGGCAGCACCACCCAGAGTCATAGTGCCTGGGAGGATCAGCAATGAATTTCACAGTTGTTCCAGCCTCCCCCGAAGAATTTAAGTATCTCTTTTCATTTTTGCAGCTACTTTTACTGAGTGGATAAATGGCTCCCCTTGAAGGACAGAAAATGCAAGGAAAATTATAAAAGATCTTTTTAAAGAAATTATCCCCATGTTTGGTCCCTGGGTCTATCCAAAGTGACAACAGTTCTGTTTTTACTTCAAAGATAGTGGATGTGGCTTCCCAGGTGCTAGGAATATGATGGTAATGTGTGGCATGGAGACCCCAGTCATCTGGAGCTTAAACCAATCGTGAGCTTCAGATGACCTTGGCCAAACCGTGCCAAGAAGCTTGAGAAACTTGGTTAAAGCTTTCACCTGTTACTCTGATTTACATCACAGCCAATCCCAAAGGTAAGCTCAAGCTCAGCACCTTTGCAATGCTGACTATAAAGTTGTCTCCATGGGGAATTAGTTCTGAAATACGCCCTGATGTGGAAATTGAATGGCAATAAAACATATCAATCTAGGGCAGGTGATGCCTGTTCTTCATACGTGTGCAAACTGATTTCCTTCTTCTACAAAGATAAGACTCCACCCTTATAAATCAAGGGGCTGAGTATATTTAAAATCATGGAAGTAAGGGTCCCCTCAGGACAAGTTTGACTGGATTTGGACAGGACCTTATTTAAACCTACTATTGACTCACTCTGCCCTTGAATCACAAGGTATTTTTCCTGGATTAATCGTGCCACTGTAGAAAAATCAAGAGAGCCAAGTGAGTCTACAAATGCCTACACCCGTGAACCTGGACTGAGGCTCACACTGAAGCTGAAACAAGTCAAACAGATAAGAAAAGCCAACCATGGAAACCCTTGGTGCCCTACCCACTTAGCTGTGCTGTTTGCTTATATCATTCTTTTTTTTTTTTTTTTTTTGTACCAGGAATTGAACTCAGGGACACTCAACCACTGAGCCACATCCCCAGCCCTATTTTGTATTTTATTCAGAGACAGGGTCTCACTGAGTTGCTTAGCACCTCACTGTTGCTGAGGCTGGCTTTGCACTTAGGATCCTCCTGCCTCAGCTTCCCAAACCACTGGGATTACAGACATGAGCCACCGCGCCTGGCCGCTTACATCATTCTTAATCTTCTATCTGCTTCTGTCCTCATTGTTGGATATGCCCAAATCTCGATATTTGGAACATGGAGTCCATGCTCCTTTTATCAGAAATCATAAAAGACATGTGCAATAACTACACCCTTCAGAGTGCCAATCAAGGTTCAGAGCCCGCTAGTTACAAACCCCTGGTTTGATTCAATCCCGAGAGCTTTGCTCAGAAACTCAAGCTCAATTTAAGAAATTTATTGGGGTTCCTATGTGTTCTATCAGAATATGTGCTGTTTGTGGGGGCTTTGAAGGAGTCCGGAGCATATATATCTGCTGGAGAATGGGGGCACTTCTCTGCTGGGGTACTGGGTCAAGCCTCTTTCTATCTACTCGTCCCAAGAAGATGGAGCTGGCCCACTGAACTTGTTTTTCTTTCCTGTAGACTTTCCATCTTCAGATTACTTGTTTTATTGCCCCCAGCAATGTGTTTCCGTGTTTAGGGTGTTCTTATTTGTTAGAGCATACTAATTTTACAAGACAGTGTTATGTTAGTGTATACTTCATCCTTTCCACCCCATTACTCAGCCTCACTCTCCTGTCCCCCTCTTTCTGACCCCTTCCTTTCCACTAATACTATTCCTTCTACATTCAAGTCATTTTTGTTTTTTTGTTTTTTTTTTTTTTTTTGTAGATCCCACATAGGAAAGAAAATATGTGACACTTGTCTTTCTGAGCCTGGCTTATTTTGTTTAATGTGATGATCTCTAGTCCCATCCATGTTCCTGAACAGGACATGATTTTTTTTCTCCTTTATGGCTGAATAATACACTATTGTGTCTACATACCACATCTTCATTTATTTCATTGGCTGACAGGCACCTGGTTGATCCCATGACTTGGGTATTGAGAATTATGCAGACAGGAGTAGCTAGTATCTCTATAGCATGCTGACCTTAATGCTTTCAGATGTGTACAGAGCAGTGGTATAGCCGGATCATATGGTACTTTCATTTTTAGCTCTTTTCCAATCAAAATACTTGTAGATTGGATTTTTTAAAAAGATCCAACTCTGTTGCCAACAACAACAATCAAAAAAAATCTGAGCAATCTCCATAGCTAGTCAACGCTAGTCAAAGATTCGACTTGTGAGACAGGATAGAAAACTGAAATTATAGAGAAAAAGAACTTATATCTGAACACCATTATTTGCTGAGACAACATGAGGTAGGATAGAAGAAAAAAAGCCTAGACAGAAAGGGAAGGGAAAGGGAAAGAAACTGTAACTTTCAATGAAAGAAGCTCCACAAACATCCTCACCCTTGTTCCTCAGGCCTAGTATCCTCCAAGCATAGATTTTTGAATGGCCCATAAATCTTTAGGTATTGTGAGTCCAGCTAATTAATGCCTACATATATTGCTGGTTGGCACAACCCTTTTTCTTTAAACTAAGTAAAGCTAAGAGAAAAATATTATTAGAGACCTGTGATAGAGGGACAGGCCAAATGCTGTCTATTAACTAGATATTATCAACTTGGAGATCCTGAAAAGAACCAGACCACTGTGGCTGGCCTGGTGCTCTGTGATTAAAGGACAGAGCTCACTATGCTAATGCCACTCCCACATGCCTCTTGTGTTCACTATTTACCAAGTTCCCTTTGAAGGAAATCCCTGAGACCCCAAAGCATCTCCTCCTATCCCTCTTGAGTGTATACTCCTTGCTCACCTAAATAAGTCTCTGCTTGTAACTCTTTCTGACTTGTCCTGAAATTCTTTATTTCAAAATATGTCAAAAGTCTGCAAGGGCCAAGCTAGAGTTCCCTTCTGTCTTTGGGGACCTTCTCAGACCACTATTCAATAACAAAAAGTAATAGGTAAAAGCCCAGACAGGATAAAATGGTCAAGGATGAGGCTTGGAGTGCAGACTTAAGCTGGTCTTTCCTTCTGTAAGAGATAGCTTGGAGGGAGCTTCGCTTAGAAATGGAAATTTCCTTTATAGATGCAAATTTTCTTTTTTTTTTTTTTTTTTTTGCAAATTTTCTTTATAAAGAGAGTCTCAAAGTAAACAATTTAAATGTCACAAAGTGGGACTGAGGGTGAAGCTCAGTGATAGAGTGTTTGCTAATATGCTGGGTTGGATCCTCAGCTCCAAAGGAAGGAAAGAAAAAAGGAAAGAAGGAAGGAAGGAAGGAAGGAAGGAAGGAAGGGAGGGAGGGAGGGAGGGAGGGAGGGAGGGAGGGAAGGAAGGAAGAAAAAGAAAAAGTTGTGCTTTGAAAATCAAATTAGTTGTATATGTAAATCCTTTGAATGTAGCTTGGTTTTTAATTTCATTACTGATTTTAGGGAATACCCTTTAACAAATAGTATAAGAAGTATTTTTTTTTTCCTGGTTTTTGTGTTTGTGAGATAGAGTCGAACTATGTTTCCCAGGCTGGCCTTGAACTCCTGGCTTGAAGTAGGAGAGAATAAATTTAAAAAAAAAAAAAAAAAAAAAAAAAGGACAGGGAGATAAAATTTTAATTCAGAAGTTCTGAATACTGTTCCAGGTTGGTCACATCTCAAACCAGTCCTCTTCCAGGCCTATTTCAATTTCCTAGGGAAACTGTAAATTTCTCTTGTGTATTATTGATTAACAACCCTCCCCTAATAAATAGATTAAGCAAAGAGAGATACATTTTAAGAAACCTATAATCTAGAGGACTTTTCAGTGTTATCAACCAATCAGATAATGGAGACAATATCAGCCTAAGGATTCTAAGAATGGCCAGACCACCATAAAATTCCTTGAGCTCATCAGACTCATATCATCCCTACTTCCTTCCCATACCCACCCCTCACTAAGTTTCCTCTAAAACAGAAGTTGGGAACCCCCCAAATGTGTCTCTCACTCTCAGATGGCCCACATCCTCCCCTTAAATGTGTATCTGCTTTCTTGAATAAACCTCTGTCTATGCTCTGACTGGTCTATGCTGAAATTCTTTTCTGTCATATAAGCCAAAGACCCTGCTGGCCCTTGATATTTCCATAAACTTGGTGTTCCAAGCAGTGAGAGAATGTGATAATGATAAAGAATGTGATAATGCAGGAAATGGGGAGGGAAAACTGGCCACTTCTCTTGTTTCCAGTTTTCAGGTGAGTATCAAAGCAGAGAGACCTTTGCTACAAAGTAAAAGAATGTGCTCATAGAACTGTCTAAAGAACTCCCCCTGCACACAGGCATGAACCTACTGTATATATCCCCTGCTCATGCTCATGGTGCAGCCCTTCATGGTATACCAGCCTGCCGCCCTGGAATGCATCATAAAAGTTTCAAAATCTCTTCTCTTCATTGAGTCCTCCAAGTTCTTTATTTGGGATGAGCAAACACTGTGCTTGGGGCAATTGCAGCCCTAGGACTGCACAATAGTGTAGTTGGCAGGATCCCAAAAGGAAGCATGTTGACTTGATTCTAAATTGGAAAAAACAGGGGCTAGGCATGGTGGCATATGCTTGTAATCCCAGTGGCTTAGGAGGTTGAGGCAGGAGCACCATGAGTTCAAAGCCAGCCTCAGCAAAAGAAAGGCACTAAGCAACTCAATGAGAGCCTGTAAATAGGGCTGGGAGTGTGGCTCAGTGGTCGAGTGCACCTGAGTTCAATCCCTGGTACTCAAAAAACAAAAACAAAGGACATGGGGTGCCGCTGTCTGGCTGGGCACAAGATCACGAGCCACTCAAACAGGAACAAACTTTATTTGAAAGAACCGCCAATAACACGTCCGCCCGGGAAGCTTCCCGATCCACCCACGCGGCGTTCTGCTGGTTCCTTCCCGGAACTCTAGCGCAAGCGCCTCCCCGGAATTCCCTCCTACTGCACTTTCCCAACCAATGGGAACTCTCCAGGAGTCCCGCAGCAGGAGTCCGGTATCCATATGAATGTACTTTTTAACATAATCGTATCATCTCAATGGCTAGCTGGCATCACCTTTCAATCAAAAATGCCATGCATCATATTAATTGGCTGTGGCTCCCAGCATCTCCCCCTTTCTGTTTAATTAAGCAACAAGTAATGTGGCTAGGGACCGTGCCTGTTAGGTTTGTCCAATTCAACATATGGTTCTTACCCGTCATTGGAAAACTGACCTTTAGGCGTCAGCCTCCTGTCTTAGGTTGATACCATTGCAATTGGATCATACCCGTCACTGACTACCGATCCAGCATATAGCCATACTTGTGGATAGGCCTATGCACCAGTGGGGGGGTGAGGTTCTTTGCCTCACCTCTGTTGGCCCCCAGATTTGGCCTTGGTGCCAGTGGGGGGGTGAGGTTCTTTGCCTCACCTCTGTTGGCCCCCAAAATTAGACCATCACTAGTAGAAGGGAGGAGGATACAGAAATGCCACAACACCAAATCAATTGACGACTCCTAGGGAAAATTGCATCACTGGTGACACATCAGCAAAGATACGCCAGCATTACCATAATTTGTTGTATCAACAGATAGATCACAGTGCATACAAGTGATACATAGTCCAGGCAAGTTTTGTAAGCAGTTCAAAGTGGAGGAATCTATCAATATGTCCATTTCCTCCCAAGATCATTGATGTATCAGTTTATACAGTTTGTTGTGATAATTATCGAAGAAGTTGTAGTTTGGTTTCATCTTTGTCTTCACCGGCACTGGGATGAAAAATAAGAATTCTGACAATGATGTTAAAGAGAGAAAGAAAAAAAAAAAAAAAAAATGTAACATTTTAACAGGTACTAAGAAAACATTTTTTTTTTTTTTAGAACAATTTACATTATCTTGAACAGAATTATTAAATATAATGAAAAGGAAAGATGAAAATAAACAAACAGATTTGTTAACCTGCTTATTTGTACACATATTAAAATAATTTTTAACAGCTGTTTACCCAATTTAAATTAAACCATTAAAATTACGTGAATAATAAAAAGTACTTGGATCCATTTTTTTTTTTTTTTTTTTTTTTTTGAGCACTCCTCATATATGATCTATGGACATACGCACATATAGACACATAACACAAAACAGAAGTGTGCACATATAACATACAACACATAAGACAATAGTAAAGGCCTTGTAGTTTCACCTAGGTGAAATCTCCATTGCAATGTTAAAAACTCCACAGTTAAAAAATAAAACTGATCAGAAAAACATCAACCTAGGTCTGTATGAGCTCAAAAATAAAATAGAACCTATGATATGGAAAAATGCAATAATAAAATAGATATTGAAAAAAGCATCCTGGTTAATCAGTCGCAGATGTAAGAATGGCCAAGCTGGAGTTCTGGATATCAGCTGTTATGGATTTGAGTCAAATTATCTTCTTTTTGATCTGTAGAAATCGTTTTAGTTAGTCTTTCTGGAATCCAAATCGGCTGCTGTTCTCCCTGTGGAAACACGCAAACAGAGCCCCGACTCCAGACAATTACTGGGTCAGGACCTTTCCATTGTCCTGTTAGAATATCTTTCCAAAGAACTTTAGGCTTATGCACATTTTTTGGATACATATGCCTTTCCGCAGCACTAAGTCCTGATGAATCCAAATTTAAAAAGTTTAGAGTAAAGAGGGTTATTTTAAGTTTATCTTTGGGGGATATATACCCCTTTCCAATTCCCTCCTTTTGTTTTAATAAGTACATTTTAATAGTTTGATGAGCTCTTTCAACTATGCCTTGTCCCTGTGGATTGTATGGAATTCCTGTTATGTGAGTAATGCCAAATGATGAGCAGAATTGTTTAAAAGAGGTAGAAGCATAACCGGGACCGTTATCTGTTTTTAACTGTTTTGGAACGCCCACAGTGGCAAAATTTTGTAAGCAATGAGCTATAACATCTTTAGTTTTTTCTCCGGCATGAAGGGAGCCCATCAAAAATCCAGAAGAAGTATCAACTGTAACATGCAAATATTTTAATTTTCCAAATTCTGGCAAGTGTGTGACGTCCATCTGCCAAATATGGTTAGGTATCAGTCCTCTAGGATTGACTCCAAGATTAACTTGTGGTAAAAATGTCACACAATTTTGACATTGTTTTATTATATGTCTGGCTTGTTCTTTAGTTATTTTAAAACGTTTTTGTAAAGTATTAGCATTGACATGAAACCTTTTATGAAAATTTATAGCTTCTTCTATTGTGGAGAAAATATGTATGTCATGTGTAGATTTATCTGCTAATTCATTGCCCAAACTAAGGGCTCCAGGCAATCCTGTATGTGCCCTGATATGTCCTATAAAGAATGGATCTTTTCTGTCCCAGATTAGACTTTGTATAGTGGAAAACAAAGAGAAAACAGTAGAAGAAGGGGAAATCCTACCTGCATCTTCAAGGGATACTATAGCATTAACTACATATTGACTATCAGAAAATAAATTAAATACGGAATCTTTAAACATCATAAAAGCTTGTAATACTGCATTAAGCTCTACCTTTTGAGCTGATTGTTTGGGTACTAAAAATGTAAAAGTTTGATCAGGGGTAACTACTGCTGCTGTACCATTATTTGACCCATCAGTGAATATATTTGGAGCATTCATGATAGGGGTCTTTCTTGTCATTTTTGGAAAAACTACAGGATGCTTAGACCAAAAAGACAACAAAGGATTAGATGGCAAGTGATTATCAAATGAAACATTAGATTTACACATGATTATTGCCCAAGTATTTAACTCATTGGCTAACTCATCAATTTGATCCATAGTATATGGAGTAATAATTTTATTGGGAGAAATCCCAAACACTCCCTTTGCTGCTTTTATTCCTTTGAGTATTAATTGTCCTACAGCCTCAGGATATCTAGTAAGAATAGTATTAGGAGAATAAGATAAATGTATCCACAATAATGGACCTTCTTGCCAAAATACTCCTGTAGGAATATTTTTTGTTGGTAGTACAATAAATAATAAAGGCAAACTTATATCAATTCTATCCAAGTGCATATTTTCCATATATGTTTCAATGATTTTTAATGCCTTTCTTGCTTCAGGCGTTAGCATGCGGGGTGAATTTGGATCTGATGGACCTTTTAGGATATCAAATAAAGGTCCTAGCTCTCCTGTTGGTATGCCTAGATAAGGCCTTATCCAATTTATGTCTCCCAATAACTTTTGAAAGTCATTAAGTGATTTGAGTTGATCTACTCGTATTTGAATTTTTGGTGGACGGACCATGGTTGAGGATAACAGGACTCCTAGATAATTAATTGGAAGATTTAATTGTACTTTATCTATTGCTATCTCTAGATTATAATTTTTTAATAAGTTTGTAAGTGTGGCATAACATTCCAGCAATATGTTTTTATCTTTATGTGCCAATAATACATCATCCATATAGTGAAATATTTGTAGTTCAGGATTTTGATGTCTAAGTGGTTGGATTGCTTTGTTAACATAAATTTGACACATAGTTGGACTATTAGCCATCCCCTGAGGGAGTACTTTCCATTCATATCTCTGATCAGGACCTTCATGATTTAGTGCAGGGATAGTAAATGCAAAATGTGGACTATCCTCAGGATGAATAGGAATTGAAAAAAAACAATCTTTAATATCTATAGCTAAAACATACCAGGTTTTTGGTAAAGCAGACAATTGGGGAATCCCTGATTGAGCAGGTCCCATAATAACCATCTCATTATTAATGGCTCTTAAATCTTGTAATAATCTCCATTTACCAGATTTCTTTTTAATAACAAAAATGGGAGTATTATGGGGAGATATGGAAGGTTGTATATGTCCTTTCGCTAATTGTTGTTTAACCAGATCATGGGCTACTTGTATCTTTTCTTTAGTCAGGGGCCACTGAGGAACCCACACTGGTCTTTCTGATTTCCAAGTAATTTTTATTGTCTCAGTGGCCCTTTCTGAAAATCCAACCCATGTCTGTCTGTTCCTTGATCTATTTGAATTGGTGCTGCTATATTTTGTCCTTGTTTTCCTAATCTTTTTTCTTTTTTAAAACCTTGTTTAGCCCTAGTAGTGGGCGCATTAGGATTGATGTTATTTGTTAACGTTAAACCTAATTGATCTAGGACATCTCGTCCCCATAAATTTATAGGAAGATGATCCAATACATATGGCTGTATAGTTCCCTCACATCCTTCAGGATCCTTCCAATCTAATACCATTGCACTTCTATGGGGATTAGTAGCCACTCCTAGGCCTCGAAGCGTTTGAGTGGCTTGTTGTAATGGCCAATGTTTTGGCCATTCCTGACTAGATATGATGCTAAGGTCTGCACCTGTGTCCAGTAGCCCATTAAAGTCGTATCCTTGAATATTTAGTTTTAGCATGGGGCGAGAATCTAAATTTAAAGACAGCATAGCCCAATCTACACCTGTGGAGCCCAATCCCCTGGTACCTCTTTCTACAGTACAACTAGAAAATTTATCATGTAGGCTGGGTATTATTAGTAACTGTGCTATTCTATCCCCTGGTGAGATAACTGATATGCCTCTTGGAGAACTAGCTATAATTTTTATTTCACCTTCATAATCGGGATCAATTACCCCGGGACTTATCATAAGTCCTTTTAGTGTGGAAGAACTGCGTCCCAATAATAAGCCTACCGTTCCTTGGGGAAGAGGTCCTTTTACTCCTGTGGGAATGATTTGAATTCCCATCTCTGGAGTTAGTACTGCTCTTGCGGAGGCGCAGATGTCCAGCCCTGCGCTCCCTCTAGTTTGTCTGATGAGGGATTTAATGGATAATGTGTCCTGGGCACTACCTTGATGGTGCTGCTGGGTTCCTCCATTGCCCCGTATATTTGTGGTTTTGGGCCCCGGAGCATTGGGCCCTCCAGTCCGTTTTTTGGCAATGGAGCCTGATGCCTTTCTCCACGATATCGTGGGTAAACACTTGATCCTTGTCCGTTTTTTGATAACGGAGTGCCCTCTATGGTGGTTTGAGAACGGCATTCATTAGCCCAATGTCTCCCTCTACGGCATCGTGGGCAAATACCTGGTATTCTATTCCTTTGATACCTAGCTTTGTTAAACCCTCCTCCTATGGGGCAATTCCTTTTAAAATGTCCTGTCTGATCACAATTGTAGCATGTTTTTGGCCTGGCATCTAAAGCCTGTTGTACTGCTGCTAAGACTTGTCCTTGTTCATTAATGTCTCTACATAATTTAATATATGTGTTTAAATCTTCATGTTTCCATGGTCTAATGACCTCTCTGCAGCAACGATTTGCTTGGTCATAAGCCAGTTGTTTTATAAATGGCATTGCTTGTTCTACATCTCCAAATATCCTAGAAGCTGTCTGAATAAGCCTATCTACAAATTCAGCGTAAGGTTCGTTAGTTCCTTGTATTACCTTAGATAACTGTCCTTGTAAATCTCCATGCCCCTGTAAAGTTTTCCATGCCCTAACTGCATCTGCAGCAATTTGTGCGTATACACCAGGATCATATTCAATTTGTTGCCGTTGACCCTCATAAGGTCCCTTTCCTAACAACATCTCCAGATTTCTTTGAGGGTAACCGGCTGCTGTATTTCGCCTAGCTGTCTCCATGCAGAATTCCTCATTGGCAACCTTCCATAACAAATATTGTCCTCCATTTAGCACAGATCGACACATGTTAGCCCAATCTGCTGGTGTCATGTCTAAGTTGGTAATAGATTCAACCATGCTTATGGTGAAGGGTGCTTGCGGGCCATAGGTTGTTACAGCCTCTTTTAATTGCTTTACTGTTTTGAAATCTAGAGCGCGATGAATTCGTTGCCCTCCTGCCTGCTCAAGTACAGGGCATGCTAGTCTTTGGGATCTTGCCTTAGGATTTTGTGCATTAACTACAGGAATTGAGGGCCGCTCAGCTCTTACGCCCTCTGGTGATAGAACGGAGTTAGTAGCAGCCTCCTGTTGTAACTCCCCAACTGATGGTCGTTTTTCCTCTAAGCTTTCTTTCTTCAAATTTTCCTCTGTCTGACTAGCTGGAGAGACCTTCTCTTTTGCTTGACCTGACATGTTTTCTACCACAGTTTGGACCTCTAACAATTTACTTAACAGTTTTTCGGTTTGTTTTTTACTAGTTTCTAATCTACTATAAAGGTAACGCAACCCAGTAAGGTAGCATAAAACAAAGCCGAAACAGAATGAAACAAAAACGGAGCAAAGAATAGTTGTATCAATTTTCTCTTTCTCCGGGCCAAACAACTTCAAGCCTTGAGCCAACCATTTTTCCCAGTTTGCCTGAGAAAATTCTAGGGATAGGCAGCTTGAAACAAAAACAAAATAAATCAAAAGAAGAACACATTGTTTTTTGAAATGGTCACCCATTCTGTCGCCTTCCCTCAGGGGCGAGCAATTTTACTCACCTCCAAGCTTCAGGCGCTCCCCGTACAGGGCCACCAGTTGCCGCTGTCTGGCTGGGCACAAGATCACGAGCCACTCAAACAGGAACAAACTTTATTTGAAAGAACCGCCAATAACACGTCCGCCCGGGAAGCTTCCCGATCCACCCACGCGGCGTTCTGCTGGTTCCTTCCCGGAACTCTAGCGCAAGCGCCTCCCCGGAATTCCCTCCTACTGCACTTTCCCAACCAATGGGAACTCTCCAGGAGTCCCGCAGCAGGAGTCCGGTATCCATATGAATGTACTTTTTAACATAATCGTATCATCTCAATGGCTAGCTGGCATCACCTTTCAATCAAAAATGCCATGCATCATATTAATTGGCTGTGGCTCCCAGCAATGGGGTCTGCAGGGGAAACCACAGGCTGACTATAGCCTTGATGTGGTTGAAGGTAGGTTCCCTATTGGAGGGTGGGGACCACTGCATGAGTATGGAGACACCCTGAAAATGCAAAGCAGGGTGCCATAAGAGTTGGAAGCAGCCCCCAAAGCAGTAAGCACAAGAAACCAGTGCGACTGCAGTGGCACAGCGGAAGAAGCCTGCGTGCCTCAGAGTTAGCCACAGCCCAGGACTTAGCTACTCAGGCTCAGCTCCACAGAGGGTGGAAACAATTAAAACTAGAAAGAGACACCCCTTTTAGTGCAGGTTGACAGTAAGGATGTGCTGTCACAGTACTTAGAACTTGCAGACAAATGTCCACAGGTCATGGAGAGCCATTGTGCTAAATCAAGGGAACATCATAGTCTGGATCCCAGATCAGGGCATTGGTGACTAGTGAAAACTGGGACCCTCAGACTTGGGGCCCCCTCAGGGAGTTCCCTATTTCCAGTCATTCATGGAAGTGGGAATGGCGGATGAAACTATAGTGGAACTAGACCTGTGGTGGCCCACAAGGAAAGGCCCAGCAGGAGCAGGCTGAGGGGTAGATGCAGACCTGCTGCCCATACCACCACTGGGCCTCATGCTCTGGTAGAGATGGTGGACCTGGGGTCCAAGTTTAGGCAGAAACAAAAGAAAGTGTACCTGCATGGCTGCTCTGCTTGTGGGACCCACAGCACATGGGATAATGTTGAATGGTGTAAAATTGTGGAAAGTGGCTTCAGGAACTACCCACCCTGCTTCGTGTCGGTGCCTTTAATTCCAGTGCTGCTGATGAAAGTGTGGCACCGTTACTAGCTTGGCTGCTTCTTGCTGCTTGCAATATGTGGCCAAATTCCAGAGATTTTTCTATGCCAGAAGCACCTGGACCTCAATGGAAGAATTACAACAAGCCGGTTTGTGGGACTTGGGGATGAAATATGTGATCTGTGCCAGGACCTGACAGTATAACTTTGATTGCTGGGGTGAGGGATGCAGCCTTCCTTACACGTGGCCCCTCCATCCATTTAGGGTGCCCTGGTATCCATACTATTCCCATAGTATGAGAAAGTAGCACAATGAATAGCAGATCTAAGGGAGACCAAAAGACTGTGGCAGAAAACACAAGTCTGTAATATCCAGCTGAAACTGGAGGGAGCTCTGTGAGTCTCCTGTAAACAGATGTCGATGGAACTAAGAACAGCAGGAGTGGATGAAAGAAAAATAGGTAAACAAACTAATGCCCCCCTGGTACAGTTATGGAAGCAACTGCCACAGGATGAAAGCTTCCTGCGTTCCCTTTCAATAAGGAAAAGAAGGGAAACAGAAAGGTAGAATGTACCTCTACTCCAAAGGGAGACCGAAACACCCCTCCTACTAGGAGATGTAGTGGCAGCAGAGCCCACGGCTCCCTCTGAGGAGTCTTGGAGTCTTGGTTATGGGATCAGCCGTGCTTCTGGGCCTGAGGCCATATGCATAATTGTCAATGCACTGGTCTTCAAAAATCTTCCGAGAGTAAGAGCACTGGTGGACCCAGGAGCTGAGTGTACACTGTTACACAGTACTTCTGTCAACTTCTCAGAAAGGTCAACTGCCACTGGGTCTGGGGAAGAAACAGAATCCGAGCTGTAACATGGACTGTGGCTTCGATGCCTGCCACCTACTCCCTGCCCCATGTCCGGAGCTCCCTTTCCTGAATGCATTATAGGTGTGGGCTGTAGGGGAGTTCTGTTTTCATTGCCTAACTACTGTAGTAGTTCTGTTTTCATTGCCAGGAGATTAAGCATGTGTTGGCTGGCAATAAGGGGGAGTGCTAGACACCCTCCTGTTGTTTTGCTGGCATTCTGTTAAATTGTGAATACCAAACAATATTGGCTCCCCAATGGCCATCAGAGATAATGGAGACCATACATAAATTGGCTAAAGTAAACATGACCCATCCAATCCACAGTGCTTTTAATCTCCCTATATGGCCAGTAGGAAAGCCGGATAGAACTTGGTGCATGACAGTGGATTATAGGAGATTAAATAAGTGGATCCCTCCTCTTTATGCAGGCTTTCCCAACATAGCCACCAGTGCAGATGAACTCAACACTCAATTGAGAACATATCATTGTGTACTAGACTTGCTGATGCCTTCATTAGCAGAGCAGAGCTCCTGAGAGTTGACCCATTTGCCTTCACATGGAAAAGGGACTTTCACTATTTTACTCAAGGAGGTTTCCATCGCCCACCAGGTGTCATGCAATGGCAATGAACCTGCTGCCGACCTCTATGGGTAAAAATGTTCACATTACATCATGGTCACATATGGTTCTCTTTCAATGCTCACCACGGCTCCTTCTATGCTTTTGACTCATTTGAAAAGGAGAGGTTGGATCGTGAACCCTGACAAGGTACAAGCCCCGGCTTCTTGGTGAAGTTCTTGAGTATGGTCTATTTAGGTGAAATAAAGCCTGTATATCAGGCTGTGATAAAATTCAGGTGTTTCCACTTCCCAACACAGCAAAGCAAATGCAAGAATTTGTGGGGCTGCTTGATTATTGGAGGGCTCTCATCCCTCATCTGGCTCAGCTATATGACCCCTGTATAATTTACATAGCAGGCATACAGTACGGGACCCACGGACCAGCATACTGAGGCATTTAATCAGGCCAGATGAACAGTAGAAAGGGCACAAGCCCCCGGGACACTGACGTGTGGAAACGGCTGAGCTTACGTCCATGTCACTCCAGACAACTATGGATGGGGCTATGGCAGCAGACTGAAGGGCAGCATTTCCCCAGTGGATATTGGTCACAGTTGTAGAAGGGCAGAGGATTATTACAGTCTGTGGAAATACAACCATGTGCCACTTATCCTGTCCTTGCCCAGAGCCCATCACCAGGGGAGGACCAGCCATTGCTGCGCAATGGACAAAGAGGACTGGAGGAGGGTCAGTAGAGGAAATGGCCACTTGGCTTCATCATCGATTAAAGTATGCAGGACTCTGGGCCACTATAACCTGCTGGGGACTGCGGGGTCTAATGCAGGTGTTGCATGCCAACACTGCCTTGCCCACTCTGAACACTACCCATGGCGACGGAATTCCACCAACAAGTGTCTCAAAAGAGATTACGACCATCTTAAGCCATGGCAGGTAGACTCTACTGGCCCTCTCTCATTCTCAGAAGAGGGTGTATATATATATATACATATATATATATATATATATATATATATATGTGTGTGTGTGTGTGTGTGTGTGTGAGTATATATATATATATATATATATATATATATATATATATATAGAGAGAGAGAGAGAGAGAGAGAGAGAGAGAGAGGCCAAATATGTTTTGACTTGTGTCCACACAGTTACAGGACAGGCCTGATTCAAATCTTCCTCAGCAAAAAGTTGATTAGAAGGCAACTGTGAGGCTAGGCTTGGTGGCACACGCCTGTAATCCTAGGGGCTCAGGAGGCAGAGGCAGGAGGATCACAGGTTCAAAGCCAGCCTCAGCAACTTAGAAAAAGCCCTAAGCAACTCAGTTATCATCCATGTCCCGTGTGGGCGATGGAATCAGGGTCACTCTGCGTGAATTTGGCTGGCAACAGAAAGACCACACAAACACAGAAATACCTTTTTCGGGGTTCAAGGATGGCTCTGAGGCCTCAGCTCCCATGCTGGAGAGCAAGGGGAACAAGGGAGGCAAGAGGCCAGAGAGAGTGAGCACACCCTGAACCCCTGCTTTTATTTAGCGGGGACACATTCGATAGAAAATTCCACCCAAATAAGGCAAGGAGATTGTGTTGCAGCAAACATGGAGGTGTAGCCCAGTCCCATTGGGTGACATCTATTCCCTTGCAGAGCAAAGGTGAGGCCCACCTGCCTTGCATTTTACACCCCCCATTATTCAAGGCTAAGGGGTTGTGCACTGGTCCTGTTCAGGGCAGCCCCGCAACACTCAGTGAGACTCTGTTTCTAAATAAAATATAAAAAAGGACTGGGGATGTGGCTCCATGGTGAAGAAGCCCCACCTGGGTTCAATCACTGGTACAAAAACAACAAACCCAGACATCAGGCCTGTAGCCATTTCTATGTTATCTCACCCATGGCTGCCACCATTTTCAGACAGAAAACACAATCACTGAGCATTTTTTCAAGCCAGCATGGGGCACAAGTAACAATTTACTATCAAGTCGTCACACTGGAGACCATTAATTGGCTATGAACAGCACAAGAAAGCCCTTAGTGGTTTGTCTTACAGACCCACTGAGGGGAGAGAGAATGTCTAAATGTACAAGTAAAGCCTCCTGTGTTGGGAACTTGGCTCTCACAAGTAAAGGTGGTGTTACCCTCGGGTGTCATTCATCAGGAACGCTGTCCCAGTCCATGGCAGTTATATAATCCAGAGCTGCCTTATTCTTTCTAGACCTCCAAAGTGCAGATAGGTAGACAGGTACGGCACACCTGCCCAGGCACGTCCGCCATGCAGACTGCTTTACTAACACAAGATCACACAGAAGCCTGTTCACTGCCTCATGGAGCTGGTTTGACATTATTGGTGCCGGTTGAACATTTGTCATATTCTCCATAGGTTTGCGACAAGAAACCTATTCCTGAACTGGACAATGGGAAGTACACATCATGCCACTCAGACTTACTGTTGGATCTGCTCAGAACTCCCTGTGATGGTGTCACAAGGACTCTCCTGGGTAGTCCAACTTACCAACGAGGCCAGCTGGACTTGCTATCTTATCTACTTTAACGCGCTTGCTGATAGGTTCATGCTCTTTGTACTGCTGAGATATGGATGCACTGTGCCCCCTGAGCCCTGTCCCAAGAGCTTCATGAGGGACATGGGGTGGTATAAGATTGTGAGGGACATTAAGGGGTGTCTGAGGCACTGAAGGGGTGGAGTGCTGGGATAAACACCAGTAGGCTGAGGAGAGCTTGTTGTGCCGGGCAGGGAGATGAGAAGGACTCTGAAGAATGTGATAACACGGAAAATGAAGAGGGACAACTGGCTACTTTCCTTGTGCTCATACAACATCTAAAGAAATCTGTCAATACAGCAGACATGCAACCTGTCCCTTATATACCCTGCTTGTGTCCCCTATTTTATCCCAACCTGTGGCCCCAAGGAACATGTGAGTAATAAAATATTCAAAACCTCTGCTTTGAGTCATCTCTGTTCTTTCTTTGGGATTGGAGAACAGTGTGCTTGGGGTATTTGCATCCTTGGAGTTGAACAATTGAGTCTCCCCCTCTCTCCAGGAACTCCTTGGAACTCTTCTCTGGAGACACCTCCTCTCCCATGACAGGCTCACGCAATCCTCCTGCCTTAGCCTCTGAAGTAGTTTGGACTACAAGCACATGCTTCTGCACCTAGCTCTAATGATGCACCTAGCTCTAATTATGCCTGATGACATGAAGGAGTATTTGTGAAAGCCTCTTCAGGGCTTTCCAAAGCTTTCTTGTTCTAATTTATTCCAGGTTTTAGCCATTTTGGAAATCTTGTAGGGAAGGGATTTTAAAGTCTATGGATCATAACATAAGTCTAAATATGGGCGTCCTGGTTGCTGTATTTGCTCTGTCTGCTCTAGATCTAAAAACATTTTCCCCTTTTTTTTGAAGAAGGAAATGTATGCACCACGAGTTTCTAACAAATCCCTACAGAGAAGATGTATCAATGCAGAGGGGACGGAGTGGGAATGGAGAAGAGGCTCCACAGGCAGCTTTATAGGTTGGGACTGTTACCAGCAATTTGTTGATCCTTCTTCTAAGCAGATACACCAAAAGTGATATCTTTTTTCATTCAGTGTCACAAACCCAAAGACCAAGGTGAGGTTGAGGACCAACACTGCAAGTTCATTCAGTGGCAAATGATGTGAGAAGTGGAAGTCTTGTTTATGGGGAAGTCATGGGTAGATGGAGGGTAAAAGAAATGGAGGGGAGAAATAAAAAGGGGGAAGAATGTTCCTGTCTTCTTGGAATAAGCAGAGATGTTCTAGGAATTCAGGCAGCGCCTCTTTTTCTTCCTTTTATGGTTCTTTCTGAGTGTTGTCAAGGCAATTGTCAACTGTCCTGGCACTTAGCATGTTGATGAGATTATAATGAGGCTTTTTGTCTATTAGAGGTCATTCAGGAGGCCATCTTGAATCTAATTAGTTTCAACTGATCTGGTCACCAAGAACTCTCAACCTATAAATATCTTTCTTTTCTTTTTCTTTTCTTTTCTTTCTTTCTTTTTCTTTTTTTCTTTCTTTTTTTTTTTTTTTTTTTAGAGGAGGAAATGTTTATTTTGGCTCACAATTTCAGAGTTTCAATCCACAGTCAGCTGACTCCCTTGCTCTAGGCCCAAGTGAAGCAGAGCATCATGGTGGAGGGCACGGCAGAGGAAAGCTACCCAGCTCATGTGGCTAGGAAGCAAAGAGAGTGAGAGAGGGGCTCCAGGGAAGCTGCACCCTTCCAGGGCATGCCCCTAATGACCCACCTCATCCAGTCGCAGCCCACCTGCCTACAATTACCAACAAGTTAGTCCATTCAAACTAGGATGGACTGATTAGGTTATAGCTCTCTTAATCTAATCATTTACATCTGAATATTCCTGCATTAACACAGAAGTTTGGGGGATCAAAGCCATAACATTTCACCCCATCCCCCCAAATCTCATCTCACAATGTAAAATGCATTCAGTCCATTTCCAAGAGTTCCCATAATCTTAATAGTCCCAGCATTGCCCAGAGTCCAGGTCCAAAGTTTCATTAGAGACTTGAGGCAAACACTTAACTATGAACCCTGTAATGATAAAAAAACAAATTATATAGGTCCAATATAAATGGCACATAGTAAACATCCCCATTCCAAAAGGCAGGAGTAGGGGCATAGAAAGAAAGGAGGGGACCAAAACAAGACTGAAACCCAACTGGGCAATAAATCCTGTAGCTCCACATCTGGCATCTGGAGCACATTCTGATGAGGTGTGATCTGCAAAGAGCATGGGCAGCCTTGTCCCTATGGCCTTGCCAGTTGTAGCCCATGTGGCCTCTGTTTTAGGCTGGCTTTCATTGCAGGCAACAGCTTTCCCCAGCAGACAGTCCACATTATTGGCATCTCTTAATTCCTGGGGTCTCCACTCCAACTTCAGCTTCACCTTCACAGTTTCATGCATTATCTTCTCAGCGGCAGCCCACAGGGACTCTGATGCTATCATACTTTGCCTGGACTCCAGGCCTTCCTTTGAATCTGAGTGAAAGTCTCCATGAACCCTAACTCCAGCATTCTGCATTCCTGCAGAACCAGCACTACCCCCTTGAACCACAGCAACAGTGGACTTTGGAGTACCTGGGTGACTGATCATCATGAATCGAATACTGGGGAAACAACTTCCTAGGCACCCTGAGGGAGCAGGATGTACCCATGGTCTCTTCTCAAAGGAATTTTCCAATCTACACCCTTGTCCTGCAATAGGTATGATCTTGCAAATTCCTAAGATGCTCTCAAGTCATCTTTCCTATTGTCTCTGTGCAAGTATTTTCTCTTTAGTGGTAGTAGTCTCTTCAATTACCATTTCTTTTTTATCCCCAGTTCTATACTTATCATTCTGGCCAAACTGCAAGTTTTTAAAATCATTTTGCTCTGCTTTCCACCCATAATTTGCACAATACAACTGACTAAGAGCCAATAGCAATATCCATACCTCCATGCTGGGATGCTTTGAAATTTCCTCCACTGGATTATTTAGTGCATCAACTTTAAATTTGGCCTCACACAAAAATCTCAAAATATGGAAAAAATGTAGAAAAGTTCTTTGCCAGAATACAAGATGAATGGCCTCTAGTCCAATTTCTAATACAGTTCTTATTTCTTCCGGAAACCTCATGAGCACAGTCTTTACTGTTTGCATTCCTATCAGCATTCTGGTCTTCTGAGCTCCCAACAGAATTGACCATCAAGCTCCACTTACAATATTCTAAGGCTGAATCTCCAAACTTTCCAAATTCCTTCAGCAAACCAACTCCAAACACTTCTGAATCACAGGGTCAAGGTTAATCACAGCTCCAACCCAACTTCTCAGTACTAGTTTCTGGATTAGTCAGCTTTTCAGTGCTGTGACCAAAATACCTGACAAGAGCCATTTAGAGGAGGAAAAGTTTATTTTGGCTCATGGTTTCAGAGGTCCATGGCCAGATGACCTCATTGCTGGGACTTAAGGTAGATAGTACATCACAGCCAAGGAAAGCTGCTCAGCTCATGGCCAACAGGAAGCAGAGACAGCATCCTGTTCTTAAAGATAAGTAGAGTTAGGAGTTGGACGAGAGTTCAGCCAGGCTGCATGATTATTATGTGAGTAGTTGGACTTGTCAACGGTCATAGGATGATTAAAAACCCTATTGTTTGAACAGCTTCAGCACTCCAAGGAACAGGACATTTATATCTTCCATATTTGAGTATTGTTTAAAGGTTTTGTGTTTCTTTTTTCAAGCTTTCCGAAATAATCAAGGAATGGTTCTCTGGGCTTTGGAGGGACATTGTTGAATCTTTTTCCAATCCGCAATTTTAGGGAAGACTTGGGAAATAGCCTGAGCTGATTCTTGTGCCCTTTTAGCTCTTGGCTATCTTAATTAATTTATTTACTTAGTTCCATTAAAACTAAATCCTCTATTGATTTGTCCATCTAACCTTACTGAGCCAGATTTTAGCTTTTACTTTTCTCACATATACAAGTTGATAAAGATGAGAGTGATCTGGCTTATAAGTTCAAATAATGAATTCCTTGGCTATCCCTACTGGATCAGGGAACCCTTAATGATGGTCCCTAACTTAGTCTTAGTCCAAGGGTTGCACAATGTTGAAGGCCCCTCTTGACATGTGCCAAATCCCATGACAGAGAGATCAAACCTTGTGAGCAGCTGGTGATGACAACGCAGCAGTGCTGGTGAAGCAGAAAGGGAAGAGATGAGATGAGACGAGGCTATGGAGGGAGCAGAGGGAGTAGAGGAAGAAGCAGCTATGAAAGAGTTTTAGTCCAGAGACAGTCTTAGTTGGTTTTTTTATGTAGCTCAGTGGTTCAGCCCTTGCCTAGCATGTGGAAGACTCTTGGTTCCATCTCCAGCATCACAGAGAAAAACATTTTGATTTACCACTTGCAGGGAGGCTATAGGCTGCATTTAGAAGTGTCCAAGTACCATTTAAAACAAGTCTCCATTCTTTTTTGTTGTTGTTGTTGTTTTCGTTTTTTGTTTTTTTTTCTTGGTTTTAAAACTGGATTTTGCCAAATGAGCAAACCAGTTTCAGAATTTCAAAAGATCCTGTTTTGGTGATTGGAGGCTTTTTTTTAACCATTTCTTTTTTTTTTTTTTTTAATTTTTATTTTTTATGGAATTTTTAAATTTATATATGATACAGAATGCATTACAATTCTTATTATATATATAGAGCACAATTTTTCATATCTCTGGTTGTATACATAGTATATTCACACCAAATCGTATCTTCATACATGTACTTTGGATAGTAATGATTGATTGGAGTTTAGGATCATCCTTAGTCAGATTAGACCACTTTCCAAGGTACCTGAAAGATGAGGCTTCTTTTTTTTTTTTTAAAGAGAGAGAGAGAATTTTAATATTTATTTATTTCTTAGTTTTCGGCGCACACAACATCTTTGTTTGTATGTGGTGCTGAGGATCGAACCCAGGCTGCATGCCTGCCAGGAGAGAGCGCTACCGCTTGAGCCACATCCCCAGCCCAAGATGAGGCTTCTTAAGTGTCATGCACGAGACCAGCTGGGGCACAAATGGAGAGTCCCGAGTAGAGAGCTCCACTGTGGAACATTGGCTTCCTGTAACTTTGGTTCCTATTCTGGGTCAAGGGTGTTGCTTGTGGGTATGGCTCCCCAAGGAATCACCATGGAGAGCCTAACACCTCTTCATGTGTCACAGGAATCCAACTGCCTATGGTAAGTGTGGTGCTTGAGGTGCCAGGTTAACAGCCACTACACGCACCTCCTGGAGAGCCAAAAGTTTCCTAAAGATGTTCTTCTGGTGGCAGAACCCACGAGACCACTGCAGGCCACAGACCAACAGCTCAACCCTTCTCCTGGGCTCCAGTCATCTAGGACACACTTTTGGTGTGGAAGGGGCAATGTTCCTTTTTGCAGCAGGGCTCATGTGTGGTGATGACAAGGAGCATAGGTTGGTGGCTTTCCAGAGACAGGTCTAATGAAACGGATTACTTAAACAATCCTAATTACCTTATCTGTGCACACAAGAACCCCTACTGGCAAGAAAAAAAAAAAAAGCCTTATTTTAGGATTTTAAGTTACCCTAGTCCTGGGAAAGGAGGCAATGGCCATCCCCCCAGCAGAGATAGAGACTGAACTTAGTGCCTCATGAGTCTAATGATGGTGTAACCACCACCAAAAAATTTTGGAGGCTCAGGTTTCATGAGAAATTCACCCCTATAATGTCTCACCCCTCTGGGACCCCATTGCTATACTTAGGATCCTTGTGTCCCCACAGAGGTCCATGTGCTATTGAGAGGCAAGGAAGGATTTAGAGGTGGGGCCTAATGGGAGGTCTCCAGGTCATTGGGGGCGTGCCCTGGAAGGAGGTAGTAGGACTTCCTCTCTTTTGTTTTCTGGCCATGAAGTGGGTGGTTTTGCTCTACCGTGCATCCTGCCATGATTGGCTGCCAGAAGCCCATAGCAAAACTTATCATGGAAGGAAACTTTGAAAACTGAGTCCAAGGTGGGCTGCCAAAGTTGAGGGGAAGATTTGCTCCAAGATCCCATCGTGGTTGCAAGAAATGTTACCTCGAAACACAAAATCTTCTACAAGTCAATAAAAGAAGGATTTCCTCTGAGCCAAGAGTGAGAATGGCCATCTGGGAAAACAGTCTAGTTTCCCAGAATAAGGCTCCAAGATGGCACCTGTGGGGTCTCATATTATAGATCCAAACAACAACAGTGGAACAACACGAGGGCTACAGCAAGTTATTTGTTAAGTCCTTTCAGTCAACAAGAAGAGAATATGTCACTCAACAGGCTATTGTTCATTTATGATAAACATTCTGGTGGCACAATTCTGGAATCCCAACAACTTCTGAGGCAAGAATTGAGGCAAGTGTGAGCAACTTTGTGTGACTGTCTCAAAATGAGAAAAAAAAATTCAAAAGGGGCTGGAGATATAGATCAGTGGTAGAGTGCCCCTGGGTTAAAAAAAGAGAGGTAAGCAGAAACAAGGCATGCCTAAAATTATTTGTACTCCAATGGCATTAACATGTCTATAAGGAATTGGATTGAAATGGTTAAAGGTCAAGATTGACTAGATCATGAGATTTTGGAACCCTGGAGGCTGTGACTCTGTCCCACAACCATGTCTACCAGACCTGGTGGAAACTGCAGACCTCCTTTTTTTAAGTCTTCAAAGTTAAGGGGTGTGGTCTGTCTGGCTTGCTGGATGACAGACCCCATTCTGAGTGCTTTACATGTTACTTACTCCTTGTAATAACTCTCAGAGGTGGAACTGGGTATTATTCTTCCCATTTTGCAGAGAGGTGATGCGACTTACCCAAAGACACGCTGGAGAGGGTGGAGTTGGGAGTGGCCCAGGCATCCTGGTTCTGAAGCCCACTTTTTGCACCTCTCCACCATCTGCCTTACATAAAAGTGCCAGGTGGGGTGGGGCGGGGACGGCTATGGGCAGGCAGCAGGGAATAACCACTGTGAGCCACCTGTACACACCCAGGAGGGTGTGTGGGGTTGTTTTTGTAGCGTGACCAACCATTCCAGTTTTGCTGGGACTATTCACCCTGGTTCTTGACCTCTTCGCGTACTAGCAGCATAAGGATCAGAAACCCACTGGGAGAGACTCTGGGGTCCATATTGCCCATACAACGAGGCTTTTCACCCCATACGGGCAGGTCTCCAGCAGGCCCTTAACCCAGACACAGGGAGGAATTCCCGAGGAGGACCGCTGTGCTGGCTGCACCCCAGGGCAGTATCTGTCTCCTGCTCAGCAGTTGCTAAGAGGTTCTGGAGGACAGGTGGGAATCCGGCAGGCTCTCCCCTGGAGCACTGACCTCAGACTCCATCTAACTACAGTGGGAATATACATTTGCAGGGAGATTAACTCTGTTATCCTAATTTAGGAATCACTGTCATGTCCAGCTTTGAATCTGAACTCACTAAAGCCCAAACTGACATCTGAGGAGTGAGCCAGGCCATGGACTTAGACCCACCGTCCTGAGACCTGCCCAGTCCCATTAAGGCCCTGCCCTTGAGATGCAGGATGCGCAGGAGCTGGGCAGAACTATGCCTGGTCTAGAGGGGAAGAAAAAGTTCTGTGTGCTGAGGGCCCCCAGGGGCTACCAGAGCCAGGAAGGAAGGTACGTGGAGAGAGGACTGTGACACCATCCTGGGGCTGAGGGATCCCCAGTCAAGGGCTCAGGCTAAAGGCTGTTGGTTCCAAGTGGCAGATTGCACACATTTATCTATGTGCACTCTCCTCTGGAATTCCAAGAAAATGACACATCCAGATGTTTGGAAATGCTCATCTACCAGGACAAAGATGACATGCGAGCCCGTAACACCCAACCAGAGAAAGCAACCAAATTCTGGATGCTAGGAAGCAGATGGTAAGGGGGACTGGCAAGGGACAGAGGAGGTTGGCCCCTGACTGTGAGGAGAACCACTGGGACCCAAGACAGCTTGAAGAACCCCAGAGAGGTTCAGAGGTTGGAGGGACCAGGACCTTGAGGTGTGGGCAGGACTACACTCCGGGAGCAATTGGACATCTAGGTCCCCTACCCCAGTTGGCACAGACACGATGAAACCCCTCCCCACCATGGCAGGGACCCCCTGGCTGGAGAGTCTGGAAGGGTAATCTGAGGTGATGGTCACACAGGGCTCAGGACTGGCTGGCACATTCAGCTCCTTAGCACTCAGATGGCCTTTTCGGTTTTGCTCTCTTACTCTTCTCCTCTGGGTCACAAGGAGGCTCAAAGACTTAAGCATGAACAGGTGACACGGAGAGCAGCACCTGGTGTCCTATTAACCAGCCTTCCACTTATCCACACATCCCTCCTCACCCTCTGGGTTACTTAATGTGGCAGAAATGGCTGGTGGCCTTCCAATATCTATCTACTGTTCTCTTCTTTAGTAACAGAGCCTCCCTTTTTATCTGGGTACCTTGCTTTCCGGCTGAAAGACATTTCCCAGTCTCTTTGCAATTATTTGGGCCATGTGATTTTACAAGTAGAAGTTGTAAAGAAATCTAGGGACCTGGAGCTTTCAGAGAGGCATAGCAGCTTCTCCTCTTCTTCCACTCTGATCTCTGAACAGCAAATGTGATGGCCACTGCTCCGGCAGCCATACTGGACAATGAGGAGAGTGGCTGCACACAGGAATCACAGCAGAGAGATGGAAGGTGCCATCTTCATGGGGTTGCCCTACCAGCCCTGTGTGGCTGTCTCTGGGCATCTTTAATATGTCAGAGAAATACACTTCTATCTTGTTTTTACTACTATCCTTTGGAGGGTCTCTCTTGTGTGCCAGTGATGCTAATCCTGATGTGAGTTGAGATGTGAGTTGAAGGACAATCTCTCTGTTGTCTTTTCATTGAGACATCCTATGAGAATCAGCAGGGACCTTAAGTGTATGGAGTCCACAGGTTCAAGGACTATCTGGTGTACAAATTTTTGTTGTTTTTGTTTTTCTGGAATTGAAACCAGGGGCACTTAACCACTGAGCCACATCCCTTAGCACTTAATTTTTTATTTTATTTTTTTTGAATTTGGAGCTAGGGTCTTGCTAGAGAGTTGTCTATGTGTTATCTTATGAACCAGGGATGTCCACAGGTTATTCATGAATTGGGGACATCTATGGCTTATCCCATGAGCTAGCATGAGTATGTGCTATCCCCACTCCCCAGATGAGTAAACCAAGGTTTAGAAGGATTTGCTGAAAGCCACAGAGCTGTGAGTGGGGGAGCTGAGATTCCTGATCATCTGCATTCCGTACCTGTCTGTCAACATTTGAGTTTGCAACCTTTGACCCCTAACCCTGCTCAGTTTCATAGAGGAAAACACTAGAGACAAGGAGGAGGAAATATTTACAACCATGTCCCAGAACAGTGATCCTTTCACTTTCTGAATGTAGCCCTCATAGCTCTGAGGCTTATTTTTTAAAAAAATACTTTTTTCTCTCTTCTCCCCTCCCCCACTCCCTATCAAGATTAGGGAGACAGGGTCACCTTTTCCTCCCCTAGTTGACTGCCCTCCCACACACCCACTACAGGAAGGAGATGCCTGCTGGAGATCTGGGGAGTGACTATCTCCCAGATTCACAAATGAATCCTATCCCACCATCAGGGAGCCCTGGGACCCCCTACCAGAGCACACCTGGAATGTAACCCTTAAGGTTCCTTTAAAACCCCTCTGTGCCCCCTGATAGGAGAGTCACAGCCTTTGGGTCAGGAGTCCCTTGTGTTTCTCCTTTGCTAGCAAAGCCATAAACCTTCTTTTTCCTTTTTCTCAAAACTGTGTCCTCATTATTAAATCGGCATTGATTGGCATTGGGGACAGGGACAGAGCTTTCAGCTACAGTCATACTGTGTCAAAAGGGGAACTGGTTCCCTGCTGCACCATGAGCAACGAGTGGGTTTCCCCTCTATTGTCAGTGCCTGGAACAGAGCCAGCCTAGGAGACTGTGAGCTGAACAAACAGGGGACCCACCCTCAGCCACATGGAGCCAGAGCAGAGCCAGGATGCAAACCCAGGACTCCTGCCTGCCCATGCCTCTTCCTGCCACCAGGCTCTTGTCCACCCTAACCTGCTTTCTTCTGATGCTGACAGAAAACAAGCACACTGGCTCTGACATCTAGCACATTCACACCCAACCCCGGTTGCACTTCTCACCAGCTGTGCCCACTTTGAGCCTTGGTTCTTCCCCCAGTGATGGGGCTAATCATGGTGTGAGATCATACACGTGATCCCCTCTCAGGGTGACCAGCATATAACAGGTGCTCAATAAATAATAGCTATTATGATCTTTTGTATGAACATGTGTGATGGGGAGGCATGACTGCAGACACCTGGAAATCCTCACCCTTAGGCATCAACTTGCCCTCCCTTAACCCAGGCAGCAGGAGTCCTGCTGCCCATGAGGGCTTCTGCTGCACCCCAGGACGATGGTCTGAACTGCCCACTTACATCCTGCTATTTCTCCAACACACAAACACTCTTCTCTCCACCAGGCCCCAGACTAGGGCAGGAGATCTGGAGAGAAAATGGACCCCTGAGACTATCACGATTAGCCAAGGCCATGTGACATTTTGATGCAAGGAATGTGATGCCAAGTCTCTTGGGAAGGGAACAAGAGTCTTCCTCTGGAAAGGTGCCCCCACTCCCAGGGTTTGCTGGGAGTGCTGAATACATTTCCCAGGCTCCCCTGCAACTCCACATGGCCAGGTGCCCAAGCTGTGGTGGGTTGGAGTGAAACCTAAGGCTTCCAAGTCTGGGTCTCCCCAAGCCCTGATACTCTCTCCCCCTTGACTGCATGGAATAAAGATCACAGACAGGGTGACCTTGAGCAACAGGCTGCAGGCTCAGCCTGAGGTCCCAGAAGGATTGAGAGGACAAGGACTCCCACCCAGAATTGTTACCCCAGCAAGAACTCTATGTGCATCATGTGGGGGTTATTTGTAATATTCTCTGTGCTACAGGAGCTAGGGTTACCCTCACTAATGTATCTTCCTTGAAAGAAAAAAAAAATTCATGTAGTTTTTCCCCTTCAAAACTTTAACAGTTACATTTGCTGTCTTGGTACTGTGTTACCAAAGCTATCCTTGCAATTGCAACTGAGTTCTTGGTTTCTCTGGAGAGAACTCCTGACCAGTTTTGTGGTGTTCTTGTATTCTTTCACATTGGGATTCATTATTTCTGTTTTGTTTTTGTCTTGCTTTGTTTTGTTCTGTCAAAGTGAATCAGATCTCAGAATAGATTTTTCAGGAAGGCTATGTGAGTTAGAATTCCTGCATGTGTGAGAACATAGCTCTGATGCCTCCTTAGATCAACTCATGCTGTGTGCATAACACATCTGGGGAAGGTGTCTGTCTCCATCCCTCCTCCAGCTGTCTGTGGACATGTGCCCTCTGTGTGTGATGTAACTCAGTAACTCAGGGTCAGCTTGTCTCACCCAGGGTCCTGGTAGGAGCCAGGTGATGCACTACAAAAGAAAAAGAAAAACAAAAACAAAAACAAAAAAAGAGGACATTTAATTAAGGAATTATTTTAAAAGGTGTGGCCAGGGGTGGTGGGTAGTCAGTGTCTACCCAGAGGCTCTCGTGTCCTTGGCATCACTGCTACATGGCAATGGCTACTTATGCTAATGCCTCAGCCTCAATATCTATCATCTATCTATCATCTATCTATCTATCTATCTATCTATTATCTATCTATCTATCTATCTATCTATCATCTATCTATCTATCTATCATCTATCTATCTATCTATCTATCATCTATCTATCTATCTATCTATTATCTATCTATCTATCATCTATCTATCTATCTATCTATCTATCATCTATCTATCTATCATCTATCTATCTATCTATCTATCTATCTATCTATCTATCATCTATCTCTCCCCTCAGGTGTTAACCAGCTGTGGGAGTGAGCTTAGCCAGTTATGCTGATCTCACTGAAAGTGCCAGGAAGTTAGTGCCCTGGAAGCAATCCTAGAAATACAGAGCAGGCCTGGGGATGGAGCTCAAGGGTAGTGTCCTTGCCCAACATGTGGAGGTCCTGGGTTCAATCCCCAGCACTACACAAAGCAAATACCAGAGTGGGTGGATAAGCCCTTAGCTTCCTGGCCCCTCAGTTGGGGTGACTCAGACACATTGTCCATCATCTCCCAGAACTGACTGGGCCCTGAGCTCCAGGAGCAGAGGCAGTAACCTGCCCACTGGCTTCCTCCGCTCCCTGTCTTATTCCTGCTCTATCCCTCCTGTGTGTCCTGGGATTTCTTCCCAGGTCAACTATTTGCATTCCAAAGTATCTCAGCCTCTGCTTCTGGGGAAATCCTACTCCAGAGAACAGAGTTTAGGGAAAGAACAGGTCATACAGTAACTGGGGGCTGGTTTAGAAAGGAAGGAAGGAAGGAAGGAAGGAAGGAAGAAAAAAACTAACTTTACCCTTGGAGAAAGGGCAGGAGGGGACCTGGAGAGGGAGGGGACTGTATGGAGAGGAAGGCCTGCCATCAGCCAGAGCCATGGCAGAGCCATGACCACCCCCATGACTGCAGGAAGGGAGAGAGAATAAACACCTGGCTTCTGCCTCCCTCTTGCCCAATCTGCCTGTGCCCATCATTGACTAAATAAAGCCAGAAGCCAGAGGCAAGGGGGCCTGTGGTGTTACCCACAGTGCAAGGCTGGGGGCACAGAGCTGTGGCAAAAGGTAGAGTGCGCCTGGAGGACACACAGGGACCTCAGCACAGACTCTGCTTTCCTGGGTATCTAGTCTGCCCAGAAGGCAGAATTCCAGTAGCCTAGGATCTGGGAAAGGGGTTTTTCCAGGTTTTAGGATGAAATTGCCCCCTCACCCCCAACATTCCAGCTCAAAAGAACAGCCCTCTCACTAGCTATCACAATTGTGTAGGCCAGGAGTTGGGGCTGGGCTCGGATGGGTACTTCTGTTCTTCATGGTATTGACTGAAGTCAGGCTTCCAGCTGATCTGGAGGGTCCAGCATGGCGTCAGGAACATATTCAACTTCTGCGTGGGCTTGGCTGAAGGGCAGGGCTCAGGTGGTCCGTGAACTAGAGTGGCTAAATGTGGGCTCTCTAGGAAGATGATGGTCCCTTATAGCAGCTCAGGGCTCCAAGAAAGAATGTAAAATGGAATTAATAATCCCAGTGGAATTAAAGACTTCCTATGACCTAGACTCCATGTTCAGGGATATTGCTTCTGCCATGTTCTATCAGTTGGTGAGTCACTCGGGCCAGCTCAGGTGCCAGAGGAAGGAAATTAGACTCAACCTTGCACTGAGGGGAACAGCAAAGAACTCCCTTTAACTAACTGTAAGTCATCCAGGTTGAGGGGTTTTAGGAACATGCCGGGAAGCGGTGGGGCTGATTTTGGAGAGATACTTGAATGTCAGGACAGGATGAGGAGATGATGATTAGGTGGAGATTCTAGAGTTAAATTCAAATTCAAATCCCAGTTCTGCATTCTACTTACAATGTATGAGCCAGGCATGTTGTTCCCTCTGACTCAGAGTCCTTACCTGTAAAATGAAAACAGTTCCTGCTTTGCAGGGCATCTGGACAGATTCAACGGGATGGTTTGGATAAAGAACTTCCAGGGTAGCTGGGGCCAAGGGCATTATCAGCATGGCAGCATAAATATTTATCCTGAATTATACCGAGAGATCTTCACAAAGTGACTCTGGAGCTTTGATAATATATAGAAAGGATTATTTTAGACTCTCTCTCATTCCCATAGACAATCCAGCCCCAGGTTCAGCTAATTTATTTATTTATTTATTTATTTTTTGTGTGTGTGCAGAAGATTGAACTCAGGGGCACTGGACCACTGAGCCACACCCCCAGCCCTATTTTGTATTTTATTTAAAGACAGGGTCTCACTGAGTTGCTTAGCACCTCACTTTTACCGAGGCTGGCTTTGAACTTGCTATCCTCCTGCCTCAGCCTCCCAAGGCGCTGAAATTATAGGCCTGTGCCACCAAGTTTGGCCCAGGCCCAGCTAATTTTGCTTGAACATATGTAGCTTGAATCTGAGTCTCCCGTCTTCCCTACTGTCATCACCATCTTCCACCCAGACCACAGCTGTTGCTCCTTTCTGGTCTTGGACTCTCAACTGAACTCCAACAATGAATTCTTCCCTTCATGGCAGGGCACTCAGTCTTCTCAACCTGTGCTGTGGACTCGGAATGCCTGGGGGATCTTGTTAAAACACACATTCTGATAGTGGCTCCAGAGACCTAGAATGGGGTCTGAGATTGTTCATTTATTTTCTTCTCATTTTTTCCCCAGTACTGGGGATTGAACCCAGGAGCACTCTACCACTGAGTTGTATCCAACCCCTTTTTATTTGTTTATTTTGAGACAGGACTTAAGTTGTTGAAGCTGGCCTTCAACTTGCAATCCTCCTGCCTCAGCCTTCCCATGCACTAACTATGCCTGACTCTAAGAGTGTCCCTTTCTACCCAGCTTCCCTGGGATGGTGATGCTGATGGTTCCCAGGCCACACTTTGAGCAGCTGGCGAAATCCCCTCACACACACACTAAAAGCTTGATCCTGGCTTGCAAACACTTAAAACCCTTCATGGATTCCCTAGCACTCTCGGGGGAAAGATGAAACCTCACTCAGTCCCACAGGCCCCACATGATCTATTTTGCACCTGACTCTGTAGTCCTTACCCTCTCACGCTCTTTCCCCCTTATTTATGAATTCGTTAATTTATTTATCTATCATTTTGAAGCAAAACCAGCATCCCACCCCAGACTGGAATACTACCAATAACTTGAGCAGCCCTTTGTGCTCCACTCCTGAGATAGTGTTCTTCGAATATTTATGTTTATCTTTCCTTTGCTTCATATTTTTCCTTACTGATGAGTGTATCTAAATATTTTGGGTTTTGCTCTTATTTATTCTAAAAATTTCACCATAGTGTGTATAGTTTTCGGGATTTTTTTTTTTAACTCACGATATCTATCAGTAGATGTCTGTTTTCCTCTTGCTTTTGTTTTGTTTTTTAAACAGGGATTTGCCTAGACTAGCCTCCAACTTGCAATCCTCCTGCCTCAGACTCCAGACTCACTGGAGTCATAGGTGAGCTCAACCACACCCAGCTACCAGATGCCCCTGGTGCGGTCTGTGGCTGAAATCATTCAGTTTCACTGCTGTAAAGGAGGCCATGGTGTGGATATTTCAGTTGATTTGCTCATCCTCCTGTGAATGGGCCTTAGGGTGCCTCCATTACAGCCAGTGAGGGTGTGAACGTTTGGTACAGGTCTCTGTCTGGGCAGGATTCTCCGGGTAATTGCTCAGACTTACAGTGTCCTGGTCCCCTGGGGGTCTCCAGCCACCCTGGGTTTTCTTTCATCCCCAGCGCCCTGGAGGCTTCTGCACCGTGACCCTTCCATTGGAGCTCTCTAATCACACAGTTCTGTCCAGAGATTCTGCAGAGAGCTTGGATCTACCACGTAGACCCAAGCCTCCAAGGCTTTGGAAGCTCACCGGTCCCCTCACCCCACCGACACCCCCCCCCCAACCCGGCCGCCTCTAGCTCTGGCCTGCACACAGTAGGCGCCCAGGCAGCAGCGGAAGCGTGGATTGTTGTTGGAAGCGCCGGGAAGGAGGTAGAGCCCGGCTAGGCGGCTGCGGCCGAGCCCACAGGTGGCTCTGCACGAGTTTTCGGGTCGGTGACAGTCCACCAGAACGCGGGGTCCAGAATACCAGGAAATGCGCGGGCGCGGCAGCGGCGAGGCAGGGGCTCCGGGGAGGGGCGGGGAGGGGCGGGGCGGGGCGGGGCGGGGCCTGGGGGCGGGGCCCGTGCCGGTAAAGAGCAGCGTGGCGGGCAGCCGGCTGTGAGGGCCACGGGAAAGAGGACCTGCCACTGAGCCAGAGGAAACCCACCGGCCTTCGGCGGAAGGAGCAGCGCCGGGACGCACGCTTGGCACCATGACCCAGAGGCCCACCTTCGACAAGCCCAAAGTGAGCGCGGGCCGGGGCTCCGGGTTCGGGTCTGGCTCCCGATCTTTCGGGGTTTAGGGGGCCCAGCCGCAGGCGTGCTCACCCCAGAAGCACCCCGGAGCTCCTGCGGGCGCTTTCTTCCCTAGGATCAAGTCTCTGCCCGCCTCCGGGTGTTCAATGGGCGGCAATGAGGCAGGGAGCGTCCAGAACCCGCGGGCGTCCCTGGCCGGCCTGCGGTTCTGCTTCTGCCCCTGACTTGTTCTCTGGTCTCAGCCTCCCCGTCTGCCAAATGCGCGCCTCGCGTCGCAGCACTGAGCAGCTGTGTGAACCTAGGCAGGGGCTGGGCGTCTCTGAATCTCAGCGTTATCGTAGTCCTGAGGTCTACGTCTGTAGGCACCTAGCTTTGAGCCAGGGCGCACTGAGGATCAAAGCAGCAGTGAACTTTATAATGGCTTTCCGCGTGCCAAGGAGCCCAGGTTTGTGGATGCCCCCATGGGATGAACCCTGAGCCAAGCCAGGAAGGGGAGGGAAGCGAGGGCGGCGCGCCCCTTCCTATGCTGAGGCCAAGGGACTGTGAAACCTGGGCTTCAGGCTGCAGTAGGATTCACTGGGGCCAGGACACTGCCCCTGGCCCCAAGGGAGAGCCCCCCGCTCTCTCGGCTCACCAGCTGTGGAGTCTTGGGAACAGCGGAGTCAGGGTGTGTCCACTTGGCCTGCTTTGCAGCTCTACAGATTCTGTATGGGGAGGGGCGGGTCCCAGGAGTCCACCAAGTCCTGCGAATCAGCCAATAGGGTGTAGAGACTGAGAAGCCTGGGGACCTAGTCAACTGCAGCTGGTCTCAACTTATCCAAGAGAGGACAGCAGATATCACAAAAATTTTAGTGAGAATCATGGGGGACAGGGGGAGGAGACAGGAGCAGGCAGGCCTGGACCCCATTACTGATGCCCCCACCACAGAGAAAATGCTCCGCTACACCCTGTCACAAGTAAGGAGTGTCGGGACAGCCCTACTGCCCCAACCCAGGCCTCCATAGCGTCTTGTCTAGAAGCCCCTGCCCATCATTGCTGCTCATCAGTGCCTTTTGCCTTTGAAGGCATTTATTTTTTATTTTTAAAATGTTTATGCTTTAGATTCCCTCTACCCTTGGGCTGCCAACCACCATACCCTGATATGAATCTAAGGCAATAAGGGTGAAGCCCTTCAATTGGGTGTGAAGTGGAAATTATGGAGCCAATAACAGGTGACACTTCTATAGTGTTTGGTATGTGCACCAATTTGACTCTGGTCATACTTTTGTATCAGTCCTATAGGGAGGCCTCATACTGTGGCTCAAGTTCTGGGGTCTCATCCAGTCTCCTCATCTGATTCCTACTGGCAGGTCATTTCTTCCCTCTGAGCCTCAGTTTCCACATCTGGGGAATAGGGCACCATTTGCTTGCATGGGTGTCTGGATGCTTGAGAGTAAAGATGGCATGTCACCTGCCATGTCTGAGATATGACAGATCTTGTGTCATTGAGCTGGCAGGAGGGTAGGGAAGGAGCTGCTGTGACTGGGCCTTCCTGTGGGTGATCAGATAATATGTATGATTACTCGTTATCACAGGAGACACTTACTGAGGGCTGGTTTTTCTGTGCCAGGCACCATCCTAAACACAGTAACTACAAGAATTTATTGGATACTGGCAATGACCCTGTGAAGCAGCCAGACTCATCCCCATTTAGAGATGAAGAACAGGCACAGAGAACTTAACTAGGCCCAAGTTCAAAGCAGCTGAGTTGAGATCTGAGACCAGGGAAGGAGGCTTTGAAATTCTGTGCCCTTAACCACCTCTCCTGAGCTCTGTTTGTGGGAGCCTTGGGGATGGGGATGCTGGTATCTAGGTGCAGACATCTGGGACAGGGGCATTTGCTGGGTTCTTTAGCTTCTTAAACCTGTCACTCGCTGGGGCCCAGGACCTGGCCAGCTTTAAGAGGGCAGCATAGGTGGTACTTTTCAAACTTCATGTGCACCCAAATCAACTGGCTTTGAGTGTTTGAATATTTGGGCTTTGGTTGGGAATGACTGCCTCTGGTCTACAGACACCTGTAAGAAGCAAGGCCCTCGGATGTGGCTATCCCATTTGATTATCATTCCAACAAATGCTTCCCAAGAACTTTCTGGGAAGTGGAGAAGGAGGCAAGGGGATAGATGTATGTCCCTTATCACTCTTTGTTCCCAGGAAGCAGGGCTAGAAAATCCTGTGGTCCTCAGGTGTTATTTGTCTGGAGGGCAGGGCTGACCACACACCATTTTTGTAATTATAACAATAGCTGTCCTGTGAGTGGCCTTGGGTACCCTCTGGCAATTTTTCTTCAGAATTCTGGATGACCAACAAGGCAGATGTCTTCATCCCCATTTATAGATGAAGAAACTGAGACCTATAGAGGTGAGGGAACTTGCCCAAGGCTACCCAAAATCTGAGCACCTTGAAGCTATAGACTGGCATGTGAAGCGCCCAGGCTGCGGAGAGGCTGTGCTATCTCTTCCCCATGCAGAGGGATTGGGACGACCTGAAGCACCAGTGGCTTTTTCTTTCACACACTTAAATATCTACTCTGTACCAGGCACAGTTCTAACTGCTTTGCATATGTTAACTCATTACATGCTCACATAGCCTTACATATGAGGAAACTGACTCAGAGAGGGGAAGGAACTTGCCAAAGTCACACAGCCAGCAAGCAGCAAAGCTAGATTTGAACCCAGATGGACCTAAAATTCAAGTGAATGCTATTAACTGTTTTCTGTTTTGCTACATTGTCATCCCCACTTTGTAGGTGGAGGTGGGGGGCGGTGGAAGGAGGAAGGAAGGTGTGAGCAGACAAATTAGAATCAGGGTGGCAACTTGGCCTTGCACTTCAGATACACCAGGGTTGTATACTTGCCTCACCATTACATTCTCAGATAGGCAAGTCCTGATCCTCAGCTACTTCTTCTATAAAGTGGATTGAAAAATAACCAATGTCTTTCTGGGCTTGGGGGCACCTACCTGTAATCTAGCTTTAGGAGGCTGAGACAGAAAGAACACAAGTTTGAGGCCAGCCTGAGCAAGTTAGTTGATCCCCAGTACCAAAAACAAAAACAAAAACAACAACAACAACAAAAGCAAACAAACAAAAAATCCAAAAAACCTATGTCCTGGGGTTCTTGGGGAAAACTGAGGTGCCAGTGTTTCTTCTGCAGTGATTGGCAGGCCCTCGGGTGTGGGTGTCTTAGCTGTAGGGTCTTTGGAAAGCCTCCCACACACAGAATGGCACTCCTTTGTGTCCCTGTGACAAAGCCTCTGATTGCTCTTGTCTTGGCTCTCAGTGCCTTTCAGTAACCAGAGCCACCTGTCAGAACAAAAAGACCACCAGGACAGCCTGCCTACTATGGGGATGGTTGCTGGGAGGAGAATGAAGGAGACTGGGTTTCATTAAAGCCTTTTGTTTGACAGAAAAGGACAAGGACCCAAGAGGGGAATTGACCCGTGGGTACACAGGGAGGCAAGGAGGCCAGCCAGCCTCATGATTCCACATCCAACCTCAGCATGGTGGGGGCGGGGGGGGGCTGGGAGGACTTGTCCTCCCGCCCAGGCATTCTGAGATGATTTCTATCCTGCCCCTCTCAGGATGCTTGGGTGGGAGGACAAGTCGGGGAAGGTGACAGTATGGTCTGACCTTGGACCACAGTGGTATGGGGGAGCCCGAGGTGAAGGTTGATGGTGCTGAGGGAGGTTCACCCTCACCCCTAAGTGCACCAAGGTCCCAGAGCAGCTGGGGGGCAGATAGCCACTGTGGTTTTGGTGCCTGTAATCTGACTTTAGGAGGCTGAGGGAGGTAGAAGAGCTGAGGATTTGATCTTGAGCCCTAGACTGGGCCTGGGTTGCCCAGGTCTGAGTCCTGATCTCCCATTTATTAGCGAGGGAATTTGAATAAGCTACTTCACCGTGCCTCCGTTTTTCCCCGTAAGATGGGAATTTTACCCACCGGCATCTCACAAACCTCAAGCCTGGGCTCAGCATGGACGCCAGGGCTAGCTGCTGTTGATTAGTGAGCAGCAGCAGCAGCTGCAGCCTAGTTGTGAGTCGTGCTGCTTGACTTTCCCATGGTATACCCAGCCCTGGCCTCGCAGGGTGCGGGGGGGGCTTGTTGTAGCAGTGAGAACTTTTAGATTTAGGGTCAAAACAGTTTCTGACCGTGGTATCCATTAGTCTCTGACACTCATCAGTTAATCTCTCTGAGGCTCAGTCTGGTCACCTAAAAAGTGGGAGAAACTGGATCATTTCTAGACTGTGGCCCCACATAGTTTCCCTTAAGCAGAAAGCTCATCTTGCCATCTGGGAAACCTCTGGGGAGGCTCACGGCAGCAACAGAGAGCTCAGCCAAGTGTCAAGGGACTGCTCTACTCTGTATCTAGCAGCTGCAGAAGCCCAGAGTGGGCTGAGCATGAAGGGCTTCCTGGAGGAGGCAGGGCTGAAACTGTGTGTGGACCCAGGGCTGCTGTCTCCTGACCGCCTCCCCCCAAAAAAAATTCAGTTGAGAGACATGGGGGCATGATGCACTGACCCTGGCACCACCCAGCTTGTTGTCAAGAGCAGAGTTGGGAAGGAAGGGCTCATAGCTGGCAGTCAGCACCTGCGGCTCATCTGGGTTCTGGCTGCAGTGCTGAGGCCCCAGGGCTGGTCAGGCCCTGTCTGGATTCTTTTCCAGGCCCAAGGTGGGAAGTCAGTCCCTTCCTTACAGCAGAGAGAGGACCCAGCATTGCAGACATGGTGCAGGGGAGGAGATGGCAATCACTGGATCATTTGAGTATGTTTTGTAGTGCCAGGTGCTGTGCCAGCACTGAGGGTACAGCAAGACGACACATAAAAGGTCCCTGCCACGGAGGGGGTGGGGGGTGGGGAGACAGATGTGTTGTATAAATGAGCCAAAGGTCAGCGGATGAGAACAAGACAGAGTTGTTTTGGGGTGGGGGGAGGGCTCAGAGCCAAGGAGAAGACATCTGATTGGTTTGCAGCCCATCTTGCTGACCCTGTGGTTGTCAGGTGCCTGAGTCAGACCTGGGAGTATCTGGGCAAGGGGTCCAAGACCTGGGTCCTCACTCTGGCTCTGCCATTGACAACTGGTGGCCTAGGGTGATGCAGGGTGGGAATGCTCCTCCCTGGGCCTCACCTGGCTGGCTCGCATGTCTTGAGACAGACATAGTAAGCATCTGCTGCTAACTGAGGCTGCGTCACTCTGAGCTGAGGCTGCACCTCAGCCCAGGGAAGGTGTCCTGGGCCAGCTGTGGTGAGTGCAGAGGAAGGAGACAGATGTGTTATATTAATAAGCCAAAGGTCAGCGGATGAAAACAAGGAAGGAGGGTGAGATTGCTCCCCAGAGAGGTCAGGAGGCCAGGCACAGGCTTGGCAGGAGGGCCATGGAGGGGCTGAGGCCTGTGGGTGGGACTCCAGCTCAGAGGTGGGAGGAGTTGGGTCCCAACCTAGCTCTACCATCATCAATCAGTGTGACCCTGGGAAGGTCACTGTGGTCTCCAAGATGAGCTTGGCCATCACCATGCTGAACATTGTCAGTTGCTGTACCCATTTGAAGAGAGCCCTGGCTCTCTCTTGCATTGACATTTAAACGCTTTTCCCAGAAGTCATCTCACAGATCCTTCGTGTCCCCTTTCCTGTTCACTGCCTGAGTTCCCTGCTCTCAGAGGCTCTGAGGAAGTAGCCCAACTCCCTGTGGTGGCAGGAGCCCCATCTGGGTGGTCCTGCCTGGCAACATCCCCTGTCTCATGACCCCCTTCTCTGAACCTGAGCTTCAGTTCCTCCATCCGCCCCATTTTTCTCTTGCTGCTTGGAGTTTGCAGTGCTGTTCCCTGTGCCTGGAATGTTCTTCCTGCCCGTCCCTCTCCTGTGCTGCCTCACTGGCTCCTCTGCATCCTTCAGCGTACTGCGGCTTGAGGCCCACTTTCCTGGGAGGCCACCACTGGCCTCCAGCTGGGATCAGTTCTTTGGCCTGTTGCTCTCCATTTAGGGCTATGTTTGAATTTCCTGAGGGCCATCTTGTTTTGAGCCTGTACATTTATCCATGTGACATTTGCCTGACCCCTGTCCCCTGTACTAGAAGGCATGTGCCATGGGATCCCCTCCCCCAGCCTCATTTCTCAGCAGCCTCTTACAGCTCTCATCTCTCAGCCTCCATCATCCCCTCCAACGTTTAGGCCAAGTTCAAAAAAAAAACAAACTTCTTTTGAACCCACATCCACCTCCTGCCCTCTCGCAGGCCATTTGTTTCCCATTCAGGGATAAAATTTATGAAATGGTCAAAAATTTCTCCATTTTCTTACTCCCCCCCCCCCTTCAGTATGGATTCTGCCCCTGCTTAGGCCTCTCTAGGGCACTTATTCTCAACTTGACTGCATGTTTAAAAAAAAAAAAAAAAAAGAGTAGATCTTTAAAGAAAGTAGGGCTGGGGTGTAGCTCAAAGATACAGCACTTAACCTAGCAGGTGGAGGAGACCTGGGTTCAGTCTGCAGCTGAGCCTTTTGTTCAAACACACACACACACACACACACACACACACACACACACACACACACACACAAGCTAGGCCTGAGCCCACCCCCAGGATCGTGATATGAGTGATCTGAGGCTCGAGCATTTGGGACTTTCTAAAGGACCCCTGGTGCTCCTAATGGGTTTAAAACTACTCCAGGGTCTCCAGTGTCTACATTCTTAAACCAAGGGGTGTTTTTCTGCCCGCATACCCTTGACTTCTGGGGAGGCCTGGCTGTATGTGTTTCCTGTAACAAATTACCAAATACCAGGAAGCCTAAAACCACAGAAATTTATTCCCTTATATTTCTAGGTGCCAGAAGTCTAAAATCAGGGTGGCAGCGGGGCTATTCACCCTCTGAGGACTCGGGAAGGGGTCCCATTCTGTCTTTTCCAGCCTCAGGGAGCACTGGTCTCTGGCTTGGTGATCACAGTGCTACTTCCTGTGGGTGTATATCTCTGTCTCTGTGATAAGGACACAAGGTTGTGTCAAGGCCCACCAGGTTGTCCAGAGAAAGTACTTTCTCTCAAGATTTTGGAGAGTCCCATATTCTGCCATATAAGGTCATGTTTTACAGGATCTGGGGATTGGGCTATAGACAGCTTTAGGGGAGTCAGCATCGAGAGCCCACTATGCAGACCTGTGGGGCACTGCTCCCCCTTGAGGTCCCATGGCCAGGCCCTGCTGCTCATCAGGCAACTCTGTCCCTCCTACTTCTGCCTCCCTGGCTCAGCCCTGGAGTGCTGGCCTGTCAAGGCCTGGGCCTAGGCCCAAGCCTCTCCTTAATGTGCTGTCTCTGACTGCAGCTGCAGGTGCCATCTCTCACCTGGGTCTCAGAGTGCCACCTGACCCTGGTATCACTCTGTCTGTGAGACAGTTGACAGCAGGTGACCTCCCTTCCCTGAGCCTTTGCTTTCTCAAATGTCTCAAAGGTGGCTCCGGCTGAACAAGCCAGCCATGCCACTCTCCCCACGTCCCTGTCCTCATCCTTAGGATCTGGCTGTCTTCCGGGGCTCTCTACCTTAGGCTGTGGGAATCACCACCCACCCAGGCCTACTCTGAAGTGTTTGTTTCCTTTGACAGCTTTCTGTCCCCATTTTCCCCTGTCTACCTCGTGACAGGGGGTCCAAGCCTCTCTGTCACCCTCTCCCTCTGGCCAGTTTTGAGCCCTGCATGGCTGCTCCATGGCCTCAGGAGAAAGCCCAGCTCCCTAGGGCTGCAGAGCCTGCCTGGCTGGTCCTGCCCTGCAGTACCCCTCTCCCAGGACCTCCTTCTCTGAACCTGGCCTTCAGTTCCTCCATACATCCCATTTTCTCTTGTTCTGTCTGCCCAGAATTTCTTCCTGCCTTCCTCCCCACTCTTGCCTGGTTAGCTCCTCCGTGTGGAGCTCAGGGCCTGTTTCCCTGGGAGGCCACCACTGCTGGCTCCAGCTGGGCTCAGTTCTTTGGTCTGTTACTCTTGCAGGATTTATGCTTGTGTTTCCTGAGGGGCCATCTTGGTTTGAGACTGCACATTTATCCACGTGACATTGGTTTGATACCTCTGTCCCTTGCTGGACCGCATGTGACACAGGAACAAGACTTCATCCCTTTTGCTTTGGTCTGCACCCCTAGCACCCAGCAGTGCTACATAATTTTTATTAATTGATTGATTTTTCTGTTTTGGGGTGCTCTACAATCCAGCTGCATCCCCAGCCCTTTTTAATTTTTTTTTTTTTTTTTTTTATTTTGAGACAGGGTCTTGCTCTGTTGCCCAGGCTGGCCTGGGACCTGTGATCCTCTTGCCTCAGCCTCCTGAGTTGTTGGGACTCCAGGTGTGGGCCACCTAACCTGGCACTGTTTTTTAGTGAAAGGTTGGCGGTGGACTCGTGTTTATCTTTTGCTGTGTGTCTATGTGTCAAGTGCTCCAGGTGCATTAATGTGGTTGACCTCATGAAGCCTTAGGAGGAAGGCATATTGTTCTTCCCATTTGACAGATGACGTTATGGAGACAGAGAGTGGTGAATTTCTTCAGGTCACATGGGAAGTGAATGGAGAAGCCAGGATGCCAGCGGTCACTGCGTGATGCTCTCAGAATAGTATAACTGCCTCTGTTATATCTTCCCCATAGCCTTATGAGGGTTAAGCATAAGAAAGTAGAGATTCAGAGAGGGGAGGATACTTGCTCTAGGTCACACAGCTGCTTGGCAGATCTCTGGGCTACAGGGTCCTCATGCTGAGTGTGCTTTAGCCAGGGGTGGGAATTAAATTATTTGGTCAGGGACCCAACAGCTAACTTGACCCCCAAGTCTGGGTGTGAGGACTGCTGTTCCTCACCAGGTGGAAGACCTCAGGAGAGATCTGAGCACCTTGAGGTCCTGCCTGTAGGAGGCTTGGCATCTCTGGTCCTTGCCAGTCCTGTGGGCCCCGTCAAGTCTCCTCTGTAAGAGCCAGCTCCCTAGTTACTGCTCTTCCTCACCAGGCACCTCACTTTCTTATCTGGGCCTCCAAGTCCCAGAGGTGATCCTTTTCTGGTGGAGATGTCAGTGGGGATTTTTTTTTTGTGCCTCTTACCAGCTCACAGTGAATGCCCTGGTTGAAAGGCAGGGGCTGTTCCCCTGGGGCCATACCTGAGTGCCACAATGTGTTTTGTAAATCCTAACAATTATTCTTAGACGAGGCGTAAAGTCCCATTGTTTTTGAATTGAGGAAGCTGAGGCTTAGGAGACATCAAGCACCTTATCTGAGGTCCCACAGCCAGAGAAGGAGCAGCACTAGAGTAAAGCCAGACGGGTGGTCTCCAAGCCCCTGCTGGTAGTCTTGGCTTTGTGAACAAGATGTGAGATGAGAATGAGTCCATGGGGAGTGTTCGCCAAGACCACCAAGTATCCAGTACCCTACCTAGAGTACTAGAAAGACCTCATGCTGCTGAATACCAATCCCCCAACTTGGAGCCTGAACTTTAAAATGTGTTGCAGGTTCTCACTGTGGTATCTGTAGTCCTTAGTCCTCTCTGCTGAACTTGGATTTGGTTTAGTGAGGTGGCTGAGAGTAGGAGCTATCTGAGAGGTGGCTGGGGCTCAAGGGTTCCCATGGGACCTTGGCTGGCCTTGTGGTTAAGAGCACAATCTTGGGAATTGGCTCTGCCATTGCCTGGCTGGGGTTAGGAGCAGGGCCCTGGGTCAGATGCCTGTTGACATTGCTTGCTCCATGGCCTTGGACAAGAAATTTAACCTCTCTGAGCCTCAGTATCCTCAATTGTGAAAGAGAGATAGCAGCTGAGCCCACCCCATGGTGAGGGTTAAATCAAAGCATGTGGTCAGTGTCCAGGCAATGGTGGCCAGTGGTCCTCATGGTTGATGTTAACAACCCCTGAAAGTTTCTTCAGGCACCCATGGGTGTTCCCTCTCTGTTCCTTCTGCCCCTTGCAGGTAGAACTGCATGTCCACCTGGATGGAGCCATCAAGCCTGAAACCATCTTATACTACGGCAGGTAAGTCCATAGCCAGGAGCTGCCTCCCCAGAGGTTGAGTGAGTCCACGGCTCCTCAAAATTTCCTAGAAAAGTCCAGGGTCACTGCTTTTTATGGGTCCTTGTGGAAATCAAGCCAGCCCATGGACAGAAGAAGGTGGTCTGTGGAGACATTTTCTCTCTGTGCACTTGGCCTCTATGGGTTGAGGTCAGCTAGGGCCTCCTTCTGGAGCTGTCTGGGAGATGCCCCCATCCCACCACTCCTCTCTGCATCCTTCACCTGTTTGCTGCCCATTCACTGTTTGGAGCTGGAAGGACTCAGTTCTCCCCCGTGATCTTCAAAAGTTCAGCTCTGGATCTAAACTTGAACGTTCTATCCTATAAGCTAGAATCCTCTCAGGTGTTCAGGCACCTGCCCCTCAGGAGAAAACTAGTGGCCCTTGAGAGTTTGTCCCTGACTCGGGAGCACCTCTTCCACCCCCCAAGACTGTTCTGGTGAGCCGCTCCCTCCACCTTGGTGCTCTTCCGGTGACCCTTTGCCCTGGGAGGCTGCTGGTGTGATTTCCTTAGCGTGTAACACGGGCACACTGGCATTGCTGGTGCTCCACCCACTCCTCAGCGCTCTGCCTCATCCCCTCGTGAGGTGGGTACTCTGGTGCCCCACTTCATAGGTGAGGACACAGAGCCATGGCAGGTGCAATAGTTTGCCTGGTAAACTCAGGGCAGAGGTTTGAGCAGGAGTGGACCCCAGTCCATGTCCCCCACCATTACACATGCAGCTGGAGGTTTTGGAGAGGTAGCGCAGGAAAAACCACTTAGCTCAGGGCCTCCCACCCATAAACAGCTCAGGACGATTGTGTTATCAATCAGCACCTCATGGCTCCAGCGAATGGAGTGAATCTTGGGCTTATTTCTGCCTTCCCTTTGCCCACTTGGTACTGCCAACTATTGCCACAGAGCCCCAGCGGGGTCCTCAGGGTGAGACAATGGGGTTGAATCTGATCACCACTGCGAAGGGGTCAGAGAGCGCTCATTAGCGAAAGTATGAAGGCCAGAGCGCAGGGGCAGGGTGGTGGGGAAACGGAGGGAGGAGTCAGTATGGTGGCTGGTCTGATTTCCCGTGTCTCCTGCCACCTCTGTGGACCCTGGAGAGAGGGTGGGCAGGTGCCAGCTGGAGTTTGGCCTGGAGTCAGCAGACAGGGGCCTGGACGTGGGTGTGGAGTTGGCATGGGGAGCCACTGACCTGTGGCCTGCAGATCCAACCCACGGCATCTCCTGTCTCGGTGCCTCTCTTCTCACCCTTTCTTCTTCCTTCAGCTCCGGGACTCCTTCCGCCTTCTCCAGGGGCCTCTTTCACCTCTTCTCAGTCTCCTTCATGACCTGTCAGCTTTCTCCAAAGCACACTCCGAACCTGGCCACTCTCTCCTCCTGTTGCTGTCCTGCTCTGACTCCCTCCCTTGGCCCTGAGAATGACCTCCCGACTGTGCACAGATGCCTCCAGTGTCCACTCTGGCCTCCCCATCTCCTGGGCAGGGCCACCATCAAAGTCATTGTCTTCATACAGTCTGATGGCTCGTTCACCCACTGCAGGGTCCAGTGACTGGACATGAACTTATGGAGGTGACCTTGGGACAAGCTGGCCAGCAGTGGGAGACTCGACACTGGGGGTTATCATAGGGTGCCAGGCATCTGTCCTCTATATACCAAGACCACACAGGGTCACCTTGTCCCCTATAGTAAACAGCCATAGAAGGCTGACTGGCAGCCTGGTGGGCACCCACATGACCTGGGCGATGCCTAGTGGGTCCCCATAGGGAACTAAGGCTACCAGATAGGAAGGGGCAATTCACAGGGGCTTGGGGAATAGGCAGTTACATATGAAAAGACTTTAAAAAGTTCATCTTCAGTGCTGGGGACGCAAATGTGATAGGCAAGCACTCTCCACCGAGCCACCTCCCCAGCCCCTTGAGGTCCCTAAAAAAAAAAAAAAATCTTATTTCAAGGATGCAGCATCTTCTCAACTCCCTAAGGACGTTCCATCTAGATTTTTTTGAATGTCCTCTTCTCTGCTTTGTTCCCTGAGTGGCTTTTATCTGCTCTTGTTTTGTCTCTCGTGTTGGAAGCATTTCCTTGGTTGTCACTTTTCTCTCTCTCTCTCTCTCTCTCTCTCTCTCTCTCTCTCTCTCTCTCTCGTTCCTTTTATCTTAAAAGTGGGGAAACTGAGGCCTGTGTGCCAGGGTCTGGGTGGGACAGGAGAAGGAGCCAGGAGCATGTGTAGAAGGAGGCGGCCTGAGCTGGCACCACCTTCCCATAGCCACAGGGGGGCAGGGACACCAGTGGGTAAAGGGGGCTCTGAGCAACAGGGGTATTCTCAGCAGGTTGCCAAGTCCAGCCTGTGCCAGGAGCTGGGGAAAGGAGGGGACAGAGCTCTATGCTGGATGGTCAGCTCATTGAGCCCTCCCACCTCAGGAGCTGCCACACACCCCCTCCTAGTGTGCTAGACCAGGCAGGCCACTCTGATGTGCCAGAGGAGGGTGGAGGGGGAAATCCTGCCCCAATTTCTGCCTCAGGCATTGTGAGGCTGCAGTTATTGCCCCTGATAACCCCTGCCTGGGCACAGGACCAGCTGGCTCTAGTCATCCTGGGGCTTGGGAAGAAGTCCTGGGCTGGTCCTGGCACTTGCAGATGCTGGCCCAGCAAGGACGTGGAGGGTATGTGACATGGAGACTTCAACCCCTGCTTGTCACTCTTGAGATCTGCTGACTTCCCCTGGCTTAGGGCCAGAAGGTCTGGGAAGAATTCCAGTCCTGATTCTATAGGGGCTGGACCTCAGTTTTCCCATCCGTCTGAGGGAAGGAGTTGGATGGAGAGTCCCTGGGTTTCCTGCTAGGCTCCGAGTGGAGTCTTCCATCCCACCCCGTCAGGCCTGGCTGGATCATCCACCCTCACTGTCTTCTTCTCAGGAAGCGAGGGATCGCCCTCCCAGCCAACACGGCAGAGGAGCTGCAGAACATCATTGGCATGGACAAGCCCCTGTCTCTGCCCGAGTTCTTGAGCAAGTTTGACTACTACATGCCTGCTATCGCGTGAGTGAGCCCAACCCACGGGACCCAGGGCAGTGTGCATCTCTGTGCCTAGGACCAAGTCTACGCTTCAGCCTCTGGGAACCACAGAGGGGCCTTTTGGACACATCTCTCCAATGTCTTTGGGCCTTGGTTGTCCCTTCTGAAAAGTGGATGTGATGAATAGAAATGCTTGCAATGTCTACAAAAAAGTGGCAGAACATGGGAGTTAAGAACGCTGATGCTAATCTCAGACTCTGGGGTGGAATAACAGCAACTTTGGGCAGTTACCTTCTTTGGGCCTCAGTTTTCCCATCTGTATAATAGGGCTGGCATTTGGAAGGGACCCAGCACTGTCCTCAGCAGATCCTTCTCACTTGGAAGATTGGAAGAAAATTACTCCCTCTGTAGACACCAGGCACTGGGGCCCGTGTAGTGTAGCTCTCATTGCTTCCTTTTTTGTTTTTGTTTTTGCAGAACTAGTGGTAGAACCCAGAGGCACTCTACCACTGAGCTACATTCCCAACCTTTTTTAAATTTTGAGTCAGGATGTCACTGAATTGCCCAGGTTGATCTTGAACTTGTGATTTTCCTGCCTCAGTCTCCTGCGTAGCTGGAACCACAGGCATGTGCCACTGTGCCTGACTTGCTTCCATTCTTAACAGCAGAAATCTCTTAGGCAAAGATGAGTATAATACATGTACAGCTTACAGAATTGGATTTGACTTTGTAAATTGTCAGTAGTCCTGCAAGGTAAACATGGCCCTCATTTGCAGAGGCTCTGGGTGGTGAAGGAGCTTGTCAGGACCACAGAACTGGCCAGGGAGAAGGTACAATTCTCCCCTGGTCATGCCTCAATCCTCATTCTGGTCATGTCTCAGACCTCCTGGCCCGAGGATAGGGCCCCACAGCAGGCAAGAATCTGTCTTAGCATTCAGTCCTGTAGACTCAGGAGACAAGAGACAGGGTGGGGTGGTCTGGGGAGGCTTCCTAGAGGTGGAAGGGTGGCCTGTTGTGAGGGACAGAGGTTTGGGACATCATGCTAGATTTGAGGAAAGTATTGCAAGATGGGCCAGAGAGGAGGGTGTGTGAGGTGGCCCAGATGGGCTGCTGAGAGACAAGACAGAGCGCAGAATCCGGGGAAGGACGAGGTGGGCCCAGGCTGCTGACTCCTTGCTGGAAGCCTCTGGGCTCAGTGTTGAAGGTACCTCTGCCCTTGCCCATGGCCTGGTGAGCAGACATGCAGGGACAAGATGACAGACAGGGAGCCCCATCTGGACCCTATCTAGACCCAGGGAAACAGGTCCAGAGAAGACATGGGGTCAAAGCCAGCATGCCACGAATCCAGGGCTTCTCTCCCTCAGTTCAGGGCCTTGTGTTGTGAGGCGGAGGCTGGCTTCCGGGGCCTGGGTTCGGGGAGGGGTTTAAGGCTCCTTTTTGCCTGTCTTGACTCAATGAGTGGGTGGGGACATTATTAAGCCATGAAAAGGGTCCAGAGGTGGGCATGGGACAGTGCCAGAGAAGTCTCATTGACCCTTTCACATCTAAGCCCCTTCCCTGCCCCAGTTCCCTGTCTTCTGTGTCCTTTGGAGTAAAAGCCAGGGGCCACCTGTCAAGGGCACAGACTGTCTGCTCTGGGTCCTTACCTCCTGACCCTGTCCCCACCACGTCCCCTGCTTACTCCTCCCCTGTCCTTGGACACCAGGCACACTGTGACCTGGGACTTCTGCCCTTGCTGATCCCTCTGCCTAGGACTCACCTTCGTCACATCTCAGCTCTGATGTCCCTTTCTCAGTGAGGCCTTCCCTGACCACAGTCTTGAGAGTCACAGTGGCCTGTTCTGCTTCCTTGGTGTCTGTAGAACTGGCAGCCGTGGGGCCTACTGCGCATCACACACTCGCTGGCCGGCCTCTTGCTGGATAGCGGCCTCTACGGGACAGGGACCTCCCCTCCTGCCCACAGCACACCCAGTGCCTAGGACCATGTGGCCACAGTGCTGGGACTCAACACCCTCTTGGGGAACGAACGAGTGACAGCTGTGGGGAGGGGCAGTGGCCAGGTGTGTGGGGGCGAGTGAGCAGCCCCCTCCCTAGGGCAGGTCTGAGGCCCAGGGCCCTGGCCTGTCCCCGGAGGAGCCAGCTTCCTGCCTCCTCTGCCTTCAGGACCCCTCCTCCCAGGCAGGGCCCACCTTCCCACCTGGGCTCTCAGGGCTCCCTTACTAACCCTTATGTTCCACTCTTCTTGGTGGAAACTTCCAGGTAGGCACAGTTCTCTGGCGTTTGGTCAATGCTCACGAAGGCCCTTGCAGGTGGGTTTATGCCTTACTTCTGGAGCCAATACTCGGCAGCAGCAACCAAAATACTTTTAGCATTTGTAGGCTCTGCTCCAAGCACTAGCCTAGGTGTGATATTGATATTGAGCTCATCGGTCTTCATGATAACTTTTGATGTGTCAGAGAGGGTGACTAACCCAGAGTCACACAGCAGATAAGTTCATGACCGATTCTCAGGCTCCCGCAGCTTATGGAGACTAGATTCTAGTAGGGGAGACAGGAGTGGCTTCTAAAAGCCGTGTGATTTATCTCAGGTGTGATAAGGGCCGTGGAGAAAAATGAAGCCCAGAGGAGAGGAGAAGATTAACAGAGGACCCTCCTATAAGCAGGTGGTCAGGGAAGGCCACTCAGGCCAGGATGCTGTAAAAGGAGGGAAAAATTACAGGATGGGCCAGGGCAGGGGACTTGCCCTCTGGTGGAGGGGACTGCTACCCAAAGGCCTGAAGTGGAAATGACCAAGTTTGACTGCCCTTGGCCAGAAAGAAGATCTGGTGGCCCCAGAGAATGGGTGAGAAGGAAGATGGCCAATCATGCCTGTGGGGTGGACGTGAATTTGAAGTTCACTCCTCCCAGCTGGAGGAGAGGAGCAATATTCTTTGATTCCCTTTTTGTCTTTGTGGTGCTGGGAATAGACCTAGGGCCTGGGGGAAGGTAGGCAGGTGTTCCACCCCTGAGCTGCACCCCAGCCCCGGCTCCACTTTCAAAAGCTTGCTCCAGAGGCTGTGTGGAGAGTGGGGTGCAGGGTAAGCATGGAGACAGGCCAGGCAGCGGCCATGGGTGAAACCAGGGTAGGCGTGGCTTGGAAGTAGAGCTGCAGGTCTGGGATCCTACCCAGCAGACGCCCAGAGCTTGCGGCTGGGGAATGAGGGATTTGGGGACCAGAAAAGGTTGGGGTCAGCCTCATTTGTTCCTGGAGGCTGGTCCCAACCCTGTTCTTCCCTTCCCAGAGGCTCCAGAGAAGCCATCAAAAGAATTGCCTATGAGTTTGTGGAGATGAAGGCCAAAGACGGTGTGGTGTATGTGGAGGTGCGCTACAGCCCACACCTGCTGGCCAACTCCAAAGTGGAACCGATTCCCTGGAACCAGGCTGAGTGAGTGACAAACCTGGAGAGGAGCTGGGCTGAGGGTGTCTGTGCCACCAATCTGAGGTCAGAGGGCAGAACCACTGGGAGCTCCTGAACTTGATCTTGGTCTTGATCCATGGCCTCATGAAGAGGGGCTTAACTTGGCCATAGAGATATGGTCCCCCTCCCTCAGCTGGAGGTTCATGATTTACCCTGGACAAAAGTGTTGGCTGTGTCTCACGCCCATGGCTCTGGATGCAGGCCTGCTGTCAGGGCAGGCTAACCCACTTAGCCAGCAGCTCTAAGGGTCCTGCTCAGTCCCCTAGTAGGAATGAGTCTGGCCTGTTCTTCCCCCACACTGGGCCCCCGTGGATTTAGAGTGACATCATGAACCCGCTTGCCCCACCTTCAGAGTCTTGATTCTGATCCCCGTGGAAGGCAGTAATCCCCAGGCTGAGCTTCGTCGTGCTCTCTCTCCACCCAGAGGTGCGGAGGGGTGGCCTACACCCCCACACCGGGATCTAGAAGTGCCCAGACTGCTCTAAGAAAGCTGGCAGGGGGTGCTGTGGCTCAGGGTCGTCTCTGTGAGTCTTTCCTCAGAGGAAGTGGGCAGTGGGGGAGACTCCCCCGCCACCTCTCAGTGGGGGCTATTCCAGGCCTTCCCTCTGCCTCAGGCTGTCACTACTCCTTTCCACACAGAGGGGACCTCACCCCAGATGAAGTGGTGGACATAGTGGGCCAGGGCCTGAAGGAGGGGGAGCAAGACTTTGGGATCAAAGTGCGATCCATCCTGTGCTGCATGCGCCACCAGCCCAGTGAGTACCATCAGTGCCTGCCCAGCTGCCCACCTGACCCTGGCCCCAATCTTCTGCCTGGCCATGGGGCCGTACGTGGCCTCCTCCCCATGGTATCCCCTGAGCACATCAGCAGGGTCCTGGATCTCCCAAAGGCACCAGAGGCCTCCTAGGCTGGCTCCGAACTTCCTGGTGACACCATCCTCCCCAGGAAGACCAGACCTTGACAACTAACTACATGACCTGCAGAAAGCTCAAAACCAGAGGAGCCTGAACAATTGAAAATAAATAGCCCATAGTTCTCCCCTGAGACCCCGTGGGCCCAGCCTCATCCTGTCCAGGCCACAGAACCCTTGCATGGGCCTGATTTCTGGGATTGCTGAGAGGAAGTCCTTGTCCCTGAACCTGATCAAATCTTTAGGGCTTTAGCTTCGTGGAGCAGAGCCCATCGTGTGCCCTTAGGCAGGCAGGTCACGTCACCTCCCTGGGCCTCAGTGACATGTTATCACAAGAGGATCGTGCTCGTCTCATCCCTCCACCGTAAGAATCTGTGGGAACAAAGCCAAGGGTCAGTGCCAACCTGCAGGGCCCATCCTGGGCAGCGATTCACATGCCTTGTCTCTAGCCCTTGCAGCAGCTCCGAGGTGGGACTACCGTGGTTTATTGCTCTGATAGATGGGAAACCGAGGCAGAGAAAGGCGAAGCCTCTTGGCCCCTCAGGAAGGCACAAAGCCCCGAGTTAAATCCAGAACTGTGTGGTTCTGAAGCTTGTGTTCATTTATTCTTTGTCAACAAAAGGACGACAGGCTGAGGGTAACTCATGCATTCCTGGTATGGCTGGCAATACCAGTGTGAGTTGCACTGGAGATACAATGTTAAGCTCTGTGTCATCCCCTTTAATTGGGGGGACTGATTGGCATTGAGTGGGGGAACAGCTCAGACTCTGTCCTTGGTACTTTATACACGGCCTCGGCAAAGCCTCACCAGGTCCCTGTGTAGAGGTAGTGGGTTCTCGATGGTGGGGTGTGGTAGAGTGGTAGAGTGCTTGCCTAGCATGCACAAGGCCCTGGGTTCAAACCCCAGCATCACCATTAAAAAAAAAAAAAAAAAAAAGAGGTGGTGGGTTCTCTCTGGGAAGGGAGGAGTCCGAGGTGCGGAGCAATGCAATTTGACAAAGGCCATGTGGTTGACTCAGCAGCCAGGATTTGAGACAAGACACTGGGATCTTTGTCCTGTGCTGGCCTCCGATGGGTGCGTAGGACAGCAGGTAGGAGGGCTGAGGGATCCCGTTCCACCATGCTGCTGATGGAGCCCTGGTGGGCGTCTCACCACAGACTGGTCCCTGGAAGTGGTGGAGCTGTGTAAGAAGTACCAGCATCATACTGTGGTGGCCATTGACCTGGCTGGTGATGAGACCATCAAAGGAAGCAGCTACTTCCCGGGGCACGTGGAGGCCTACGAGGTGGGCCTGTGGAAGGGGAGGCTGGCCCTGGGTGAGCTTGTAGGAAGAACTCACACAGATGGGGAGTGTGGGGCCTGCTACATCCCTGAATGGGTCTTGGCTGGGCTGGGGGCTTGGGACTGGGTATAAAGGAAAGTCCTGTGTTGCACTGAAATCTTGTGTTTAAACCTGCATCTGCTTATGATTTGCTGTGTGACTTTGGGGTAAGACTGTCTTCTCTGAGTCACTGTTTCCTTGGTTTCACACTTGGTGGTTGGCCTCTGTCCTGCTACTTAGCTCTTCTGAGCTTGTTTCCCCTTGGTAAGATGGGTGTTATAATACTATGACTCTCAGATGGTGTACACAAACCATTTCAAACAGTTCCTGACACATGGTAACTGTGGAAGAACTGAGAGCCGCAAGTACTTAGATGGTGATTGGGGGAATCAACGCCAGGATGCCCAGTGCTTTAGAAGCAGCCAAGCCTGGTGGTGAGGACAGTTCAACCTGCCCATACTCAAACCCAAAGTGCAGCGAAGGGTGGGCCTGTGGGCCGCCACTGACTGGCTCTTCCCCTTCCAGGAGGCGGTAAGAAGCGGCATCCACCGCACTGTCCATGCCGGAGAGGTGGGCTCTGCAGAGGTGGTCCGAGAGGTGAGAGCCACTGGCCTGGAGTGGCCCTTGTTCCCTGCCTCCCTCCACCCTCTCTCCCTACTCAGCTACATCTGCTGCTCCACAGGCTGTGGACACACTCAAGACCGAGAGGCTAGGACATGGCTACCACACCCTGGAGGACGAGGCCCTCTACAACAGGCTGCGGCAGGAAAACATGCACTTTGAGGTGAGGGGGCCAGCTGGTAGGGGGAACCGGCCTTGGCTGTCCCATCCCCTCCTGGACAGAGCAATAGAAAGCCAGGAGAGTGGGTCTGGGGTTGTGGCTCAGTGGTAGAATGCTTGCCTAGCACATGTGGGGCACTGGGTTCGATCCTCAGCACCACATTAAAAAAAAAATTAATTTGAATAAAATAAAGTTCTTAAAAAAAAAAAAAAACGCAAAACAAAAAAGAAAAAGAAAGAAAGCCAGGAGGGTCCCAAGAGCTGAGGAGCAGACTAGCCAGCATGAGCGGCCAGTGGGTGTTCCAGTACTAGGCATGGAGGGTTTGTAGGGCTCAGCCACACAGAGACCAGCAAGAATGGTGACCCTGGCTACCCCAGGGTGCAGGGACAGGGTGGCACAGCCTGGGGCTGCCTGCCAGCCACAAACCTGCTCTTGCAGGTCTGCCCCTGGTCTAGCTACCTCACAGGCGCCTGGAATCCAAACACGGAGCACGCAGTCATTCGGTGAGGTCTGGTTCCTGGGACCCATTTGATTTTGTTCCTGGGAAGCCAAGGATGGGAAGGCAGTGCAGGGCTGGGGACTGGCCCACGCTGTGGGATCCCTTTGGGAAGCAGCTTAGCTGTCCTTACCTTCCACATGGGGAACCTGGAACTCAGGTGTGCTAGAACTTGGCTGAGGTCACCCACCTACCCTCTGGCAGAGCTGGGGCCCATAGCTCCCCCAGTCATGGCAGAAAACGCACAACCTGGAGGAAAACTTCCACTCTCTTCTTCCTGGGCCTCCAAGGTCAGTCTTGCCTGTGTACGCTGCTCCTGGGGCCTCGGGGTGCTCTTGGTTCCACTTTCCCAGCTGTCAGGCCAAAGCCCTTCTGTCCTGTGACTGAGTGCTGGGACGTGGTGTCAGACTCTGGGAGAGCCAAGCTGCCTTCCCCTGAGGAGGATGAGGACAGCCATAACTCAGAATGACTATGGCGGCCAGTGCTGGCCTGCCTGCCACGCTTAGTGAAGGGAAGGAGTGTGTGATGGCAAGGGTCCCCAGCTGTCCTTGGGAATCTGGAGTCGAGGTGCCCCAGTGGGGGCTTTCCGGGGCATGTGGGCAGACAGCCCGCGGGCTACGAAGGCTCAGGAGCCATCTGCACAGTCATGGTGCCTAAAGGGGAAGCAAAGACACCAGGAGATCGTGGAGCCAGGAATGTTCCAGAGGCCAGGAACATTCAAGGGACAGGAAGAAGACATAGGTAGATGGAAAACCAAAAGTGTCAACAAAAATCTAGGGAAAGCACTTCAAGTAGTGTCAAATTCTGCTACAAAAGGGGGTCTGGGTCGTGGCTCAGCGGTACGGCACTTGCCTAGCACCTGCGAGGTTCGATCCTCAGCACCACATAAATAAATAAAACAAAGGTATTAAAAAACTAAAAAAAAATTTTAAAAAAGTCAAATAAGGAAACAGCTAGGAAAACTCCATTACATTTAGTAAGACAGGGGTCAGGTCAGGGATGCTGCCAAGAGGGGAGTGGAGGGAGGGGACTGAGGACTGGTTGGGGAAGGGTGTGGAGCACCGTCCCTGAGCATGGGCAGGAGGATGGTGGCTGGAGGGCCACTGCTTTCTCAGCGCCCCAGCCGCCACTCTCCCTGCTCTCCCATCAGGCCCCTCCTCTGCCTGGCTCTGGACTGATGGGATACATTAGGGTCTTAAGTTGCTAGTTAGGTGGCTTTGGACAAAGTCCCCTGAGCTCTGTGATGTGTTTCCTACTCTACCAGAATATGCTCCTTCAGGTCTAAGGCTGTGACGATCAGAGGGGCCTGGGAACCAACATGCAGGGACCATTCACAGGAGAGTGAGGAGGCTCTTCTCCCTCCCTCACCCCAGGTTCAAGAATGACCAGGCCAACTACTCACTCAACTCAGATGACCCGCTCATCTTCAAGTCCACCTTGGACACTGACTACCACATGACCAAACAGGACATGGGCTTCACTGAGGAGGATTTTAAGCGACTGGTGAGTGGTTGTGAGCTGTCACTCTTGCCCTGGGCCTCAGGGCTTTGTAAGGCCTGAGGTCATGTCCAGGGTTTGGGACCCCCCAGTGGGTGGGAATGGGTTTGTTGATGGAGTCCACCATAAGCCAAGCCTACTGCCAGCTGCCTTCTGCAGAGGGGATATCTTGGTGATGGCGTCTTGGGTTTAGCCTCTGCTTGGGCCGAGCATCTTCAAAGACTCCCTCCCCCAGAATGGTGTGCCTAGCTGTAAAAATGTGTTCTTAGATCCCAGGCTGAGCCCGGGATCCTGGGGACATGATGCCATTACTCCCTGCAAGGGTCTCTGGCCCCACACTTCCAAGGATCTCCCAGTCTCCAACCTTCTCAGCACATCCTGTATCATGTACTGCCACGTTAAGAAAACTCTGCTCTGGCACTTGCTGCCATGTGACCCGGGACAAGTCCTTCCCCTGAGCTTCTCTGCCTGTGCTCTAAGGAGGATGGACTACCAGTAGGTTGCCAAGGGCTCCCTTCCTTGCTGTCTGGTTCTATGTGGTCTGTCACCCTGGCCCTTCTAGAACATCAATGCAGCGAAGTCCAGTTTCCTCCCAGAGGATGAGAAGGAGGAGCTCCTTGACCAGCTCTACAGAGCCTACAAGATGCTGCCAGCTGCCTCTGGTATGCTCCCATCTGGGCGACTGCCTTACCCTGGCTCTACAACTTTCTGTGACTTCTATTAAGAACCCTTCTTCTCTCGGGCAATAACAAGAATGGGCAATGAGTGCCTGGCTCCTGGGCCAGGGTTGGTGACAGCTTCAACCGATGGGTTTATTTCTGTAGAGCCAGCCAAAGGGCAGACTTGTGAAGGCCAGTCCCAAACTCCAGGCATCTCTAAGGCTGTCTAAAGCCAAAGCCCAAGAGTTTTGAACCAGATCCTGGCTCATTCTGCTCCCTCCTTCCTGTGGCCTTGGAAAGGCATCTTATTCTCCTTGCCATCTAAAGAAGGGAGCTCCTTCCTGGTTTTGGAGTTCTCTGAGTTTTACAGAATCCAGGGACTGTGAGTGTTGGCCTGATCTTTCTGCTTCTCTGACCTGACCAGCAGGGCAGAACCCCTGAAGACAGCATGGCCCCCTCTCCAAGCCTTCACCCTGTGGATGGAGTCTTCACAACTCTGGGATCAAGCAACATTCTTACCTGTATTCCTTCCCGGAAGACTGATTTTAAGAGCTACTGATGCTCTCAAGCCTGTATAAACACAGAACTCAGCATGGCTGCATCTCTCCTCTGATTATATGCCTTGGCCAGGGACCAGGGCCCTTGCCAATGGCATGGATGATTCTGAAACCCTCCCCCTAAGGCAATACTTCCTGAAAATCTGGTGCTCAATAAAGCAGCTGGTGTCTGATATCACGCAGCCTGTGGTGTGTGCTGCTGTGGTCTCGGGCGGGTGACCTGATGGGAGGAATGAAAGGAATTCCTGGGACAAGCAGCAGGGCCCAAGGGCCTCATGGAGGCCTCAAATGGGAAGCTGGGGCATCCAGTGGAGGAGCCCAGGTTCTTCCTCCAGAATACACAAGGCTCCCACACTCCCACTCTACTCTAGGATTCAAGGGGAACATGCTTTCAGGTTCTTGAAGCCGTGAATGGGGTGAAAGAGGGTGAGGCAGAGGAGGACTCATCAGAGGTCACCACCTAGGAGTGTGCTGGCAGCCACATCTTCTCAGTAGCTCACTGGGAGCCTGGGTGGCAAGGGAGCCCAGCTGACTGCAAACCCTGGGAATCAAAGCTTGCTCCTGCTTTGCTGTTTAAAAAAGAGAGTACCTGAAACAAGTCACACAAATCATTATTTATTTCCTGGGGCCTAACTGTCACTTATCTTGGTAAAAAGGGCACAGAATTGCTCATTTAGTTTTGAGCCCAAATTTCTCTAAAACCGGATCTGCGAAGCTCCGTGTGGGAAAGCCCAGAGCAGCACAGATGGTCAATTGAGCTTAAGATGGCTTCCAGAAAATGTGCAATGATTGTCGGCTCCCTTTCTCTCTCCTGAAAAAGGTTTGAAGTTTTTAAAAAGTTTAAAAGTATTTTTTTAAAAAAGGATAAGAAGGTCTTGACTGAGAAGGCTGGGGTTGGAAAGGAGGGGTGCTGGGTGGGATATGGTCCCTGTCCAGGCCCCCCTGAAAGAAGTGTGCCCATGTCGACTGCTCCCAGGTAGGCAGGATCTGGCCCATGCCCAGTGCCAGCTGAATAAATAACACCCCATGGGCACAGTGTCTCCAGATGTGCCTGGGCTCAGTGAGGAGGAGGGGGACAGGTTGGAGCCCAGGGGTGTGGGCAGAGGGCTTGTCCAGAATAGGGGCCGCGGAGGCCTCTGAGGGGCCTCTCAGGCTAGCCTGTCTGGCCTGGGACATGGGCTCAGAGAAGAGGTTGGGCCAATGCCAGGGTTCACTCTGTAGGGGACAGCAGGCTTTCTCCAGCCTCCATGGATGAGGCTGGACTCAAGGTGAAGCGGTCCCATCGCTGCTTTCAGGTGGCTTGCCGGCCTCCTTGTCTGCGGTGCTGGCCTCTGCCTGACCTTCTGGAGGAGAGAAGGAAGAGTTCATTTTCTCAGGCACTTTTACACACATGGAAAGCACAGAAGGGAACGGCTGGCAAGCTGATAATGGCGACTAGCCCAGTGGAGTAGGATGAGGATGATGGTGGCCAAAGGGGACTTCAGCCTGCTCTGTAATATCTTATATCTCACCACATAAATGCAGTGTCACTAGTGAAATTAAAATTCAATTCGAGCCAGGTGCGTGGTGGCGCACCCAGTGGCTTGGGAGGCTGAGACAAGAGGATTGAGAGTTCAAAGCCAGCCTCAGCAGTGGTGAGGCACTAAGCAACTCAGTAAGACCCTGTCCTTAAATAAAATACAAAATAGGGCTGGAGATGTGGCTCAGCGGTCAACAGCCCCTGAGTTCAATCCCTAGTACCATCCCTGCCCCCAAAAGAAGAAGAAGAAAAGGTCAATTAGAGGTCAGGATTGTGCACCAGTGCTAAGAGCACAAGACAAAAGGCTACTGAGGGTCAATGCACCTGCGCAGTTTCCCAGAGGGAGCAGGTGCCAGTACAGGTGCTCAGCAAATGGGAGCTGGTCCTGAAGGCACTGGACCAGGCCAGCTGAGGAGTGCCAGGGATGGCCTGCATCATGGATTGGGGGTCTGATGGCACATCCTGGTGTGCCTCACACTGCTGGTGACCTCCCCGATTCCCTCACCCCATCCAGCTAGAATCCTGGGCTGGGTGGGGATGAAGGCAGCAGCAGCCTAAGGAGCCACTTGTGCCATGAGTCGGGTGTGAGCTGGGTCTCCTGACTCCCAGCTGCTTTTGTCGCACTGTGGAAAGTGGGAGGGGAAGGCCCTGCCAGCACCCCCTTCACCAGCAGTGGAGGTGAAGTACCATTCACTCCCAGTACCCCCAGTCTCTGTGTCCCCGCTAGCAGGGGCCCACACGGGGCTGGTGTGCATGCAAAGCTCAGTCAGTGGTGCAGTTTGTTCTTTTCAATATCGAATGAACCCAGGGCCTCCATGTGTTAGGTGAGTCCTCTACTACTTAGCTCTACCTCCAGCCCCAGTGACGAACTGTGAAAAGTCACCAGGTGCCCTCCAAGCTCACTAAGGGCCTGCACACAAATATAGTCCCATAGGACACACTTCCATCTAGGGCTCTCAGGCTAACCCCACCTGTGACTAAGGAGATCCCCACCCCCTCTAACTCTATGCTAAGTTTTGGGCTCTGCAGGCCACAGGCCCTTCCCCACACGATCCACATGGCGACCTGCAGGTGCAATTATGGTTATGATGCATGTGAAAAAATGTGGCTCAGAGAGGTGAGCTACCCTGCCTGGATCAGGGTGGAGAGCACCTGCGTGCTGCCAGAGCTGGTAAAATCCACCCAATAAGAACGCAGTGTTCTGCAGTCCACCAAGGCCAAGGTCTGCATGACCTCACCCTGCCCTCAGGCAGCTTCAGGACAGGAGTGCTAGTTAGGTGGTGACTGTGTGGGCAGAAGGTGGCTGTCTGGCTCTCCAGCCAGTTCTGACCTCTGCCCCCAGGTTCCCTTGCATCCTGTGATGGGATCTAACAAGGGCCTGGCCCTTCAAGGCTCCTCTGGCCTCCAGAAGCCTGACCAATTAGACGGCACTTTAGGTGACTTTTCTACCATGTGACGTCTTACTTGGCTCTGAGCTTCCTGCCCTGGCGAACAGGTCCCCCCTGTTCTCTGCTCTGCTATTCCTCTGCTGTGGGACCTCAGACACGTCACTTGATCTCTTTAAACTCTGCCTCCTGAGCTATAAAGCAGGATGGCAACACTCCACTCAGACCACAGGGGCTGGGGCTGTCCACAGTCATCTGGCATGTGGGAGTGGAATAGGCTCAACCATTGGTGGCTTTGTCTGTGCCAACGTTGGGTCCCTGGCCAAGAGAAGGTTCTCCAGCACTTCCTGTTGCACTAGCACCCCTGGCCTCCCTCAGGAGCAGCTGCAGAGTGGGATCAGGAATGCTGACCATGGAGGGTAGGCATTGGCTTCTCCATGCCTGGCCTGCTGCTTCTCTCATTATTAGGCAAAATAAGGAAACATCTGTGCTCTCTACATAGGAAATACCAAGAAAGACGGAAGGTTTGTGCACAGCTACTGCCTGGGCTAACATACATGAGCAGGCCCCAGACTTGGGGAGGCCGGGCAGTCCGTCCTGCAGCTCCTTCTCAGCCCTGGCTGCATATTAGCCTCCTGGAAGCTTTAAGCAGGAGAGGCTGCTCTGGGTCCCAGCATGGGCCTGTTGGGTCAGGACCTCTGGAGTAGTGCTTGGAGGCTCTGACTCAGTGAGTCCCGGGACTTAGCTCAGTCCAGACCCGCCTGATGACGCTGCTCACTGAGGCCTCCTGTGAGGGATCTTGGACAGTCACTCCTGCCTGGACTCCACTGTGAGTGCTTCACATTCTTACAATGTTCTGTCCTCGTGTCTCCTTCCCAAAGGTCAGTCACTCTGGCAGACAAATGTCATATACTTAAGGACCCAGACACTTCAAGGATTCTGAGTCAGACAGTACAGACCTTGTTAGAAGGACCTGGGTGCATGGCAGAGGCGCCACAAGGGCTGGAATAGGGGGGGTAGACAAAATTTACCAGAGCTGAGGGGGAGGACACAGAAGCCTTTAGGAAGCCCCTGGCAATGCGCCCAGCATGAGAGTTGAGCATGCTGTCCGTTCAGCTGGCGGGGAGCAGCCATTGAGTAAGCATCTTCCACGTGCTGACCACTGCCAGGCACCGCGAGCACACTGGAGCAGCTTGGTGAAGGGGTGCAGGGGGCAGCTGTGGTAAGGAGTCTAAGGAGGTTGCCCACACAAGGGGGCCTCTCTCTGAGGGGGATGTGGTCAGGCAAGGCCTCTCAGCAGAGCAGGTGTCTTCACAAGTGAGAAGCAGCCAGGCAGGGGAGGAAGGAAGAACCAGACAGAGGAGCTGATAGGGCAGTTTTGAAAACAAGCAGTACTTTCCTCTGGCTGGATAGGGAGGAAGTGAGAACTGAGGCTGGAGAGGGGCGCAGGATGGCAGCTGAGGTGGCGTCCACACCTGGGTAAGGCACTTGGGCCACATCACCAGGGAGAGCCTGCAGACCTTCAAACAGGAGGTGTGGGTACGTGGGGTTCCTGCAGCAGGGGTCAGGGGTTCTTTCTCGAGGTATAAAGACTATCAGGATGACCCTGAGCAGGCCACCCAGCAAGTTAATATGGTTCTCTGGGCCTCAGTTTGTCCACCTATAACATGAGAGTTAGGTTCTGAAGTCTTCTGTTTTGTCCCTGTAGGTCATTTCTACAGAGCAAGGCAAGACTATGGCTTCCTCCTGGCCTCCTCGCACCCACTCCCACGCCTCCCCCAGCTTGTTACTGTAGCCAGCAGAGTTCCTTCTAACCATCCTATAAGCATTGCCCTGGAGAGGTGGGTGCAGATAGCCCAAAGCTCCAATGCCCTGTGGGAAGTGATGTGATAGTCACGACCTTGGCCTTGGAGGTGCTGTAGAAGCCTTTTTCAGAGGAAAGGACCCTGGCCAGGGCAGGGGCCAGGGAAGGCTTCCCAGAAGAGCCCAGAGCAGACAGGTTGGACCTGAGCCCAGCAGGGTTTTCTGGGAGGATGGAGGGAGACACAGAGGAAGTGGAGTGTCCCAGACAATACTTGAATGGTGCATGTGACCTTTCCTCTGGGCCTTTCTTGGCCTGTGGTCACCAAGCACCTGCTGTGTGCCAGGCAGAACAGGCCCCTGCTATTTCGGAGCTGCTACAACAAATGAGACCTTGTCTGAGGGTGAGGAGAGTCACATGGCTGGGGAGGAGGCTTTAGCTGTTAGGGGCGCCTTTCGGAGCATCTGCCCTCTGAGCTTGGGACCAAGGACAAGAGGACAGCAGCCCCAGCTCCAGGAGAGGGGAGGGAGATGTTCTAAGCTGAAGATGGGTAGAAGGGACCCTGCTGGCTGTAGGGGTGGGCTGGAGGGTGGGGGAGTGGGTACAGGGAGGCCAGGAAGGCGGGTAGTGGCCAGCGCCCAGTGGAGAGAGCTGGATGTATCCTGGAGGAGAATGACAGGACCGGTGAGTGGACTGGGGAGAGGAAAGGGAAGTACCCTGGATGCCTGGCCAGGGAGTCTCTGGGGCCTGAGATGCTGGCACTGCCAACCTAGAGACTGGCTGGGTCTCTGCCACTGACTATCAGCAGGCCTGACTGGAGTGCAGCTGCTTCTCTGAGGAAGAGGGGTAATCTGGGACGTGGGTGCCAGCCTCTCCCCTGCCAGGACCACTGGATCTGACCTGCCCCCTCAAGTGCCAGCTCGCCCATGTCTGCAGCCAGCTTCCGCACGCTCACAGCCTCTGAGTCACCCTGGATGTCAGGGACGGCATTCCGACGGCCCGTCCGGTCACAGGAGATGAAGTCCGAGTAGGAGGACTCGACCTCCATCATGCCTGTTGCATCGCTCCTCGGGCCTGTGGGGACAGGGGGCAGGAGGGCAGAGGTGAGGCAGAATGACAGCTACTGCCTTTTTCACTGCAGACAGAGCAGAAAGCACAGAAAATACAAAGAACAAAATCAGCCACCTATAACCCCCGACACAGCCAACCACCACCACCATCTCAAAGAACACAGCCTTTATTCTAAGGAAACACTGACACACTTATCAGTATCATGTGCCAGGCACTGGCTAGGTACGGTAGATGTAGCAGCAAACAAGTTGGCCATGGTCCCTGCCCTCACAGGGCTTATGATCTGCCAGAGGCGGCACCCAACTACCCAGCACCTACATCAAAACCACAGTGCGCAGCCCTGTGAGGGAGAATGCAGGGTGCTGAAATGACTGCCAGGATCTGACCAAGTCTGGAGTTGGCAAAGTGACATGAACAGACATTTAGATGAAGAGTGAGAGGAAGAGCATCACAGAGAAGGAACATCTTCTCTGTGATGCACCTGTGAAGACTCTGGGGAGGGAGGGTATGGTGGGCTGAAAAGCAAAAGAGCCAGCAGGCTGGAGAATGGTGGGGCAGGGACACTGGGGACAGTACTGAGGTGAGCAGGGGTCAGACCACATCCGAAACTTGGACTCTGAGGGGTATCAGGCCAGACTCGGGGTTCTAGCTGGAGCTGGGCCTGGAAGGAAGGAAGTCGGGAGACTTCCGTGGAGTTCCGGTACAAGAAGACAGTGGTGGAGCAAGGCGCTGGCGAGGCCGACTTGAGATGTAATTTGGAGGACAAATCCATAATAATTATTGTTTGATGGGGAACTTAGGTTGCACCTGAATAAGTAGGTGGACAGCGGTGTGGCTTCCTCAACAGGGAATGTCAGCAGAGTATCTGGGGAGTGAAGGCGAGTTCTGGGGGTGACGTTAAGAGTTCTAGTTAGTGATGCCAACCTTGTATGGCCTGTGAGCCCTCCCAGAGGACAGAAGTAGATACAGGGACCAAAGGGGCTGGCGCTCAGAAGAAAGATGGGGTATAAAGGGAGGAAAGAGATGAAAGAAGAAATCATTACTACTGAGATGGGGACAACAGCCCTCGTGGTTGAGGAATAGCCTAGGAGTGAGAAGAAGACAGCCATAGCTGTAAAGAAGAGCCATATACGTTAAGAAGCATATGGCCCTGGGCTTGAAACACACCCCCCAAAAAAATTATCTGGGGATCATACTACACATTGTGTTTTATAGCCTATTCTTTGGAACAAAGACCTGACCCTCTCTGAGCCTCTAGTTCCCCATCTGTAAAACAAAAGCAGGGCCAAAATTCTGTGTAAGGCGATTCTCCTTCTATCCAGAAGATGGCGCACCTTGCATATCTTTCTTTGCTGCCTGAGGGGTGGGGGTTCAGGCTCCTCCTCAGCTAAAGGAATTCCCAGAGGCAGTTCCTTCTGTAGGTCACAGTTTCACTTCAACCCTCTCCCTACGGGGGAAAGTGCTCAAGTCTTCATATCAGGAGAATGGGCTGCTGTAATAATGGTAACAATAGCATAACCACCAGTCCAAATTATGAGGGCAATGCTAGTAATAGCAAAGGTAGTGTGACCAGGAATTTATGCTTTGTATACTTCACTTAATGGCTGGCACAGCGTCTGAGCTAAGTTTACAAGCCTGAATGGGAAGGGCCTCAGCAGACCCTCTGGGTCCTAGGCCGAGGCTCTGCTCCCCTTGTACCTGCTGCTCATGGGAAGGGTCTGACCCTGTCACGCCACTCTGTCCCCTGAAGCCTCGATTTCTTCAGCTCTTGTTCTCTGGTTAGAGTCAGCTCCATGAAAACAGGAAGCTTCTCACCATGCAAACAGACAGGACCAATCCCAGCAGCTGTGCTCTGGCTGCTCCATCCCTGCACCCTCTGAGCAGCACCTGGGGGAGAGCAGCTGCTCAATAACGGCTCCCAGGATCACATTTCATCTGTCTATCCATCCAGGCATCCATCCAGCCCCTCTGCCACCACCTCTCTAGGGATGATGGACTGACTGTCTCCACCTCAGGACCTGGGAAAGGCCTGCATCCTGCAGAGTGCTGCTCTTCTTGTCTGGTATCTCCAGGAGGATACCTTGGGATGGAGTTACAAGCTCATCTAAAAGGCTAGCCTCACTCCACGACAGACACCCTGGGACTCTGCCCCACCTGACCCTACAAGCTTCCCAGGACAGAAAGCTGCCCATCCTGGCACAGAGAGGGCACTATGACAAGCTCAAAGCCCAGTCCTGGAACACACCCACCAAGCCATCTGGAGCTTGCTCAGCTGCCCCCTCCCCATCTCTGCAGGGCCCTGGGAGTCCTCTGTTCCAAAGCACCAGTGTATCAGATTCTCATTTCTCTTACACATTTGTGCTCGTATGTGCTCATATTCTGCTCTTTAAAGTTAAAAGCAAATGGGAAAATAAAAGAAAGAATCCTCAGAATGGGATATTGTGCCAGCAAATGGTCACTCTCATTTTAGGGGTTTTGTTTTATTGTTTGGTGCTGGGGTTGAAACTCAGGGCGTCACACAAAGCAAATGGTTATTCTCAAATCCTGTCATTGAGAGTGTAAACTACAAAGGACTTCTTTAAAAATGGCTTAACAATAGGAAACAAGAAACCTCAACTTTCTTAATATCCTTGAGCCATTAAGTCAGTTTATAATAATTTATTATAAGAAAATAATCCCAGTTGTGCATGAAAATAAATGTACAAAGATGTTCATTGCAGTAATATTTAAAATTCCAGAACAACCAACTGTAAAATGGAGAAATATATAAATATGCTTATTTATATTCAAATGAAGTATCATTCAGGTATTATGATGTTTGTGAATTTTTGGGGGGGAGGTACCATGGATTAAACACAGGGGCGCTCAACCACTGAGCCACATCCCCAGTCCTTTTTATTTTTTATTTTGAGACAGGGTCTCACTAAGTTGCTTAGGGCCTTGCTAAGTTGCTGAGGCAGGCCTTGAACTTTCGATCCTTCTACCTCAGCCTCTCAAGCTACTGGGATTACAGGTGTGTGCCACCATACCCAGCAATATTTTTTAAAGATATGAGGAAATCTTCACATATATTGTCAAATGGAAAAAAAAGCCTCAATTGTACAATCATATATTTAAATTGAGTAATTTTTAAATCTTTTATATTAAAAATTTTTTTACATAAAAGCACTCATATAATTTTTAATTAATTATTGTGGTTCTGGAGACTGAACCCAGGAGCTCACACATGCTGTCATTGAACTACCTCCTTGGCCCCCAAATAATTTTTGACTATGTGTGAAAGTGGCATAAAGCTCAAAGGGTACAAGAGGAAAGACACAAGTATTCAGAATCCTCCCAGCCTACCCCAGACACCTTCCCCACGCAAGCCCTTTCTTAGATCCTTCCAGTCTACGACATCTCCAAATTCCCTCCTTCTTTCCTTCCCTTTTCTTTTATTGAAAACAATATTTTATTTTCCATCATTCTTTTTTTTCAAATAAAAATATGTCTTAGAAACAATCTCAAATCACCTTGAAACCACTGTAGTGTGATTGTATCAAGACACTGGAAAGAAATCCTAAGTCCTTATAGAGCTAGATTGTTCTTCCTATTGACTACCGGATATTTTGTTGTCTCTCTACTGTAGACTGATTTAATCTCTTTCCTACTGATGGACTTTTAAGAAAAATTCCTCTTGGTTCATTTTGTGCCACTAAAACAAAATAACTGAGGCTGGACAATTTATAAGGAACAGGAATTTCTTTCTCTCAGTTCTGAAGGCTGGGAAATCCAAGATTGAGGTGCGAGTATCCTTAATTTGGGGGTTTTGAGGTGAGGGTTGCTGTATGCTTCCAAGATGCTGCCTTGATGGTTGTGCCCTCCAGAGTGGAGGAACAGTATGCCCACATGTAGGAGGCAGGTAGAAGTGACAAAAGAGGCAGCCCCCCCAAGCCTTTTATAGGGGCATCTAACTCACTCACCAGGAGGGGTCCTCAGGGCCTAACTGCCTCGCCACAGGATCACAGGGCAACACCTGGATGGTGAACAGACAGGTGCAAAGCACAGCTGTTCCCTTCACTGCTCTGTTTCATGGGTACCCTATCCATGACATTTTGTATGGGTTTGTTTGTGACATGAGGGTGACAAACAGGAGCTGGTTCCTGTAGTCTGGGCTGTTCTCACCTGCTTACTAGTTGGGAGACTGTGGACAGCTCCCCTCACCTCAGCAACCTAGGAACAAAGCAACAGCCTGTGGCTCATGAGATTTAGGAGACAATGATGCTCCAGAGCCTGGTCAGGTGGGGGAGCGGAAGAAGCACATGATTAATAGAACATTAGTCTGGTCCACTTGAGTGGGGAGAGACTGGGGAAACTGACCTTCTGATGCTTTTCCTCTGTGCTTAAAGGTGCCATTGAGACCAGAACCTATGGGTCCTTCTTCAGTGCCTCACTGAGACCCTTCCCCTTGCCCAGCTTCCTTCCCCACATCTAAATAAGGAAAATTGAAATGTGAGCTTTAAGTCCCTCCCAGCCTTGCCAACTCATTCATTCACTGTCCACTCAGTGGCACAGGCATCCTCTTCATGCCTGTGCCAGGTGTAGGACACACCGGAGCCCAAACAAGACATTTACAGCCTGCTGCTAGAAGAAGGCAAAGAACAAGTAAATTCCTCAATTGTGGCAGATTATGCACGTGCGAGAGAAGGACAGGAGAGTGTTCTGCTGTGTGGATGGTTTGGTTAAAGGTGGCATGGTCAGGGAAGGCCTCCTTGAGGAGGTGACTTTGAGCTAAAATGACGGAAAAGGTAGAGTGAGCCAGGAGCCAATCCAGGCAGAGCCCAGAGTCAGTGAGGCTGACATCTCTCACTTTGGCTTGAGCCTCCCGGGCTGCTAAGGAAAGAAGCCCCTTCTTCCTCATCCCTAGGAGGCAGGGCCTTTGTGGGGTCTGAATGCTGGTGGGGTATCTGACTGACCTTGGACATCCAGGATGGAAGGGAAGGTACCCATGCACTGTACCCCGGCTCTTAGGGTCCTGCAGGTACTCACTCGGGCATGTCAGTTTCCCCACAGGAAGCCACTGTTCCCTTGAGTCCTACTATTCTCCCCAGCTTTGTAAACTGAAGAGACCCCGGACCTTGCCAAGAGCTACATGGTGTATTCCAAGTCGGAGCTAGTAGCCCCCACTGCTCAGGCAGATTCCATGACACTTCCAAATTGTTTTCCAAATATACTTCAAAGGTCATTTCCTGTTTTTTTTTTTTTTTTTTTTAAGTTAAATATTTTCGGAAACCATGCAAAAAGCAAGCAGACTTTTGCAGAGGACACAGCACAGGAGGGCAACTCGGTGCCATGACGGAGGCCTCCTTGGGATGGGCCAATGCTCCGTGAGGCTTCTCTGAGAGAAGAACGGCTGTGGACACCTGAGGCCAACACCAGGGTCTACTGAACCAGCCTTCCCCACATTCAAAGAGAGCAGCGGCTTCTCTCTGGGACAGGAGGCCAGAACCAAAGAGGCACTAAGACAGGCAGAAGAGGCAGGGCCCAAGCGTCACACGTTCTGAGGAGCCAGGGCAGGGTAGGGCTGCTGGCTGTTGCCACGTTCAGCCCGCTGGCGGCTGGCACCAAAGCTCTCTCTAGTGCCCTAGGGACACATCAGCACAGCTCCATCAGCACAGGGCCTGCTGCCCATTCAAAGAGTGGCCATGGGTGAGGCAGCCAGCTGGGCCCTGGCCTGCACACCTAGAAGGTCCAGAGCCCTGCAGACAGGTAGGCCAGGGCAGGTGGTGGTGACAGCTGCTTTGGGAGGTGGCGTGGTGAGAAGGGGAGGCTGGGAGCTAGAGCCAGTCAAAGCTCTCAGTGACTTCCATGTTGCCAGTCCCCACAGTCAACTGTCTGTCCTCTTCTGACTGACTTCTTCTCAGACCTCAAGGGCCACCAGATACCACACCCTCTGGCTTCCCTCCAACCTCTCTGGCCACTACACAGTGGCCTCCTCCTCTGGGGACCTTTCTGTCAGAGCCCCTCCCCGAGGACCACCGTCTTATTCTCCATGTGGTCCCTGGGGTAGTTCTTAGCCTATCCCTTAAATAGTACGTTGTGACCCCCGAGAACTCTTAAGACTCTGCATTTGTGACTAACAGCCCCTCTGTGTGGCACCTGGCTAAGTCATCAGCACTGCAAGCTTCACCTGTCAAGCCCCAGCTTTCGCCCCTCCAGCCTCCCCAGCTCAGTGAAGGCACCGCCAGCCGCCCAGGCTGCTGGAGCTGGAAACCTGGATCTGTTCTTGATCCTCCTCCTCCTTCACCACCCACATACAATTCAGTTTGTCACCAGGTCCTGTAATTCCTACTTGGAAAACAGAGCTTGGATTTGCCAGCTTTCCCCTCCACGGGCACCACCTGGCTCCCATGACTTCTCACCTGGACCCCTGCAGAGGCCCTCACTGCAGTCCTGCTTCTCTCCCCCTCAGCCCCCGATGGATTCCTACACAGTGCCAGAACGATGTTCTCAAATAGAAACTGGGCCACGTGATACCCGTGCTTCATTCAACCCCTGATGCTTTTCTATTCCATACTGAGCAAACTCCAAACCTCTTAAGCCAGCCCCGGAAGTCCCACAGTGATCTGGCCCTACCTCCCTTTGCACTCTTTCCTCTCATTTCTTCTCTCTGCCCATTTTGTTCTGGCCATATGGGTCTCTCTTTAATTCCTCAAACATTTTTATTTATTTAGGTAGGTATGTAATAAATAGACTGAAACTAGGAACACTTAACCACTGAGCCACATTCCCAGCCCTTTTCATTCTTCATTTTGAAAAACGGACTTGGGGCTGGGGTTGTGGCTCAGTGGTAGAGCGCTTGCCTCGCACGCGGGAGGCCTGGGTTCGAACCTCAGCACCACATAAAAATAAACAAATAAAGATAAAGATGTCATATCCATCTACAATAAAAAATATTTTAAAAAGGAAAAAGGTCTCACTAAGTTGCTTGGGGCCTCACTTATTTGCTGAGGCTGGTCTCAAACAGGAGGCTCGCCTCCTGCCTCAGACTCCTAAGCTGCTCTGATTATAATGTGCAGCACCATACCCGGCTATATCTAATTCAATTCCTGACCTCAGGGCCTTCACTAGAATAACCCCTGTGCCTCCAGCATTCTCTACACCCTGCTCTCTACAGAGTCTAGTGGACACAGAGTACATAGGTGCAAATCTGGCTTTGGAATTTTCAAATGTTCCTGCTCTAGGACTGGCAGGGCCTGAGGTCTCCAGAGTTCCTCTGCCTACCACTATTGCAGGCCAAGGAGGCCCAGGCTCAGACACCTGGAGGCAAATGAGGTGGACACAGGAAGGGCTTTAGAGTCCCAACCTCTATCCCCATAGCCCATGGCTGCTGGGAAACCCCCGACACTGATGACAATTCTGTGAAGGGGTGGGGGTGGGGGCCGACAGCTGCCTTAAATGTGGCTGTGGGGATTAATCAGAGCCCACCTTTAGGGAGGGCTACTCCATGCCAGGCTGTGCCAAGCATCTTACAGCCATTATCTCTTGTAATTTTCACTAACACAACAAAACAGAAAGTATCATTGCTGTTTTACAGAAGAGGCAGCCGAGGTTCAGAGAGCTTAGAAGCTTGCTTGAGGTTGTACACCCAGAGTGTGAAGCAGGATTGAGCCTGTCCTCTTATGTGACAAAGCATGGAACTGAGTTAGCATGTGTGTGGCATCCAGTAAGGGTTTGTTAAACATGCACATTCCTCTTCTGCCTTTCTTTCCCCACAGTCACAGCCTCATAAGACATAGATGAAGAAAGGGCAAGAAAGCAAGGAAGTCCCCAGAAAACATTCTACTAAGTTGGCAAAAAGAAAAAACAAAACAAAGACAATAATAACAACAACAAATGGGGCTGGGGATGTGGCTCAAGCGGTAGTGCGCTCGCCTGGCATGCATGCGGCCTGGGTTCGATCCTCAGTACCACATACAAACAAAGATGTTGTGTCCGCTGACAACTAAAAAATAAACATTAAAAAATTCTCTCTCTCTCTCTCTCTCTCTCTCTCTCTCTCTCTCTCTCACTCGTTCTCTCTTTAAAAAAAAAATGCAGATGCATTTTGTCCACTGATGCAAAATTCTGCTTTGGATTTGCAGCTGAAGTAAAACCTTGTGATGCTGGGCTGAGCCTATGAATTCTGCCAACAAATTTTTGGAATCAAACTTCACAGCAATAGTAAAAACAATTATTTTGAGGTACACATTTGAAAACTCTCACCCCAGCTATATCCTGTGGCAGGACAGATTATTGTTTTATATAGGGCTGGGGACTGGAACCATGGTGCAAACTTTCATCCATGTCAGCCTGTGCTTCTGTGGAGTCTCGGGAACAAAGAACAGTTCCACTGGACTACTGCTTGGTGGCCAGGCACGCTGGGTCTCCTCAGGCCTGCTGCCATTTTACACATTATCTAAGGGACTCACCTACAAAGCAGAGTTCCCAGAGAGTGGCAGCCTTCATCTACTGTGAAGGGAGGGGAGGAAGGGAACGTGAGAGCGCTTCCAAGTGGGCCTGCCAAAAGCCTAGGGGCAGGCTGAGCTCCACTCAGCGGGTGCCAGGCTGAGTGCCACAGGGCACAGGTCTTCCCCTCCAACCTCAGGGGTTCAAGTGTGAATGAAGGGTTAAACTGCCACTTCTATAATAGCTTTGAAACATGTCTATAAATTCTTTGTTACTTCTCTGTCAAAAGAATGGAGACTGGGCTGGGGCTGTAGCTCAGTGGCAGAGTGCTTGCCTAGCACGTGAAAGACACTGGGTTCAATCCTCAGCACCACATAAAAATAAATAAAGAAAACAAAGGCATTCTGTCCATCTACAATTACAAAAATTAAAAAAAAAAAAAAAAAGAATGGAGGGCTGGGTTGTGGCTCAGAGGTAAAGCACTCGCCTAGCATGAGTGAGGCACTGGGTTAGAGCCACATAAAGTAAAAATAAAGACACTGTGTCCATCTATAACTAAAAAATAAATGAAGAAATAAAGAATGGAGACTAACTTGAATCTCTTTGAACGAGCCGGACTTGGTAACTAGCTTTTTCTTCTTTTTTTCCCTTGGGTACTAGGGACTGGACCCAGGGCTTTGAACATGCTAGGAAAATACTCGACCCTTGAACTGTACCTGCAAACTCTGAGTAATTTCCAACAAATAAAATGCAATGTGAGAGATGCTGTGTGACTTCCAAAATGAAGTTTCCACCTGGGTCTTCAGTGGGACACCTGCCTTTGAAGGTTCAGTTGCATGTTGGAAATCTGAGGCTGCCATGCTGTGAGGAAGCCCAAACTAGCCCCTGAGGTGACCACGTGGAGAAGGTCTGAGCTGGTATGGAGAGAGACTGGCCAGCCTGGCTACACAGTCCCCTCACTGCTCCAACCCTGGCTGCTATCTAACTGCAACTGCATGAGAGATTGAAGCCAGAATTACCCAGTCAATCTGTGCCCAAACCCCTCACCCACAGAGACTGAGAGAAAGAATGAATTACTGCTATTGTTTTACACCATGGGGGTGATGTGTTATGCAGCAGTGGATAACTAGAGCAACCTCTATTTACTTCCGTCTCAGGGCTTCCTCTCTAATTTTTCTAGAATTCTATAAAGAGCATCCCCTAAATATACTGTGGATAATGAAAAGCAGATATTATTTCTATAATATTAATTCATTCAACAAAATTTTACTGATCACTCAATCAGTACCAGGCTTAGGACACCATGGATACAAAGCCAGGTCCTTGAGAGAAGTTCACGGCCTAGCAAGGAAGATCAGCTCAAAAATCCTTAACTCTTCACAGGTGGTGGTGATGGGACATGTAACTCCTTCCAGTTATTCTCCCAGTGACAGGTGGGGATGGGTGTGTGTGTAACACTAGCTCAGGACCACTGCTCTTGTCAGCCTATTACTAAAGGGAGAGTAACAGCCCACAGAGCTGATGAGAAAGACCACTTCAGTATACTGTATATAAATCTTTAAAAACTTCAAAAATCAGGGCTGGGGTTGTGGCTCAGTGGTAGAGTGCTTGCCTAGCACATGTGAGGCACTGGATTCGATCCTCAGCACCACATTAAAGAAATAAATAAAATAAAGGTATTGAATCCATCTACACAACATATATGGGGGCTCCAGGGTGCAGGCGTTCAAATAATTTTAAGGAATTAAAACTCTCTTCCTTTATATTAATTGTTTGGCAGTGAACAAAACATACTCCACCTTCATGAAGTTCATATGCTGGCAGAGCGGCTCATACCAACTAACAAACAAAATATTAGGCAGTAAGAGTATTATGGAGGGTGTTATGGTTTAGGTATGAGGTGCCCCCCAAAAGTTCATGTATGAGATAATGCAAGAAAGTTTAGAGGTAAAATGATTGGTTATGAGAGCTTTAACCTAATCAATGTATTAATACACTGATATGGATTAATTGGTGGTAATGGCAGGCTGGAGAAGTTGGGTCACTGGGGGCATGCCATTGGGGTTTATTTTTTTGTTATCTGTTCAGCAAAGTTTTCTCTCTGCTTCCTTATTGCTATGTACTGAGCTGCTTTTCTCCACCATGCCCTTATGCCATGATGTTCTGCAGCACCTCGTGCCCAAGCTATGGAGTTGGCTGTCTATGGACTGAGACCTCTGAAACTGTAAGCCAAACTAAATGTTTCCTCCTCTATGCTATTCTTGTCAGGTCTTTTGGTCACAGCGACAAAAAGCTGACTAAAACAGAAACTGGTACTGAGAAGTGAGACTGTTGCTATTACTAAATTGACCATGTGGTTCAGAAGCTTTTGGAGCTTTTTGTAATTTGGGGGAGGAATTTTGAAAAGTTTAGAGATGTAAGTTGGAAAAACTGTAGAACGTTGTAAGTGGAGTTTAAGAGGAGATTCTGGTGGAAGCTCAGAAGACCAGAAGGCTGAGAGAACTGTGGACGGTAAAGACTGAGCTCATGAGGTTTCAGAAGAGAAGGAGGACTCTACTGGAAATCGGACTAGCGGCTTTTCATATTACATTCTAGCAAAAAAAAAAAAAAAAAAAAACTGTCCACATTTTGTCTGTGTCCTGAGACTTCATGTGAGGTTGAATTTAAAGGTGATGGAGAAATTATTCTGGTGGAAAAAAATTTCAAGGCAGCACAGAATTCACAGTGGCAGAGCTTTTAGCTAAGTTTACTGTGAAAATCAAGAGTAGAAAGCAGGGCAGAAAGATCTGAAAACTTGCAGTTTGGCCGAAAAAGTGCATGTAAAGCCAGGAGCGGTGGCACACATTTATAATCCCAGCAACCCGGGGGGGGGGCTGAGGCAGGAGGAATGCAAGTTCAAGAAAAGCCTCAGCAACTTGGCCAGGCCCTAAGCAAATTAGTGAGACCTTATCTCAAGATAAAAAAAAATAAAAAGGGCTAGGTATTTAGCTCAGTGGTAAAGTATCCCTGGGTTCCAAAAACAGTATAAACTGTGGCTAAAAAAACTGTGGTTGTTAAAGAGATCTCAGCCAATAAAATAAAAAAGGAAAGCAAAAGGACATCTCAGGAATCAGCAAGACCATACCCATCTTACGCTCAAGAATGTAAAAGTAACTTGAGAAGAGACAGCGGGGCACCCTGCCTGCACAAGGGGGCCTGGGAAGTTGTCTCACCACGCCCAGCCGCCCAGGCATTCAGGGGCTGCTGCAGCCATGGTTCTAGGAGGCTTGGCTACTGCTTGAGATGGTGGCAGACCTTGGTGCCAACCACATGATGCTGGTCCTTCAGGAATGCAGAATGCTGGATTTAGGTGATCATGGAGGCTTCTGGTGAGATTTCAAAGGAAGGCCTGGAAAGCCAGGCAAACTAGAGCAGTGTAGGAGTCCCTGTGGGAAGCACCTGAGAGGGTAATACATGTGAAAGGAAGCTGAAGCTGCAATGGAGACCCCTGAGATTAAGAGATGCCAGTGCCATCGGATGTTAATTGAGGAAAACTGCAAGAAATTGAGCAGGAAACAAGCAAAGAGAGGTCACATGGGCTACAAACAGCAAGGACATGGGGTAGGGCCACACTGGTGGAATGGAAATGTTTACTCTGTGCCAATATATATTGGATACATGTAACTTGCTTTTGAGTTTTACAGGGACTCTTGCTTAGAATTTGCCTTGAGTCCCTGGAGACTCTGCACTTAGACTTCTGGGTAATACTGGAAGTGTTAAAGACTGTGGGGACTCCTGGAAATGAATGAGATTTGTATTTTGAATTGTGAGATAGGCATGAGCTTTCAGGGAGCAGGGGTGGAATATTATGGTTTGGATATGTGGTTTCCCCAAAAAGCTCATGTATGAGACAAAGCAAGAATTTTCAGAGGTGAAATTATTAGATTATGAAAGTTGTAACCTAATCAATGGACTGATCCACTATCAAGGATTAATTAGGTGGTAACTACAGGCAGGTAGGATGTGGCCAGAGGAGCTAGATCACTGGAGGCATGTCTTTGGGGTTTTATTTTGTCACTGGTGAGTGGAGCTCTCTCATTGCTTCCTGATTGCCATGTCCTGAGCTGCTTTCCTTTACCATGCCCTTCTGCCACGATGTTCTGCATTACCTCAGGCCCGGAGTTATCAGCCATCTATGGACCGAGACTTCTGAAACAGTGAGCCAAAAAACTTTTCCACTTCTACACTGTTCTTGTCAAGTCTTTTGGTGAGTGATGAAAAGATGACTAAAACAGAGGATAAGGCAGGAGAGTGAGATTTTCCACTGAGGACAGAGAGTCTTATCTCTAATAGATCATGGTGACACTGGTGCAGGGACCTGAAGAGGACCTGAAGGAAGTGAGTGGGGAGCCATGCAGGGCATGCCTGGCATTCATAAAATGAACAAGGAGGCCACAGGACTGGGGAGCAGTGAGCAGGAGAGAGAGTGAGAGGACTGACCATGGCTGGCGATCTTTCGGGGACCTGGAGAACAAGGGCACACTCCAGATTTTGCTCTCATTTTGATTTACCCTCACTGACATTTCCAACTGAACCCTTCAATGCTTCCTTCCATTGCCAGTTCTCAGAGGCTGCTCTCTAGTGTAAAGTGCGTGACACCTCAGAGGCAGTGAGGGGGTCTCATAGGCACAAACATTGTGTGCCCAAGGGCAATGCCAGAAAGGGTTGGGATCTTTCTGTTAAGTTGAAGAAGAACCCAAATTCTCCTTTTCTTTCTACTTCCAGGCAGAAGTAAGGTTCAGAATCCTAAAAACACCATATCAGTAAATAATTAAATAATCACCTCCCTTGGATTTTGGAATAGCAATGTTTGCAAGTCAAGAACTGTTACTACTCAAGCAGACCAGAGACGTCACTGCACCTTTGGCCCACGTTAACACAGTTTACATAAGATTCCTGAGTCCTTGGTTCAGTCACCACCCTCCTGATACTGAGTCTTCATGGAACTGCCAGGCAACGGTTCTCCTAGTTCAACAGAAATAAGGCTATGAATGAATTAATAAATAACAAATTGGCCAAGAAAATAAGAATTTAAGAACTATGGCACTCTCTCAATGACTAAAATAACCATCTGAGGGCCAGGGGTGTAGCTCAGTGGTAGAGCATTTGCCTAACATGAATGAGGTCCTGGGTTTGATCCTCAGCACTACACAAAACACACACACACACACACACACACACACACGCCCCGAAAAGGAAAAAAAAAAAAAACTGAGTTCTGGCTCCTGACCATACAAATAGCAATGACAGTAATAAAATAATTACTATAAATTATTTAAAATTTTAGAAAAACAAATTAAGTAGAAATGGCTTCATTTATACGATTGATATATACATATACTTAATATGGTGACAAATGCTTTTCATATATCACCTTATTTAAGTTTCACAGTGGCCTTGTAGAATTAGACCCACTTTAGGTAGAATGAACTGGAACCTGGATTCAAAGTGAAGGAGTGGCTGGCTACTAGGCCCAAGGCCCCCAAGGCAATACTCTTGGTACAATCAGAGGAAATGCAAGCCCTTGAAAAAGGTGAGCTTAAAGTGGCTGAAGTGGCAGGAAGGTCCTGACTGGGAAAAAAGAGAAGGTCTAGTAGGCTGGCCCCCTAGAGTTATGCTCTACCACTGAAAATTACAAACCTTTCCTTCATTCTGTCAGTCATTCTTTCCACTTTACTAAGTAGGTACTGTTTTCAGCCATGACCTTGAAGGTACTTTTTAGAGGCACTACATTATTTAATCCTCAAAGTGGAGAGTCCAGGGCTCAGAAGGTGGTGTGGACCACCCACAATCCTCTAATTGATTAATGCTTGAATCAAGATTTGAACTTGCATTTCCTCAATCCTAATTCACTATCCATTCTTTAGGGTGGTGTGTTCTGGCAATGGCTTTGCCCTGAAGTGGATGACACTGCCTCTGTCGCATCTTTGTCAGAGGATTGTCTTGTTACCAAATCCCTCCCCCTGTGGCTTTTCTCATCTTGGCTATTCTGACCTTAACTACCTGGAAGATGACCTTTTGGAGCACCTCGCACGCTGCTCGGTGTGTAGTGCCCAGGGAGTGTTTTCTAAAAGAATAAAAAAGTCGATGAGCCAGGTGAACATACAGTGGGTCTGCCAGCGTGAAAGGGCTCAAGAGAGGGTGCAGTTTCATGTCCCCCAGGTGCCTCACAGGATCCTCCCTGTGCTGTAGCCTGAATTTCAAAGAGTGTTGGGCGGGTGCCCTTCACATCAACACAGGGCAAGAACCTGAGCCAGGGATTCAGATGACAGAAAGAAGAGCCTGTGCTGAACCATCACTGGTTCTGATGCCAGTGCAGAAAGGTGGCCCCACAAAACTGGCATCACCTTACAGCTGCTCGCTGAGCAGAGTCAGCTTGACAGGAGACGTTAACAAGTAGAAATTACTCTGAAAAAAACTTGCCTCCTGCCTGTGTCAACCCAAATTAAGGCATATCAGAGACACGCTTATAGTTTCTTGGCTAATAAATCCATTTATAAAATACATTAGAGTCAAATTCCATTTGTCTAATTATGCCCTGGGGAACGAGGCACTTGAGCACCAAGATTCCCACCCATCACTCCTGTGGGTATCAAAGCCTGATCTGGAGACAGACAGTGGACTGGTGGCTGCCTAGGACTGGGGCTGGTGGGGTTTAGGGGCTGGCGAAGGAGGCGGGTTTCTTTGTGGGTCAGGAGAACATGCTGAAGTCAACTGTGGCAATGACCGCACCGTCTGAACACAGTGAAGCCACCGAACTGCAACATGAGTTCTACCTCAATAAAGCTGTAAGAAATGCTTCCCTGAGAGGCAATGGAGAAACGTTCTTCTCATGTCTTGCACTGGGTGTGTTAATGTACTACCCACTAACCCTCCTCAGTGATTTCACCACATGAGTTTTTGTGCCAACTGTGACACCAGGCAATGCTCTTGGTGTCACAATACAGGGCTGTATGCCCTACACCAGCCAACTCCATTTTCTGCTTTAGTTTTTGTTAAAATTGTCCTTGACTTTCATCCCAAAGCTTGGAAGTTAAGCTCCTGTGCTTGAGCCAGACACCACTGAATGACTCAGTGGCTGTGTGATCTCTAGAGAGTCACTCAAGCTCTCCATGCCTCAGTTTCCCCATGTGTAAAATAACAGCCTCAAGCATACAGGGGCACATGAGGATTAAAAGAGACAGCATGCACAGGGTGCTGAGTGGGGCGTGGCAGAGCAAGCCATGCTGGCTTGCAGCTCTCAGCTCCACTCTCGCTGCCTAGGACTGGGGCCAGTGGGGTTTAGGGGCTGGTAAAGGAGGCAGCCCCTCTGGAGAAAACCAGAAAGCTCATATGTTCAGGTAGATGAAACGGGCTGCAAGGTGCAATTTCATGGCTGGACTTTGGGACATCCCATGGGACTACTGTAAGCTTCTATAATATTAGGTAATTTATCTCAGTTCACCACTAAACAGAAAGATCCAGAGGCCTTGTGTGGTCTCCCAAGAGCCCGGCATCTGGGAGGCTAGTGTGCAAGAGGACATAGTAGCCTACGACACTTGGGTTCTCTCTGATTCTGAAAAGTCAGAGGTTACAGGCATACTGGAGAATCTGAGAAAAGTTTGGGACACTTTGTCTAGAAAGTATACATATGTATATACAAAGCTTTGCCCATAATTACAGGGAGCCCTTGAATCCTTAATGCTTACCCATAAACCTCTGCTTAAAACCCCAGTTCTAGGCCACACATGACCGGCGCACTCTCCCACAGAAGCTGGAACAGGTTTGCCCTCCTACACTGGCCTTGGCCAGAAAAACAGTCCTAGAGCTAATGGCTGCATCCTAGTCACCGTGAACATCTGCATCCAGGGGATTCCCAGGGGTCCTGAGTCAGAACAGCATGCGAGCCTGGTGGCTTGGGAAGCTACCATAGGGCAAGGCCCAAAGGCTTTACTGATAAGCAGCAGGAGAGTTCCAACCTCAAGGCAGCTTCCTGCCAGTGAGACCTTGCTCTGCCAACAGAGGAGAGGAATTTTAGCAGAGGGGCCGGAGGCAGGGTAGACCAGAAGAGGGAAATTCAAGAGCTGAAAATGCCTTCCACATCCTGGGACTACTAGAGAGAAAAATAAGGCTGGAGATTCTACCCCAACTGCAAGGAGGTGGTGCTGAGAGGGTGTGGGAGCACAGCGAACTGTGAATCAGAGGCTGCCTGCACCGTGGCTAAATCGGTTACTGACTGGGTGATGCTGAGCAAACCATTGAAACTGTCTGGGGCTTGGTTTCTTCATTTGTAAAACAGTTACCAGTAATCCCCAACTCAAGGGGCTTTTGTGAAATTAAAGAAAATACTGCCTTTTTTTTTTTTTTTTTTTTGAGACATTTCCTTCTAAGAACCTGGAGAGGTAAGGAATAGAGGAAGTAGAGAGGAAGAATTGAAAGCCCATTCTTGTCTCATGAGACAGTGGAAATCCAGGCTTCATTACTTAGTTAAGGCAAGATTCCACAGATGAAGAACCTCAAGTTCTTCATCTGTGAAATGGGAAGAATAATTCTATGCAAGGTTGTAACAGAATTTGAAATAATAAATACATAACGCTGGGCTGGGGTTGTAGCTCAGTGGCAGAGTTCTTGCCTCCCATGTATGAGGCACTGGGTTCAATCCTCAACACCACACAAAAGTAAATAAAATACTGTGTTCATCTACAGTTAAAATAACAACAACAACAACAACACCTGGCTCAGAAAAGATGCACAATAAAAGGTGGTAGTACCTTTGAGAAGTACCTTGGGTGTTGTTGAAAAAATAAAAGTTGTGAAGCTAAAATAAAAAGACTAGAATGAAAACTTGGTTGTGCCCCTTTCCAGCTTTGTTTGGCCAAATGATGTCATTTCCAAGAGCCTTCCTTTTCTACTTTACTTATTTAGACACTGAATGTAAAAGTCCAGCCCCGGGTTTGGCATAAGAGCACTTAGCACTTATTTACATGCTAAAAAAATAACCGTATCCTTTGGGCTGACACAACAGCTCAGGGTTTGATTAATGGCTTCCAGTGAATCAGGCAGATTTTTAAATTTTTTTCAGCTTTATTAAGTTACAATTTACAAGTAAAAATTTTATATATTCAAAGCACGATGTTTTGATATGTGTACACACTGTGAAATGATTACCACAATCAAGTTAATTACCATATCTATCATCTCACATCTACCTTTTTTTAATGTGAGAATACTTAAGATCTATACTTTCAGCAAATATCAAGTACACAATATATTATTATTTTTAAAATATTTATTCTTAAGTTTTAGATGGACACAACATCTTTATTTTACATTTATGTGGTGCTGAGGATGGAACCCAGTGCCTCATGTATGGTAGGCGAGCACTCTACCACTGAGCCACAACACCAGCCCCACAATATATTATTATAAACTATGGTTACCACACTGTATATTAGGTATCCAGAATTCACTCATCTTATAACTGCAAGTTTAAACATTTTTTTAAAATAATTTCTTAGTTGTAGATGGACACAATACCTTTATGTTTATTTTTATGAGATGCCACGATCAAACCCAGTGCCTCAGGCATGCTAGGCAAGCACTCTACCTCTGAGCCACAACCCTGGCCCCAAGTTTAACATTTTGATCACTATCATCCATGTCACCCTTACCCAGCCCCTGGAACTACCCTTCTACCTCTGTTTCTATGAGTGTCTTCTTTAGATTCTACATAGAAATGAAATCATGCAGTATTTCTCTTTCTAGCTTATTTCACTTAGGATAATGCCCTCCATGTCCATCCATGTTGGTACAAATGGCAGGGTTTCCTTCTTTTTTAAAACAACATTTTCTTTGACCATTCATCTGTTGATGGACACTCAGGTTGTAGTTTCCACATTCTGATTATTGTGAGTGACACTGCAGTGAAATGGGAGTGCAGGTGTCTCTTCAGTGTTTTGTTTTGTTTTTCTTTGTGGTAGTGCTGGGATTGAACCCAGAGTCTCACAAATGCTGGGCAAGTGCTCCATCACTGGCTGTATCCACAGTGATATGGCTTTAAGACAGTGATTTTTATTTCCTTTAGATAAATACCTAGAAGTAGAATTTGTAAATCACAGGTTGAAATTTTAATTTTTCGAGGAAACTCAATCCTGTTTTCCTTGATGGCTGTATTCATTTACATTTCCACTAACAATGTATATGTGTGCTCTTTCCTCCTCAATATTTAGCTTTTGATTTTTTTTTTTGGGGGGGGGATGGGGATTAAACCCAGGAACACTCAACCACTGAGCCACCTCCCCAGCTCTTTTTTGTATTTCATTTAGAGACAGGGTCTTACTGTGTTACTTAGGGCCTTGCTAAATTGTCAATGCTGGCTTTGAATTTGCAATCCTCCTGCCTCGGCAGCCTCCTGAGCTGCTGGGATTATAGGCATGCACCACCACTCACCCATAGCCTAGCTTTTGATGTTTTAAAGATAACAGTCTCTAGCAGGTATGAGGTGACGCCTCACTGTACTTTTAGTTTGCATTTTCCTGATGATTAGTGATGTCGAGTGCCTCTTCATATACCTGCTGTTTTCCTTAGAAAAACATTTACTTAAGTCCTTTCCCATTTTTTAACTGAGTTACTTTTGCCATTGAATTATATAAGTTCCTTATATATATTTGGATATTAAACACATTTGGATATATTGTTTACAAATATTTTTTTCTCAGTCCAGTTGCCCTTCATTTTCTTGATCATTTCCTTTCCTGCATAAAAACTTTCCAGTTTGGTGGAGTCACACTTGCTTTGGTTTTGATTTTTTTTTTCCCTGTGCTTTTGGTGTCATGTCCAAAAAATCATAGTCAAAACAAGGCCATGGAGATTTCCCCTATGTTTTCTCCTAGGAATTTTATGGTTCCAGATCTTAAATTTAAAATTCTAATTCATTTTCAGTTAATTTTTTGTGTATGGCGTAAGATCAGGATTTAATGTGGGGTTTTTTTGTGTGTGGATATCCAGTATTCTCAATTATTGAAGGGACTTTCCTTTCTCCCATTGTGTATTTTTGACACCTTTGTCAAATATTTTGTTGATTGTACATGCATGAGTTTATTTCTGAACTTTCTATTCTGTTCCATTGGATTGTTTTATGCTGATACCACATTATTTTGATTACTAGTTTCCTTATCACCCTAATTTAAAATCAGAATGCCTTCAACTTTGCTCATCTTGCTCAAGACTATTTTGTTATTCAGTGTCTATTATGGTTCCATATGAATTTTAGGATTTTTTCCTACTTCTGCGAAAAATGCCACTGGAATTTTGATAGGGATTACATTAAATCTGTAGACTGCCATGGGTAACACAGACATTCCGATCACATTGATTCGACTGGGAAGATTCTTTAATGGCTTGCTGTGAACATAGTCTCAGTCCTTTCAAGATATGGGCCTGGGAAGAATGTTCAGTCCAGCAGGTTCTCACCTCCTCTCAAAGGAGCCGTCCTCATGGCCTTGGCTCCTTGGGGAGATGAGGAGCACCCTCATGGGCAGGCCAGGTTAGAACCGGTGGCAGCAGGCTCAGGGAGGGACTCTCAACAGGCTTCCCCTGTGTGCATGGCCTACTCTCTCTACTTAGGTGAGAAGGAAAATGACCAGGGACATGAGCAAGCCCATTCCTTGCAGCCAGGCAGTTTGCCCACAGGTGGGAAGGTAGCTCCTTTATTTAATGCACTTGGAGAAAAGGGCTGACTGCACAAACACTACATGGACATGCTGGCTCCATAACTGTTCCAGATCAGTAGTGGCCAGTGGCCCTGCACAGAATTTTCAAGTTTTGGAAGAGAACAGAGGAGCTGTCCCCCATTTCTCTGTGGCCTCCACAATGTCTGAAAGGTCTGCAGGAGGCCAGCAGAATAGCAAGCTCTATGCACAGGGGTCAGAGCACAGGATCCAGACTCCAGCTCTTCCATGTCCTCCTAACTGTGTCACCATGAGCAAGTGGTCTCATGTCGTTGAGTCTCAGTTTCCTTGTCTATAAAATACATCTGTAAAATAATATATATGTACTTCATAAGACTAAACTAAAGGAGATTTTTTTTTAGAGAGAGAGAGAGAGAGAATTTTTTAAATTTTTTAATTTAATATTTATTATTTTTTTTTAGTTATCGGCGGACACAACATGTGGTGCTGAGGATAGGACCCGGGCCGCACGCATGCCAGGCAAGCGTGCTACCGCTTGAGCTACATCCCCAGCCCTAAAGGAGATTTTAAAGTATTTAAGTACTTATCATAATATTTGGCATATGGTTTAAACAAATTGTAGTTCTAGAAGCTCTTCTGCCTGTGAGTGTGGCTGAGTATATACCTGATCCTCAGTCAGTGTTTCTTTCCTCCTGCCTGCAGTCTGATCACTGCAGGCTGTAGGGAGGAAGAGCTGGGTACTGATTCAAGGCCAAGGCTTCCTCATCACCTTGTCACAGGACAAAGTTACAGCTATAGGACCCCGGTATCTTCTTGAGAGTTTCAACAAATCATTTCATGGCAAGAAAGGCAGAGAGATTCCTCTGGAAGCCCCAGTTGGACATGTAAAGTAACTACTATAAAAGGCAAGAGGAGGAGGTAATACTTCCTTTGCTCTTCAACAGATGATGCTCACACTGTGAAATGACTGTCCAAGGCCACCAGTAATCTTTGCTTTACATTGGATGCCTCTCCCCACCCACCTACCATCACCCCCTTGCTCATCTTCAAGGACACTATCTGCTCTAAGACCCTGATCTTTGCCTTCTTGAAGGTCCAAGAAAAGGAGTGACAGAGGCACTGAGAGGTAACGAGAGTAGTCAGGGAAGAGGCTGGGACTCCACTTAGCCTATTACCCAGAGAGTTTCCTTTCTAAGCCCTACTCACTCACACCTCTCTCCTCTAAAAATATCCAGTGACTTTCACACTTAGAGCTGTCAAGATAAAGTCCAGACTCATTCAGTAGCCACCTGAATACTCAACTCTAGCCATGGCCTCTGTTCTGCACTGTGAAGCCCCGAGAAGCACGTGTGGTTCCTGGGGAGCGTGTGCCCTTTCCAGCCCCCAGGATGTTCCCATGCTGCCACTAGGCCCGCAGCCTTGCTCTGGCTCACTCCAATCCAGGCCATCTCTATCATGCCTTTTGGCCTCAGTCCCCTCTGCACCTAGGCAACTGTCACTCATCTACTGACCATTAGCTTCGTGGGTAAAGACTGTGTCTGCCACTTTGCTCTGGTTTGCAGAGTCCGGTTCCCAGGAGATGCTCTATAAACACTGCTGAATAAATGCACAAATGAGAAGCACTTCTCTAGGCCACAGCAGGAATCTACACCAAGCTGCACACCAGATACAGCTGCACTGTTCTGACCCAGTGCTGAAGACAGAAAACGTCAAGTCCACTCTCCAAACACACTCCTTAATTTAGGCACAAAAGTGCAATGGGTCTGACAAGCTCTTCAGAGAAAAACTCATCTCCAGGCTTGCTGGCATATTTATGACGATTCTAGCTATGGAAAAGACCCAGACAGCTGTAGGCTAGCTGTGTGGCCTTTGGTTCTGATGTCCTTAATGGTTACATCCATGAATGCCTGGGTGGGTGAGAAGACCTCCGTGGACCCTGGGCCCTGTACTCCCAACATGACAAGGCAGAGATTTACCAGATTCACAGAAGTGCTTTAGATGAAAAGCTAGCTATCATGTTACCTTGGACTTAAAATTACTAACTTATGCCAGAAGCATTTAGATAGCATAAAACTATGAACACTGACCCAAGGTGGCCATACTTCCTGGCAGGCTGGATGAACTGCTCCAGATGGAACTGTTTCCACATGGAAAGGACCTGCACCATCCCTTCTCACCATACTGCTGGGTCGTGCTCATTTCTTTGGGCTGGGTTTTGTTGCTTTGGTTCCTCTAACACAGCCTTACAATGAAAATTCCCATTATCTGTCCTGGTCTTTGTAAAAATAGCTTTATAACAAATATTAGGTAGAGAAAAAAAATCTGGCGTCACACCCAAAGTTGCTCATAACTCTTGTGTATGACTCCATCTGCTCATGTACATGGCTGAAGAAACCCATCAGGCCACCAGAGGTAGTCTTTCTGATGCTATAAAGAAACTGCCTGTAAATGGAACCATGCCTGTGAAATTGCGGCATGATGTTATATAACTTCTGAAAAGAGCCATCCTGCCTTTTCTTCGTGAGACCAAAATTCTTCTCTAATTTCATTTGAAACCTATTTGTTTTCTTTCTTGAAAAAGAAAAAAGGCATTCAGGCAAAAATTGTGAAGCTATGGTAGAGTGGCATGAACAGCTTGACTACCCACCTGGTTTAATTTCTTTTTCTTGCTTGCATCTCTTCAGATGTTCCACTCTCGGTTAATCAGTGTGAAAATTCTAAAGAACCAGAAGAAAAGGAGAGATGAGATCCAGACACACTCTGAGCTGTAAACTGAAATAATCTTTCTGGGAGGACAAGTTTGCATTATTGATTTACATATTAAATATGCACATCCTCTGAGACAGCCAAATGTCCAGGATATACCATAGATATAGTCAGAAGACTCTAAAGGAATTCAGCAAAACATTTGTAGTAGCAAACAACAGGTGAAATGACTTAGACAGTTGTTAATAAAGAAAGTTAAATTGCAGTTAATTGCAGTTCAATAAGAAACCATACAGCTATTTCAAAGGAGAAAGATTTCACTGTATTGACATGGAAAGATGTTCATGCTTGATTGTTGAAAAGATATTGTAAGGGCTGGGATTGTGGCTTAGCAGTAGAGCACTCGCCTCGCACGCACAGGGCCTTGGGTTCGTTCCTCAGTACCAGATAAAAATAAATGAATGGAATAAAGATATTGTGTCCAACTAAAAAAATTAATATTTTAAAAAAAGTATATTATAAAATTGCATGTATTACTGCTTTTTAATAAAAATATAAATGATTATTATGTTTAGGAAAAATGAAGCATTTGTGTATATTCACATTTTTAAAAATATACACACTTTATACTTTAAGTTTTAAAATAGAGGATGGGGTTGTGGCTCAGTTGGTAGAGTGCTTGCCTGGCATGTGTGCGGCACTGGGTTTGATTCTCAGCACCACATATAAGTAAATAAATACAGGTCAATCACAACTAAAAAAAAATTTTTTTTAAGTTTTAAAATAAACAGCCAGGCATGGTGGTGTATGCCTCTAATCCCTGAGTCACTGGGATTAAAGTTCCTAATGATTCAGGATAAACATAGAAATATTATTTTACTTTAGATAAATTAATCTAATAATAAATATTAAAAATTTAAAGATAAAAACAAAAAACAGAAATAGAATGCATAGGTGCCAAGTCAGTAGAAAGTTCTTGTCTAGAAAAGGTAATTATCAGGCTAGAGATGTGACTTAGTGGAAGAACACTTACTAGCATGTGCAAGGCCCTGGATTTGAGCCCAGAAATGGAAAAGACTAATTTTGAAAAAATGTCAATCTTTTCCAAATGACTACATCATTTTTATTAGATTTCAGTCAGAATATCAATACATTTTGGGGAGGGTAACATTAAAGTTCATATGGAAAAATAAGGATCTTAGAAGACTGGCCAAGAAATATCAAGAAAAATGGAGGATTTGTCTTCTGAGACAATAAAAATTTATTATAAAGACATTAGAATACAAGACCATATATTAACATAAGTATAGACAAATAGATGTGTGAACTAGAAAAACAGGTCCAGAAATAGATACAATAAAGAAACTTATTTATAAAAATCATGAAATTTTAATGCAAAAGAGAAAAGATGATTTATTTAAGAAATGGTGCTGGCATAACTAGAACAAGCTGGACCACTTCCTCTTACTATATAAACACAAATTCCAAAAAGACTAAAAGTTCTGGATTAAATTAATTATAATGATGAAGGCATTAGAATACAGAGAATAATACTTATTTAACTTTGAGGTTGAAAAGTTTTTCCTAAACAGGCAGATACCATGAAGAAAAAAACATAAAGCTCACATATTTTATAATAAAAATTCAATCCTTTATAATAAAATATGCAAATGATCAGTTAAAAAATATCTGTGGCACAATGGCATCATCATTAATGAACAAATATATAAAGCAATTTTACAAGTTATTGAGAAAAAGGCAAATAATTCATACAAACAGGTGAAGGGAATTCACAGAAGAGAAAGATGAAGCAGTCAATTAACGTGAAACAATGTTCAACCTCACTAGACGATAAGCAACTATGGGACACCATTTCCCCCCATCAGCCTTGCCATAAAATAAAACAACAGAGATAGAGGAAGAGAGAGGGAGAGAGAGTAGAAGGAAGAAACTAGAAGGAAGAAGGAAGAGAGCATTTAACATTGGTAAAGATTTAGGAAACTGGAAGTACTCATATACTAGAAAATATAAATTACCATGACTCTTTACAAAGTAGGATGTATTATCTATTCAATGTCAAATAATACTAGTTTTAAAAAATGCAATCTTTAGAAATAAAATTATCAATAAAGTACGATATGAATATAAAGATATTTAAGGCTGGGGTTGTGGCTCGGTGGTAGAGCACTTGCCTAGTACATATGAGGCCCTGGGTTCAATCCTCAGCACCACATAAAAAAATTAATTAAATAAATAAAATAATGATTAAATTCTTTAGGAAAAAAGATATTTAATACAACAATATTTTTTAGTGGCAAAAACAGTGTCTTAGTCTGTTTTCTCCTGCTATAATAGAATTCCTGAGACTGAATAATTTATAAAGATAAGAGGTTTGATTTGGCACACAGTTCTGAGTCTTCTTGGTTTCTAGTCAGGGCCTCATGGTAGAGAGCAGAAGGGGAGAGGATACATGCAGAAGAAAAGGAGGGGACAAAGGAGCTGACCTGCTTTATTACAACCTGCTCTAGAAAGAACTAATCCATTTCCATGAGAACCCAGCATCTGGGGAAAGACATTAATTCCTCTGAAAGGTTCCACTGGCAAACAGATTTCAACACGAGTTCTGGCAAGACAGAGCACATCCAGACCACAGCAGCCAGGTACATAAATATCTGTCAAAAAAGAAATGGTTGAATATACTGTAGTATACTCTTCCTTCTATAGCCTAAAGCTATTTAAAGAGTGAACGATTATTATTTAATTCGAAAAATAAGTTACAAAGTAATGAACAAAGTATGATCCCACTTCTGACAAAACAAATTGCCACATATACACTCAAACCCTATGTCTATTTTAAAAGGAGCTTGGGAAAGTTATGGAAAGATACACACCAAACAAACTACCATCACTGGCTATCGCAGATGAATGGAAATGGAAATGGGGGAAGAGAGCTTTTAAGTTTTTCTTTGAACATCTTCAAATTGTTTAGCTAGGGACAAGAAACACAAAGATTACTTGAAGGAAAATAAAAAAATAAAAACAAACAATAATAAAGAAACAAATAAGCCTGTTAGAGCAGAGAAAGAACAGTGGCCAACTATCATCATTACCTGTTTATCTTCATATGGGCAAGTAAATTACATTTATTGTCACTTTCTTTTTTGGCTAAAATAGAACAGATCTTCTGCTGTTTTGAAAGTTGGAAGCAAAATTTAAAAAAAAAAAAATCCAGGTTAAAGTATACTTTACTGCTAAGCATTTGTGACTTTAAAAGGGGAAAAAATTGTATACTTAAAAAAAAAAAAAAAAGGAAAAAGAATTTTCCCCTTTAATGTCTAAAAGAAAATCTAAACTGTAAGATTCCCCCCTCCTCCACCCTGGGAGGGCTGTGTGCTGGAACAGGAGTGTGCACACCAGATGCTCTGGCTTTATGGCAGGGGCAGGAACCCCGATAAGAGAAATGGGATGTTTTGCAAATTATTTGGATGAAAAGAAAAAGGAAAGGAAATGATGAAATAAGGTGGGGGTGGGGAGAGACGAGGAAGAGGAGGAGGAGGAGGAGGAGGAGGAGGAGGAAGCACAGGCAGAACAGAATGCACGGCAGGCTCCTGAACCGCTGTGGAACCTGGTATTTTAGTTACCTCGGCTTTGCGTCTCACTTTGCATCTCACTTTTATTTCATGGATAAGAAATGTCTCACTGAAATAATAACAATCCCCCCAT